>NC_138029.1:122536090-122943590 GCF_964106645.2 Podarcis pityusensis
ACTGGCTTTAACCGATCCTATTGTGTTTTCAACATTCTGTGTTTTAAATAAGGCTTTTCTTTAGTGATTTTTATTTTATTTTAACGTTTTTGTAAAGTGCTTTGAGGGTTTCTTCAAGAGTCAAGCAATATATAAATGTTATGAACTAAATATAGTAATTAATTAATTAAGCTTAACAATTTTTCATAGCTTATTTTGTGCTTTGAAAGATTTTCCTCTAACTTTCCCAAATTATCAATTTTTTAAAAATTATCTATTTCAAAGTATATTAGAACCACAAAAATAGATGGACAATTAAAAAGAAAAACTTATTAACATGTCCTACTAAAGATAAGGCGTAGGAAACCGAAACATATTTAACAATAACAATGAGGTAAACTACAAAGAATATACAATCTGAAACGCATTCCAGAGGGTATTTGCAAAAAAGCAGAGAGGACAGACCTGCCATGGCTGCAACCTTTGAAGTTCCAATCTGTTTCCTCCACTCGCCATTAACCTCCATTTGGATCTGGATGAATATGCGACATTCAAGGCTTGGGCCACAAACTGGACGCCATAGTAAGTTCTGTAGCGGTCTTGAGACCAGATTGCCCCCATCTCCTCCTGGGACAAAGTTTCCAGTGGTTCCTTTTCTGTGCATCTTGTCCAACCCTCCACGGACAGTACTTTGTTTGAACATGAACAATGGAATGCTTTCTTCCAAAACTGTGAAAATACAGATGCAGTTGCATCTGAAAGTCGAGTATAGTAGCCCTGCTCTGTCCGTTTTTTGGTATTCATTACAAAGGACAAAGAACCTTGGGCAGGCTGGAAGTAATCTGTGCCACCAAACAACATCTCATCAATGTCCAGAAGATCTGTTGTGATCCAGAGTATGCCCTGAGATTTCCTCACTTCATGAAGTCTTTGTAAAATCACGATTGGATAAATTCTGTGCTCAGAGTCCCCATAATAAACAAACACCTTGACTTGTCCCAAATCAGATGGTTTACAATGTAAGGATGACATTTGTCCCAGGGTCGAAATATGAAATTTTTCCAAGAAAGCAACACAAATCCCACTGCGGATCAGCAGAAGGGTGAAGACACTCAGGAACCTTTCTCCATTGTCATTGTCTGGAACAAAGAGACCGATCCACGTCCACCCGAAATGTAGCAACAACTTGACAATCCCCATGTGCTGGGTTTCTTCTTTGGGGACCATCCAGTAGATAAAAGGGAACTGGGTTTTGTCATTCAGATCATGAGCAGCCGAGCCATAACTGATCTAGTAAGAAAAGGAGTGGTGTCATTTTTTCAGGAATACACAAGAAAGGCCTCATTGCATGATCAGGCCAAAGGGCCATCTACTCACAGTAGCTAACCAGATGCTTCTGCATGTATGCCATGCCTTTGATGGAGTAATCATGTTCAGAAGAGGACCTGGAGTTTACAGAGAAGGAAGTGGCTCCAATGGACAGTGGGGCAGAGCAGGGCATCTGGGCCTTATGGGGTCATGGCACCCCAACCTCTTCCTAGAGTCACAATGGGGCACTACACAGAATGAGTGGCAGAAGCTAAGCAGCTGCACAGTTTGGAGGAGTGCAAGTACTTAAACTTCTCTGTTCATTTAGCTGTCAGACATCTGAGAAACAAGAAACTCATTAGGAGCCAGGGGCTACTTTCAACCACATCTTCCTATTGACAAACCGGGGAGGGAGATAGGAAGTGGCTGAGGGTTTTCTAACTCGCTTTCCACTTTCTTGCAATGTGATTTCCCCCCTTTGGTCTCCCTTTTTGGGTGCTACTCTTTTGTGTTCCCTGGAAACTAATGGCCAGATGGTTGGCTTTGCAGTTTAGAAACTTCTGGGGGCATGAAGGGGTTCCTCAAAACTGCTGGAGAGACAGCAGAGAGGAATTAAACACAATTGATCTCTTCCCTTCTAATTCCTACCTGGGGCATTTTGTAGATGCCCAACATGCTTGAAATTTGGTGGGTGATTTCAGAAAAAGTTGCTTCAAAAACAGCCAACACGTTATTCTTTCTTCCACAGCTGTAGTTTGGAATACTGTCTAGCATGGCATCAGCAGTTGTCCTGACATCAAAAGCGGCCTCATAGATGCTATAGCCCAGGGTGACATTGGCTAAATGCTTAAGATGCCGGGTGATCTCCTGGGTTGCAAACAAGATGGAGAGGACTGCTGAGGTGTCCTTTGCTGAAAAATTGCAAATAAATGAATACACGAAAAATGGTTTTAGCCTTCCATTCTCCATTAAATGAAAACAACTGCTTGCTCTATACAAGTTATATCTAACGGGAAAATCTGCAGCTAGGAAGGAGCAGAATCTTGCCCAGTTCCAACAACAAAGAAAGGAGTAGCATTTAGGAGAGCTTGAGCTGGGGTGAATTAGATTGAAATGCTCATTTAGATTTCCTTAAGTTGGCAAGTACTATTTACAAGATGAGAAGATATGAAAGAGAGAAATGCCCTATCTTGGGTTACTCACCTTAACTTCTTAGGGTGGTGGAATTACCTAGTAAGGTTCCTATATTGATTTGAACATTCCAGTGAGTTTGAAGGGAAGGTGGTGGTATCCTTATATTCCAATTTTTACACATTCTTTGATCCGCAAATGTAAGATTGCACAGTGGATTTAGAACTTATTTAAGATATGTTGTAATCCAAATACCCCCAACACCACCAGGGACATTTAATTTAGACAGTTGGGAATAAAGGAATAAGGGAAGCTGTCAAAGCTGTTAACACTTGACTAGAAAGAAACATCCTTTCTCATGAGACATGAGATGATCAACTATGCTTTAGCTGCATTAATAAAACTGAAGCCCAAAATAGGGAAAGGGTTCAGAAACAACCTCTTTGTTTGCAGGATACCAAGGGGCATGGCCAGAAACTAGATGCTGTCTCTGGAAAACAGCAAGAAATGTGAATGCAGACTGGGTAACATAAAGTCACTTACGTCATAACAGTGTTTTTGGGATGCCGTGAAAAGTTGATTGGGTAAGTTATAAAAGCTCTTGGAAATATGACCTGACTAATGAGGTGGTCTCCTGGCCTGTAATAATTCAACGGATCACTTTCCTCATTTAGGTTCAATGGGCATTTTGCTTTCAGCATCCCACAGGCTCCATGGGGCATTAGCAGCACAAACAGCAGCAGCAGCAGAAATATCATCCTGGCTATGCCTGCAAGAGTCATACACTCATGTGACAGCTGAACTCCTACAGTAGCTTCAGAAGCAAAGGTAGAAAAAGGAAACCTCCCATAGAAACAAGAGGCTTCTGATATTTATGACCCAGTTCTTCTTTCAGGCTTGTGACAATCAGTTATCTGATGCTGCCTGTGATTCTGATGTTTTGTTATTTGTGGACTCCAAGGCCATCGTTGGGGAAATCCCTGATCTAGATAAACAAATCACCATGATTTTGATAATTATAAGGTTAAGAAGGTCCACCTCCTCTGCAACTCCCTGGAATCGCTGTGTGACTCAATGGGCAGCTGCAGAGCCAGAGCAAAACATGTTTGTGAGAACTCAAAGATGGGACTCTCAATCTGGGCCCTGCTCAACTTGAGGAAACATTAACTTCAGTAAAGTCCAAGAAACTATAGAATAGCTAGTGTTATGATTAGTTGGGTCCAGGATCTGGGGCACACTATTGATTTTGAAAGGTGGGGAAAACTGTGGACTAAATCAAATTTATCGCATGTGTGTCACTCAAAGAAAATGTATTTAAGATGATGTACCGATGGTATATCACACCTGCCAAACTTGCTAAAATCTGTATTAATCAAGACAAAAATTGTTGGAAGTGTAAGGGGAAAAATTTCCTCCATATGTGGTGGACTTGCTCCAAAGTGAAAGCCTTCTGGGATATAATATATAATGAGTTAAAAAAGGTTTTGAAATATAAGTTCAATAAAAAAACAGAGGCATTTTTATTAGGTTTAATTGGTTAAGAAATACATAAAAGAGAGGTAAACGTGTTTATGTATGCCACAACGGCTGCAAGAACACTTCTGGCTCAGAAACGGAAGCAGCAGGAACTCCCAACACTGGAAGACTGGCAGGTCAAGATGGTGGAGTATGTAGAGATGGCCAAGTTGACGGGGAAGATCCGAAATCAGTGTGACGCACTGTTTCAAAAGGACTGGAACAAATATGTATTTTATATGAAAGAAAATTGTAAACATTTGAAAACGTTTGTAGGCCTGAATTGAAATGTTTTGTAATGTAAATATAAGGAACAGGTTTACCGACAAGAAGGTGAAATATTATAATTTGACAAAGGGTAAATAAGTGATTATAGAAATGTGAAAAATATGGAAAGATATGTGGAAGTCAGAAAGAGGGAGGGAGGGATGTTGATGCTCTTACAGAGTAATATATTAAGTTATAGAAGTATGTAAAAAAATGTGAATATGATTTAAGTGGAAAATCTAATAAAAATTATTTAAAAGAAAGAAAGAAAGAAACCATAGAATAGCCAAAGCAAAACGTGTTTGTGAGAACTCAAAGATGTGACTCTCAAGTCCAGGGAACTATAGAATAGCTATGATGGACCAAGACCAGCAAGACAGGACATGATAGAGGTGTATAAAGTCCTGCATGGTGTGGATAATATGGATAGGAAAAGTTTTCCTCCCTCCCAGTAATAGTACTAGACGTTTGGACTTTAGACGGGAATTTAAACCCTTGTGTCCTAGGCTCCTGTCCAACTCCCTGATCACTACACCACACTGCCTCAGAACTACAGATTCATTGGCCTCCAGTGGAGGTCTCTAACACTGAGATAAGCCATGAGATACTCACAGGAGCTAATAGAAGTTCGGATTTATGAGACAGCCCAACCAGCTGACTGGTCCATTGGATTTAGACAGTAGCAGTAATATCTGGCTTTAGCTTAGTAATATACTAGCAGCCAACTAGAAATTCAATTCAATTTGGCTTCCAATGAAGCTGAATGTTGGAAGAGTCAGGACAGAGAAATCTGTTATAGACTTTGAAGATTGCTCCTTCCCTGGAAGAATTTCAATCATACATAGTTGGGCTAAGGAGGGCTATTAACATCAGTGTTATCTATGGGGTCCAGCATGTAACGATCCATTATACATTCAAGAACGGTGTGTTTTACTGCAGGTGTTAATGGGGTTTGGGGCAGATTCTTGAAGATGTGGAACCTTCTGAAGTGACTCTCATTGCTTGCAAATGAGGTTTTCAGCTGTTGAGGTTCTATTGCTCTTTGAACCACTGGGGGGAAAAACATGATTGTTAAAACTCACTGATGGGCCTTTCAATCTATGTATGTGTAAAAGTTTCCTGTAATGCCAACAGTGCAATCCACAGTCAGCATTTAAAGACAATATTGATTTACACCAGTTCAGTTCAGTGAAATGGACATCTTCATTAACAAGTCCATCAGATTATAAGATGGATAGGACTGTAGGGCCTCTCTATCCTTGTTATACATTCACTTTCATCATTCATTACTATTTCCTTTCACAATCTTATTGTGGTCCCATACATGTGATCTCCCAACCGTTGCCCTGCTTGATTTATTAAAGCTTGCCAAGAGGGTATCAGTGGGTGGATTCAGGAGTTTTCAATGCATCCTCATGGAAGAAGGTAGTCCTGGCTGTCTTGAAATATGTGGTGGCTTGATCACTCTTGAATATTTCCAACATGAGCCTATTGACTTATGACGACTACTGCTAACAGGTCGCTAATACTGGTTGTTTTGGAAGTGTAGATGGTAGAGAGGTTTCTGGCAAGACATTTGTGAATAATGATTTTATGAATTTAGAGTTTCTGCAATTTTCCTGCCATAAACCAGGTGTCAGGGACTGGGCAGAGGAGGAATGGTGTAGAACGCCTCGCCATCTTGACTCTTCCAGAGAAGAGGAAGACAGTATAGATTTATAACAGTATAGAGGTCACAGCTCAGAGGCAAATGAGGGGAAAAGTTGGGAAATAATGGGAGACAAGGAGGAAGCGGCAGAAGTGGAGTGGCAGCTAGCAGTGGTGTAGCGTGGGTTGTCAGCACCCGGGGCAAGGCAAGTAATTTGCGCCCCCCCTAACCCGTGGATTTGCGCCCCCTAACCCCCAGATGTTGCGCCTGGTGCAGCCGGCCCCCCCTGCACCCCCCACGCTACGCCACTGAGGGAGAGCACTCTTGTGCCCCGGTCCTGCTTTAAGTGCTTCTCATTGACGCGTCTGCTTGGCCACTCTAGATGGGCCCTTGTGGCCTTGATCCAGTAGCCGGGTCCTTCTTCGGAAAGAGCAAGCGCCTCCTAAGCATGTGCAGAGCGCCTCCCTCCGCCCTCGCCACGTGGAGCTCAGCCTGCGCGTGGGCAGGCCCTTTGCGTCACGCGCGCTTGGCAATCCCCGGCACCTCAGATCCGGATGAGATCAAGGCGCCGGCAACGGGAAGGAGGCGGGGGAGAAGCAGGAGCAGGCCAGCTGGGGCTGCTCCAGGACCCCCCCCATCTCTCCCATCGCCGCTGGAGGGGTCATGGAGGCACTGAGCCCGGGAGGCGGGTAGCCAGCCAGGGCGCACCTACCCAACCTCGCCGCGCCCAGGCGCGCTGCTCTCTCCAGCTTCCTCCCGGCCGGGCCAGCGGCTCCACCTCTTCCTTTGCCTCTTTGAGCCGCTTAATTCCAAGCAAGCGATTAGCAGGCTGGGATCGGATCCTGCGGCAGGCGGTGCCTCCACCTCCTCCTCCTCCCGGCTTTGCTGCTGCTGCTGCTTTTCCCTCCAGCGCTGCGCCTTGGAGAGGTTCCCGCTTCCTCGAGGGACGACGACCAAACGGAGACGACGACCCCCCCACCCCAACCAAGCCTCGATTGCTTGTCCCTTCCCTCTGGACTCGCGCCCCCCCCAAATGTTGCGCCCGGTGCAGCCGGCACCCCTGGCACCCCCCACGCTACGCCACTGGCAGCTAGTTGATACAATGTCATTAGAAAGCAACTAAGACCCTCCATCTCCTAGAACCTGGCAAGCCTTAAAAGTAGGAGAGCAAAGAGCTCAAAGACAGCGGGCACGTAGCAACACCCGGAGAAGTGACGAATGAGGATGTGGGAGAGACAAGGGTGGAGATTCACTCGGGACAACACCATTATCCAAGAGGCTGAGTTCTATAGCCTCTCTGTAAAAATTGAAATAAAAAAGGACGGTAAGAAACCTTTCCTTTTCTATATGCTTTCCTGGGCAACCAGCCAGAAGCTGCTTACAGCATCCTGACAAATTGTCCCGAGTCAACTTTAATTGGCTGTTAGGTCATAAATCATGACAGATGGCGTAGCAGGAGCCACGGGGCAGCCAGCCAACACTGTTAACCGAGAAGAACCATTTCAATGGCTTTTACAACAAAATTTATTGTTAAGATCACACATAGAACAATTAACCAGCACAATAAATCAACAAAAATGAGAATTCGCAAAGATTTCCTGGGGTACCACTTCACAAGTGAGGGGGTGCATATGGATCCTGCTAAGGTGCGGAGCGTAGTTTCGCGGCAGGAGCCCAAGACAAAGAAAGACCTGCAGAGGTTTCTGGCATTGGCCAAACATTACCGCAAGTTCATGTCAGCCTATTTGAGGTTCACTACACCCCTCACGGATTGCTTGTAGGGCAAGAAGCCATTCCAGTTGACAGCTGAGGTACATCAGGCATTTGAGCATCTCAAAACCTTGTTCTCCTCAGAGGTGTACCCAGCTCATGCAGACCCCCACAGGTTGTTGGTCAAATAAAGAGACGCCTTTGACAGAGTGGTTGGTGCTGTGCTGTGAAAGGAAGACCAAGATGACCAAAGTCTTTATACTTTCCTGGGCAACCAGCTGTAAATTAACAGCATCCTGACAGCAGTGTTTGGTCCACGTTAACAACATTGTATTTTATGGGAAGCCAATAATCTTCAAAGAAGCTAAGAATTAGAAATTACCATCTTCACATTTTGTAGTTAGATGTGCCTTTGTGTTCAGATCAGGCCTGAGGATGATAATGTAGCACTTGGGAAGGAAGATGCAGCCCAGAAGCCCAGCACTGGAGGCCAACATAGAGAAGACCTGCACAGCAACCATGAACTTCCCTTTTGTGCTCAGGTAGGTGGGAACAAAAGACACCCAAACACTGCAGAAGACCAGCATGCTGAAGGTGATCAGCTTGGCTTCATTGAAGGACCCGGGAAGCTTCCTGGCTAGGAAAGCCACAGTGAAGCAGATGGAAGCCATGAAGCCCATGTAGCCAAGGACAGTGTAGAACATGGCAACAGACCCTTCGTTGCATTGGAGGATGATCTCTCTAGCTTGGGAGTGCATGTCGGAGTCTGGGAAGGGTGGGGAGACTCCCAGCCAGATGGTGCAGATGACAACCTGCATACTGGAACAGGAAAGGACAATGGAGTTGGCCAGACTCTTCCCCAGCCATCTCCTCACCTTGTTCCCTGGCTTTGTGGCCAGGAAGGCCAGCACCACAGTGATGGTTTTTGCCAAAACAGAAGAGACAGCAACTGAGAAGATGATGCTGAAGGCTGTTTGTCGGAGAAGGCAGGTCACTTTCCTAGGCCGGCCGATGAATAGGAAGGAGGACAAAAAGGAAAGCAGGAGGGAGCTGAGGAGTATATAGGATAAATCCCGATTGTTAGCTTTGACTATGGGAGTTTCCTTGTATTTAATGAAGATTCCTAGCACAACACAAGCGGTTAAGCACAAGAAGAGAGCAAAGGAAAGCAGGAGGACCCCCAAGGGTTCTTCATAAGTGAGAAATGTTATAATCTTGGGGACACATTTGTCTCGCGCTTGATTTGCATGCTGATCTTCTGGGCATCTGGTGCAATGCTTTGCATCTGAAGAGAAGAAGAATGACTTCAGAATGACTAACAAAATTCTTACATCCATACCTGTCTATTTTCTGACAGAGGTTGCCATGGTGATGGACTGTGCGTTTGAGATGTCAGGAAAATACAGTCTTTAGCAAGGTGTGCTGGGAAGAATAAGGTAGAAAACAAGGCTGCCTTGTTGGCTAGGCTGGCTGAAGATTGGTTGGGAGAGATTTCTTCCACTGAAATGCTGCACTGCTATGGTAAACAAGTCGCTCTTGATCATGTACTAAGATCTGGACTTCCTTCATGCAGACTGAAGGTGTAAATATGCAAATCAATCATATTTCTTAAAGCTACGGCAGTCTCCCCTGAGTCTATAATTCTCCAAATGAGCACGAACCCTGGGTGACCCCTGGGACCCTCTGGAAACCTGCTACAGCTCGGCAGAGAGTGGGGTGGTGTAGATTTAAATATTTGCCCCTTCCCCTCATGGTTGTTGCGTTCAGGTCCTGCTAGTTGGCTTTTCATGGGCATCTGTTCAAATTTGTAAGAACAGAGTGTTGGACTCGATGGACCTTTGCCCTGATTAAGCAGGAGTCACCCACCTTCCTGAATGGAGATGGTCCCTTCCACACAAGGAGCACAATCATAGCAGCAAATGGGCTCTCCTTCTTTAGTAACTCTGCCATATCCAGGGCGACAGCTTTCAGTGCATCTTGAATGAGGTACGACCTAAAAACAACAAGAAGGAAGCTCTAAGGAGATCAGCATAAATTATAGACATCATCTGAAGGCCCTGAATAAAAAAAGTGCTGAAATAAAAATTATTTTTATAATACTGATTCAAGTTTAGAAATCTGTAAAATGGGAACGAGACCCTTCTAAGTTTGTTAGAACTGTTGAGAACTCCTCTTCTTTCTGACATATAGTTTCATTTTTAATTGTTGAACACAAATTTCTCCATTTCTCCATTTCTGCACCCCGATTCCCACATGTGTCCATGATAACACAGAGGTATGAGGGCCCTTTACTATGGTGTGTATTGTCGTGCTTTTATAAGCGTTCTCCGTTATTGGGCAGCTGAAAATGCCCACATGGCAGCTAGGGCCACACTGCCAACTTTTGGCCCATTGATGTCCTTGTTTCATCCACTCAGAGGGATAGATGAAAATGCAAGTGTAAGAGCAGCCTCTCCTCTCTTTGCCCCTTTCCATCTAAATTGCTATGCAAAACAGAGAGAAAACAGCAGTGCTGTACACAACCAGGAGTGGGTCTCTCTTTGCACAGGGCCCACTTAGGGTTACCCTGAAAATGGCTCCTATCAGCATATTATCAGAACATAACAGATGTTACCGCAAGGGAACCAGTTGTGCCATAGTGGTAAGAGGGTTGGATGGGAATCTGGGAGACTAAGGTTCAAATCCCCCTGAAGCCATGAAGCTTCCTAGGTGACCTTGGGCCAATCACTTCCTCTCACTCTATCCTACTTCACAGGGTTTTTGTGGGGATTAAATGAAGAGGCAGAAAACCATATATCGTATTTTGAGCTCCCTAGAGAAAAGGTGGGATATAAGTGCAACAAATAAACAGATAAATGAATGAATGCAATGACCTTGCTGAATTTCCCAGGCCACACAATGGCTTCTGGTTTAATGGAGAATTTTATGCCGGAGGATGCCTGTCCCTCGATGCTCCCAACTTTCATTCTGCTGTGAGATTTATTGGGAAATACGACCCAGTTCACGATATCAAAGTTGGCAGTCAGCTCCCCATTCTGATCAGAATACATCCCTCCTATGGATGAATTGGAAATCCAAATTTCTTTCAAGAAAGTGTGAAGCTAGAATGGCAGAGAAAACACCAGTATTTAGGAAACGTGATATCAGGGTTGTGTGTGACAACTGTAGGCTTGTGTCCAAACTTCATAAGAGATGAGAGTAAACTATATTTAAACAAAATAATTTTAGGATGTTTCCTGGGCATACGATTGAAGTTGAATATTTTGTGGGATGTAGTCCTGTTTCCTTTGATAATTGAGAAAGGTTCCAAACATCTTACCAATTTCATGAGGATTGTCCTAAATCAAGGACATCAAGGCAGAGACCTTATGTCACTAAAGATGCTGACAGGTCCTTTATCAGGTTTTAAATCCTCGAGAGATACGACTGAAATAAGCAATATAGAGGACATGTTCTACCAAGCACTTGGGAAATGTAGAAAGCTTGCATGCATTTTAATTGGCTTTAATGTGACTTCCTGTTTCCTGCCTAGGGTAATGGCTGACTCCCATGTGGTCGGAGCTCCGGTTGTGCCAGAAATGCAGAGTTAATATAAGGGTAATTTGCTCTGCCAACTCCGGGGGGGGGGGCCTGCGTCACCCGCAGATCGTTATCTGTCACTCGCAACAAAATGCGAGGACAGAGGTTGCTGAGTGCCAAGCCTGGCACGGGGCCAACTGGGAACTCTCCGAAGTTGTTCCTTTGTGCAGGGCTCACCTGTTTTATAAAAATTAATTAGATCTGGACAAAAAACAGGCATGTTCTGGACTGGCAGGTAAAATAAATAATCTGCTGAATTATACTGTCACCGGATGCCAAACTTTCACTTAACTTGCTACTTCATGATTTGGTCAACCTCACCAAGGGGAAATTAATTACTCAAAGGATACGCAGGAGGGGTAAAAACTAATTGGATGTATAGCTGTATAGTTCTCGATGGGGGAGCCTCAATTAGAACTAATAAAATAAGATCAGATATGAAAGTTGTTGGGACTGAGGAGGCTATAAGATGGCGGCGGTTGCTGTTGCATATTTACAAAATGAAGAAATCTCCTTTTGAGGAGGCCGAAAATATCTTTGGGTTACAAAAGGGTGTACTTTACATAAGAACGTACTTGTTAGTATGGATTATCTAAATAAAATGCAGGAGCACTTTCAACTTTTAATTTGTGACTTAGCGTGCAGTCCCTGGTGGAAGTTTAAATCAGACTTGGAAGAGGATGGAGGAGGCTTGGGCTGAGAGAATGGCAATTGTAACGCAGATGAAATAGAAATGAACTCTCCCCCTGGGTTTCTGTTTTTGTTTTTTTAAAAGATATCTGGTGGATTTCAACTTGGGAAATTTTACATCAAATAGTGCACTTGTTCACACGGATTACAGTTATAAAAGGTGAAAGTAACTTCGTATCCTGGCTGCCCCTCTAAGGGCCCAGGGGGGCAAGTTTTGGATTCTGAAAGAACTTAACAATCACCAAAAGATTGCTCGGTGAAATTTTCCTTGCAGTATTTCTGCTTTTTCTTATGGAAGAATTTGGAATAATAGCTTCTTTAACACTTTGAGAGCTTGCTACGTCATTAATCTTTGTGCTGAAGGAAAGTTGGAAAACAGCTCAGAGCCCAGAGATAAGATGATGGAATGAAAGGAATGAATGGAGGACTAGTGCTGGAAAATTATTGTTGGACAACAACACAGAAATAACACTTTCTCTGCATGTTAACAATAAGATGAAGATGGACAGTTAGAATTATGGAATTGGAACCAACAAGCAAGAAAACAAAATATAAACAAAAGATATTGCCTCTAGAAACCAGGACATGGGGAGTTCCCCCAAATTATTTGAATTTGGAAAATATAATTGGCGATAATGTATATGATTTGATTTGATGTGATTTGATTTGTTAATAATTGGAAGATTTTTATTGGAAAATGAATATTTTTTTTAAAAAAAACCAATTGGCTTTAATCTAGCCTATTGTGATCTCAACTTTCTATACAGTATGTTTCAAATTGGGATTTTAAGTTCTTTAGTGATAATTTTATTCTTTTGTCTTTTTTTCTAAACTGCTTTGAGGTTTTTTTCAGCGGGCAAGCAATATGTAAATTATTAAACATGGTAATTATTTAAGGTTTATTTGAGAGAATGCCCTTTAACCACTTTTCATAGCTTTACTTGTGCTTTGAAGGATTTTTTTCTAACCTTCCTAAATTATTTATTTTTAAAACATATTTTAATTAATTTTAAAAGTATTGTAGAACAGCAAAGATAGATGAACAATTAAAAAAACTTCTTAATATGTACTACTAAAGACAGGGCATAGGAAACCTAAACATATGAAACAATTACAATGAGATAAACTACAAGGAATATAGAATCTGAAAAGGATTCCAGAGATGGGCAAAGTATTTGCAAAAAGGGGGAGAGGACAGACCTGCCATGGCTGCAGCCTTTGAAGTTCCAATCTGTCTTCTCCACCCGCCATTACCTTCCATTTGGATTTGGATGAATATGCAGCATTTAGGGCCTGAGCCACAAACTGGACGCCGTAGTAAGTGCTGTAGCGGTCTTGAGACCAGATTGCCTCCATCTCCTCCTTGGATAAATTTTCCTGTTGTTCCATTTCTGTGCACCTTGTCCAACCCTCCACGGGCAGCACATTGTTTGAACATGTACAACTGAATACTCTTTTGAAAAACTGTGCAGCTGCAGCTCTATCTTCAAATGAAAGTTGAGTATAGTAACCCTGTTCTGTCCTTTTTTCGGTATTCATTACAAAGGACAAAGAACCTTGGGCAGGCTGGAAGTAATCTGTGCCACCAAACAACATCACATCAATGTCCAGAAGATCTGTCGTGATCCAGACTATCCCCTGAGATTTCCTCACTTCATGAATTCTTTGTAAAAGTATGATTGGACGAATTCTGTGCTCAGAGTCCCCATAATAAACAAACACCTTGACTTTTCTCAAGTCCGAAGCTTTACAATGTAAGGATGACATTTGATCCAGGGTTGAAATATGAAATTTTTCCAAGAAAGCAACACAAATCCCACTGCGGATCAGCAGAAGGGTGAAAACACTCAGGAACCTTTCTCCATTGTCGTTGTCTGGAACAAAGAGACCGATCCACGTCCACCTGAAATGTAGCAACAACTTGACAATCCCCATGTGCTGGGTTTCTTCTTTGGGGACCATCTGGTAGATAAAAGGGAACTGAGTTTTGTCATTCAGATCCTGAGCAGCAGAGCCAAAACTGATCTAGTAAGAAAAAGAATGGTGTCATGTTTTCAGGAATACACAAGCAGGGCCCTGCCGCATGACCAGGCCAAAGGCCCATCTCTTCACAGTAGCTAACCAGATGCTTCTGGATATATGCAATGCCTTTGATGGAGGAATCATGTTCAGAAGAGGACCTGGAGTTTACAGAGAAGGAAGTGGCTCCAATGGACTCTGGGGCAGAGCAGGGCATCTGGGCCTTGTAGGGTCATGGCACCCAAACCTCTTCCTAGAGTCACAATGGGGCACTACACAGAATGAGAGGCAGAAGGTAAGCAGCTGCACAGTTTGGAGGAGTGCAAGTACTTAAACGTCTGTGTTCAGTTAGCTGTCAGACATCCACTGGTCTTCCTGAGAAACAAGAACCCTTTAGGGGCCAGGGGCTACTTTCAACTAAATCTTCCTATTGACAAACGGGAGAGGAAGGTAGGAAGAGGCTGAGGGTTTTTTAAATCACTTTCCATATTCTTAAAATGAGATCCCCCCCTTTGGTCTCTCTCTCTGGGTGCTTCTCTTTTGTGTTGCCTGGAAAATTTGGCCCTTAGAATATTGTTGAAGTACAACTCTGCACAAGTACATCAGTACACACAACCATGGCTAAAGGCCAGAATGGTTGGCTTTGAAGTTTAGAAACTTCTGGGAGCATGAAAGGGTTCCTCACCACTGCTGGAGAGACAGCAAAGAGGAATGAAACATAACCAATCACTTCTCTTCCAATTCCTACCTGGGGCATTTTGTAGATGCCCAACATGCTTGAAATTTGGTGGAAGATTTCAGAAGAAGTTGCTTCAAAAACAGCCAACATGTTATTCTGTCTTCCACAGCTGTAGTTTGGAATACTGTCTAACATGGCATCAGCAGTTGTCCTGACATCAAAAGCGGCCTCATAGATGCTATAGCCCAGGGTGACATTGGCTAAATGCTTAAGATGCCGGGCGATCTCCTGGGTTGCAAACAAGATGGACAGGACTGGTGAGCTATCCTCTGCTGACCAACTGCAAATAAATGAATACACAAAAAATCGTTTTAGCTTCCCATTCCCCATTAAATGAAAAGAACTTTGCAACATTCCTTGCTCTGTAAGAACAGAAGAAGAGCTTGCTGGTTTTATATCTATTGGGGCAAACTCTGCAGCTAGGAAGGAGCAGAATCTTTGTCAGGAAATGACAAAGGTGCTGCTCTTAGATGGAATGGGCATTCAGAGAGCCCCAGCACAAGAAAATGATCCCGGTCCTCCAAGCATAGTCCTATATGTGCGTTTTTTTATGTTCCTTCTTCCTGCCCACAACAGTGAAGGAGTACAGGGGGGATATATGAAGGACAGTTTTGCAGATTTCTGGGGACACCGTTTCCCCGACATCAAGTAAGGTTGTGACTAGGAACCCAATGAATTAATGTGTAACATGTGAATAGGAGGGAAATCAAATGTATGGTCATGTACTAGATCCAGAAATATTGCCTATTGACAGAAATATTGTTAAGCATGCCTCCTTGTTTCTAGGTCACATCCAATGGAAGCCCCAGCCAGCATGTTCAATGGTCAGGGATAATGGGAGCTGTAATCCAGCAAAATCTGAAAGGCCACAGGTTGGGGGAAGCAGCTGTGCACCTCCCAGAAATTGCCAGCTTCTGATCCCCTGCCCAACTTCCACAGGGCACATAAAATATACTTAGGGTAACGATTAGGAAAAGTTGCATTCCTCTGTGATAAGTACTGTTTCCAATGAAAGACATCAGAATGGTCGTTCTATATTTCTTGCCAAAAAAGCTTCACCATACACAATGACTCTTTCCAAACATGTCAAGAGGCCAATGTACAGACATTGATGGACTTCAATGTCTGTACACTAATGCGCAAAGCATGGGAAATAAACAAGATGAGCTTGAGCTCTTGGTAAAGCAAACTAAATATGACATAATAGGCATCACTGAAACCTGGTGGGATAAGTCCCACGATTGGAATGTAATAATGGAGGGATACAATCTATTTCAGAGAAACAGACCAGACAAGAAAGGAGGAGTGGCGGCGTTATATGTCAGGGATGTGTATACCTGTGAAGAGATCCAAGATTTAGAACCTCAAAGCCAAAGTGAGAGCATTTGGGTCAAAATCAAGGGAGAGAGGAATAACATTCTTCTCCTCATTGTGGGAGTTTACTATAGATCCCCAAGCCAAACGGAGGACATAGATGATGCCTTCCTGGAACAGATGGCCAAGCATGCAAAAGGAAGGGAGATAGTAGTAATGGGGGACTTCAATTACCCGGATATTTGTTGGCTGTCAAACTCAGCCAAGAGCATAAGGTCAAACAGATTCCTCACTGGCCTTGCAGACAACTTCATTGTCCAGACAGTGGGAGAAGCAACAAGAGGAACAGCCATTTTAGATCTGGTCCTAACCAATGTTGATGACCTGGTTAGTGGGGTAGAAGTGGAAGGATCATTAGGCGCGAGTGATCATGCTCTTCTGAAGTTTACTATACAGCGGAAAGGAGCAGCCAAGCATACTAGGACTCAATTTCTTGACTTTCAGAAAGCCGACTTCATAAAACTTAGGGATGTGCTGGGTGAGATCCCATGGACAGTAATACTAAAAGGAAAGGGAGTTCATGATGGCTGGGAGTTTGTTAAGAGGGAGATAGTAAAAGCACAACGTCAGGCAATACCAATGAGACGGAAACATGGAAGGTGCCTAAAGAAGCCAGGGTGGCTATCTAAAGAACTTTTAACTGAGTTAAGATTAAAAAAGGATGTGTACAAAAAATGGAAAAGGGGGGAAACCACCAAAGAGGAATTCAAACAAATAGCCAGCATGTGTAGACACAAAGTCAGAAAAGCTAAAGCACAGAATGAACTCAGGCTTGCTAGAGAGGTTAAAAGCAACAAAAAAGGCTTTTATGGGTATGTTCGTAGCAAAAGGAAGAACAAAGAAACAGTGGGGTCACTCAGAGGAGAAGATGGTGAAATACAAACAGGGGACACAGAAAGGGCTGAACTCCTCAATGCCTTCTTTGCCTCAGTCTTCTCCGATAAAGAAAACAATGCCCGACCTGAAGAATTTGGAGCAAATGATTCAGCAGAGGAAACACAGCCCAGAATAACTAAGGAGATAGTACAAGAATACTTGGCTAGTTTAGATGTATTCAAGTCTCCAGGGCCAGATGAACAGCATCCAAGAATATTAAAAGAACTGGCAGATGTGAGCTCAGAACCACTGGCAGTCATCTTTGAGAATTCCTGGAGAACAGGCGAAGTCCCGGCAGACTGGAGGAGGGCAAATGTTGTCCCTATTTTCCAAAAGGGGGAAAGAGAGGACCCAAATAATTACCGCCCAGTCAGTCTGACATCAATACCAGGGAAGATTCTGGAGCAGATCATTAAGCAAACAGTCTGTGAGCACCTAGAAAGGAATGCTGTGATCACCAATAGTCAGCATGGATTTCTGAAAAATAAGTCATGTCAGACTAACCTGATCTCGTTTTTTGACAGAATTACAAGCCTGGTAGATGAAGGGAACACAGTGGATGTAGCCTACCTTGATTTCAGCAAGGCATTTGACAAGGTGCCCCATGATATTCTTGTAAAGAAGCTGGTAAAATGCGGTCTTGACTATGCTACCACTCAGTGGATTTGTAACTGGCTGACTGACCGAACCCAAAGGGTGCTGATCAATGGTTCCTCTTCATCCTGGAGAAGAGTGACTAGTGGGGTGCCACAGGGTTCTGTCTTGGGCTCGGTCTTATTCAACATCTTTATCAACGACTTGGATGATGGACTCAAGGTCATCCTGATCAAATTTGCGGATGACACCAAACTGGGAGGGGTGGCTAACACCCCAGAGGACAGGATCACACTTCAAAACGACCTTGACAGATTAGAGAACTGGGCCAAAACAAACAAGATGAATTTTAACAGGGAGAAATGTAAAGTATTGCACTTGGGCAAAAAAAAAAATGAGAGGCACAAATACAAGATGGGTGACACCTGGCTTGAGAGCACTACATGTGAAAAGGATCTAGGAGTCTTGGTTGACCACAAACTTGACATGAGCCAACAGTGTGATGCGGCAGCTAAAAAAGCCAATGCAATTCTGGGCCTCATCAATAGGAGTATAGCATCTAGATCAAGGGAAGTAATAGTGCCACTGTATTCTGCTCTGGTCAGACCTCACCTGGAGTACTGTGTCCAGTTCTGGGCACCACAGTTCAAGAAGGACACTGACAAACTGGAACGTGTCCAGAGGAGGGCAACCAAAATGGTCAAAGGCCTGGAAACGATGCCTTATGAGGAACGGCTAAGGGAGCTGGGCATGTTTAGCCTGGAGAAGAGGAGGTTAAGGGGTGATATGATAGCCATGTTCAAATATATAAAAGGATGTCACATAGAGGAGGGAGAAAGGTTGTTTTCTGCTGCTCCAGAGAAGCGGACACGGAGCAATGGATCCAAACTACAAGAAAGAAGATTCCACCTAAACATTAGAAAGAACTTCCTGACAGTAAGAGCTGTTCGACTGTGGAATTTGCTGCCAAGGAGTGTGGTGGAGTCTCCTTCTTTGGAGGTCTTTAAGCAGAGGCTTGACAACCATATGTCAGGAGTGCTCTGATGGTGTTTCCTGCTTGGCAGGGGGTTGGACTCGATGGCCCTTGTGGTCTCTTCCAACTCTATGATTCTATGATTCTATGAAATACTTAGAGGGTGAGAAGATACTACTTGGTAAGGTTCCTATACGGATTTGAACGTTTCAGAGAGATTGAAGGGAAGGTGGTGGTATCCTTACATTCCGATTTTTACACATTCTTTGATCTGCAAAGATTGCACCGTGGATTTAGAACCTTTTTAAGATACGTTGTAATCCACATACACCCAACACACCAGGGACATTTAATTTAGACAGTTTGTTGGGAATAAAGGAATAGAGGAAGCTGTCAAAGCTGTTAATACTTGACTAGGAAGAAACACCCTTTTTCATGAGACATGAGATGATCAACTATGCTTTAGCTGCATTAATGAAACTGAAGCCCAAAATAGGGAAAGGGTTCTGAAACAACCTCTTTGTTTGCAGGATACCAAGGGGCATGGCCAGAAACTGGATGCTGCCTCTGGAAAACAGCAATAAATGTGAATGCAGACTGGGTAACATAAAGTCACTTACGTCATAACAGTGTTTCTGGGATGCCGTGAAAAGTTGATTGGCTTAGTTATAAAACCTTTTGGAAATATGACCTGACTAATGAGGTGGTCTCCTGGCCTGTAATAACTCAACGGATCAGTTCCTATATTTCTGTTCAATGGGCATTTAGCTTTCAGCATCCTACTGGCTCCATGGGGCATTAGCAGCAGAAACAGCAGCAGCAGAAATATCATCCTGGCTATGCCTGCAGGAATCGTACACTCTTGTGACAGCAGTAACATTAGAAGCACAGCTGGACTCCTACAGTAGCTTCAGAAGCAAAGGTAGAAAAAGGAAACCTCCCATAGAAACAAGCCCTGCCAGCCCCAAATCTCCCAGGTCCGGCTTCTGATATTTATGACCCTGTTCTTCTTTCAGGCTTGTGACAATAAGTTATCTGATGCTGCCTGTGATTCTGATGTTTTGTTATTTGTGGACTCCAAGGCCATCGTTGGGGAAATCCCAGGACTAGATAAGCAAATCACCATGATTTTGATAATTATAGGGTTAAGAATGTCCACCTCCTCTGCAACTCCCTGGAATCGGTGTGTGACTCAATGGGCAGCTGCAGAGCCAGGGCAAAACATGTTTGTGAGAACTCAAAGATGGGACTCTCAATCTGGGCCCTGCTAAACTTGAGGAAACATTAACTTCAGTAAAGTCCAAGAAACTATAGCATATCTAGCGTTATGATTAGGTGGGCCCAGGATCTGATTGATTCTGAAAGGTGGGGAAAACTGTGGACTAAATCAAATTTACAGCATGTGTGTCACTCAAAGAAAATGTATTTAAGATGATGTACCGATGGTATATCACACCTGCCAAACTTGCTAAAATGTATAGAAATCAAGACAAAAAATGTTGGAAGTGTAAGGAGAAGAATTTCCTCCACATGTGGTGGACTTGCTCCAAAGTGGAAGCCTTCTGGGATATAATATATAATGAGTTAAAAAAGGTTTTGAAATATAAGTTCAATAAAAAGAGGCATTTTTATTAGGTTTAATTGGTGAAGAAATACATAAAAGAGAGGTAAACATGTATATGTATGCCACAAGGGCTGCAAGAACACTTCTGGCTCAGAAATGGAAGCAGCAGGAACTCCCAACACTGGAAGATTGGCAGGTCAAGATGGTGGAGTATGTAGAGATGGCCAAGTTGACGGGGAAGATCCGGAATCAGTGTGACGCACTGTTTCAAAAGGACTGGAACAAATTTATATTTTATATGAAAGAAAATTATAAACATTTGAAAACCTTTGTAGAGCTGAATTGAAATGCTTTGTAATGTAAATATAAGGGACTGATTTACTGACAATAAGGTGAAATATTATAATTTGACAAAGGGTAAATAAGTGATTATAGAAATGTGAAAAATATGGAAAGATATGTGGAAGTCAGAAAGAAGGAGGGAATGATGTTGATGCTCTTACAGAGTAATATATTAAGTTATAGAAGTATTTAAAAATGTGAATATGATTTAAGTGGAAAATCTAATAAAAATTATTTAAAATAAAGAAAGAAACAAACCATAGAATAGCCAAAGCAAAACGTGTTTGTGAGAACTCAATGATGTGACTCTCAAGTCCAGGGAAGTATAGAATAGCTATGATGGACCAAGACCAGCAAGACAGGATATGATAGAGGTGTATAAAGTCCTGTATGGTGTGGATAATATGGATAGGAAAAGTTTTCCTCCTTCCCAGTAATAATACTAGAAGTTTGGACTTTAGACGGGAATTTAAACCCTTGTTTCCTAGGCCCCAGTCCAACTCCCTGATCACTACACCACACTGCCTCAGAACTATAGATTCATTGGCATCCAGTGGAGGTCTCTAACACCGAGGTAAGCCATGAGATACTCACATGAGCTAATAGAAGTTTGGGTTTATGAGACAACCCAACCAGCTGACTGGTCCATTGGATTTAGACAGTAGCAATAATATCTGGCTTTAGCTTAGTAATATACCAGCAGCCAACTAGAGATTCAATTCAACTCAGCTTCCAATTAAGCTGAGTGTTGGAAGAGTCAGGACAGAGAAGTCTGTTATAGACTTTGAAGATTGCTCCTTCCCTGGAAGAATTTCAATCATACATAGTTGGGCTGAGGAAGGCTATTAACATAAATGTTAAATTCAGTAAGTGGCTATTCGTTTGCAAGCGAAAAAGGGTTGGGAGGAGGTTCTTCGCCACTTACAGTACAAAGCTACTCACTGCAACTATCAAGCGTGAAACTGAAAAGAGACTGAAGGATCATCAGATGTTCCGGTGTCTGGTCCAGCTGGTCTTTGGATAGTTAAACAGTGTCTCCACACAAAACACACATTCTGCTCCTTCAGGTATAGTGGGCTGAGGCTGTTGAGGGCTTTAAAATTCAGCACAAACACTTTGAATTGTGCTCGGAAATGTACTGCGAGCCAGTGAAGATCCTTTATGTTATATGGTCCCAGCGGCCACTCTCAGTCACCAGTCTAGCTCCCACATTCTGGATTAGTTGTAGCTTCTGGGTCCCCTTCAAAGGTAGCCCCCACATAGAGTGCATTGCAGTAGTCCACTTCAGTAGGTATCTGAAGAAGTGTGTATGCACATGAAAGCTTATACCCAGAACAAACCTAGTTGCTTTCTAAAGTGCTACTGGACAAGTTTTTAATGTGTGATATTTTAGTGTATTTTTGGTTTCTATGGAAGCCGCCCAGAGTGGCTGGGGAAACCCATCCAGATGGGCGGGGTACAAATAATAATAATAATAATAATAATAATAATAATAATTTATTTTGACTGTGTTAGACCAACACTGCTACCTACCTGAATGCAGTAGTCCATGTTTGAGATAACTAGGGCATGCACTACTCTGGCGAGACAGTCTGTGGATAGGTAGGGTCTCAGATGGCCTACCAGATGGAGCTGGAAGACAGAATTGACCTGTACCTCCATGGACAGCTATGAGTCCAAAATGACTTCCAGGCTTCTCACCTGGTCATTCAGGGGCACAGTTGCCCCATTCAAGACCAGTGGGTCCCCCACACCTGCTCCCGTCTCCCCAAAACAGTACTTTGGTCTTGTCAGGATTCTGCCTGAATCCGTTGGCCACCATACATCCTCCAACCATCTCCAGATACTCACACAGGACCTTCACCCCCTTCACTGGTTCAGATTTAAAAGAGAGGTAGAGCTGTGTATCATCCGCACACTGGTGAACTGAGACTCAGCCTAACCCCCCTGATGATCTCCATATTCTTCTTCATGCTCAGGCTATACATTCAGCTTGCTGGAGAGCCAGGCTGCTGGTGACCTAGTTGCAGGAGTTTATTGGCCAGTGACGTTACCATGGATGAATGCAGATGTATCATTGTGACATCAGTGTATGATGTCACACACAGAATGCGCTTCAAACCCCAGCAAAGTGAGAGACAGTTAACAGTCAGACCCAGGCTTAATGCTGTGGGTGTTCATGACAGATGATGAAAAGGTAAAACATGGGGGCTATGGTATCTTTTACCAAAGGTTACAGCCAGATCAAGCTCTTAAAAGATCTTGGTGCCCCCATGTGTATCTAATTCAGGAAATAAGCACTAATAAACTGTAAAATAAAGATTGATTTTTCAAAATGAAGCAGAACCTACAGTAAGGTGGAAAATAACGTT
Organism: Podarcis pityusensis; assembly: GCF_964106645.2. Classification (NCBI taxonomy): domain Eukaryota; kingdom Metazoa; phylum Chordata; class Lepidosauria; order Squamata; family Lacertidae; genus Podarcis; species Podarcis pityusensis. Next base: position 122,558,771 of record NC_138029.1, read on the forward strand.
TATTTTTGAATATTACCACTTTATATTTGAAAACAAACCACCTATTTTTTTCTAATTGCAAAGATCTGGGTAAATCCAGCAATGGAAAATTTCTAAGGTGCCCCCCTTCCCTTGAGGCCCTGAGCACGTGCTTATTTTGCTTAATGCTTAATTCAGCCCTATTCTGGATTAGGGCTACTTGAGTTTGGGGCAGATTCTTGAAGAAGTGGAACCTTCTGAAGTGACTCTCACTGCTTGCAAATGATGTTTTCAGCTGTTGAGGTTCTATTGCTCTTTGAACCACAATTCAACATTTAAAGACAATATGGATTTACACCAGTGCAGGTCAGTGAAATGGACATCTTCAGTAACAAGTCCATCAGATTATAAAACAGATAGGACTGTAGGGCCGCTCCATCCTTATTATACATTCACTTTCATCATTCATTACCACTTCCTTTCACAATTTTTGTTTTTATTTATGCTTCTTTGATTCCATGCATAACAAGGTCTGAACCCAGATTGAAATGGGTCAAGTTAAGTGTTTGACTTCAGGTGGTCCCATCCATGTGGTCTCCCAACCGCTGCCCTGCATGACTTATTAAAGCTTGCAATGGGGGCATGAATTGGTGGATTCAGGAGTTGTCAATGCATTCTCATGGAAGAGGGTAGTCCTAGTTGTCTTGAAAATTGGTGGCTTGATCACTCCTTAATATTTCCAACATGAGCCTATTGGCTTATGACGACTACTGCGAACAGGTCGCTAATACTGGTTGTTTTGAAATTGAATGGTGGAATGGTGGAGACCGCCTCCCCATCTTGACTCTTCCAGAGAAGAGGAAGACAGTATAGATTTATAACAGTGGTTTGTCGGAGGTCACAGCTCAGGGGCAAGTTAGGGGAATAGTTGGAAAATAATGGGAGACAAGGAGGAAGCGGCAGAAGTGGAGCGGCAGCTGGTTGATACAATGTCATTAGAAAGCATCCAGAACCCACCATCTCCTAGAACCCGGCAAGCCTTGAAAGTAGGAGAGCAAAGAGCTCAAAGACAGCGGGCACGTAGCAACACCCGGAGAAGTGACGAATGAGGATGTGGGAGAGACAAGGGTGGAAAGTCACTTGGGATAATGCCATTATCTAAGAGGCTGAGTTCTCTCTCTGTAAAAATTGAAATAAAAAAGGACGGTAAGAAACCTTTCCTTTTCTTTTTGCTTTCCTGGGCAACCAGCCAGAAGCTGCTGACAGCATCCTGACAAATTGTCCCGAGTCAACTTTAATCAGCGGTTAGGTCATAAATCATGACAGATGGCGTAGCAGGAGCCACGGGGCAGGCAGCCAACACTGATAACCGAGAAGAACCATTTCAATGGCTTTTACAACAAAATTTATTGTTAAGATCACACATAGAACAATTAACCAGCACAATAAATCAACAAAAATGAGAATTCGCAAAGATTTCCTGGGGTATCACCTCACAAGTGAGGGGGTGCATATGGATCCAGCTAAGGTGCGGAGCGTAGTTTCGTGGCAGGAGCCCAAGACAAAGAAAGACCTGCAGAGGTTTGTAGCATTGGCCAAACATTACCGCAAGTTCATGTCAGCCTATTTGAGATTCACTACACCCCTCACGGATTGCTTGTAGGGCAAGAAGCCGTTCCAGTTGACAGCTGAGGCACAACAGGCATTTGAGCATCTCAAAACCTTGTTCTCCTCAGAGGTGTACCCAGCTCATGCAGACCCCCGCAGGGTGTTGGTCAAATAAAGAGACGCCTTTGACAGAGCGGTTGGTGCTGTGCTGTGAAAGGAAGACCAAGATGACCAAAGTCTTTATACTTTCTTGGGCAACCAGCTGGAAGCTGCTGACAGCATCCTAACGGCAATGTTTGGTCCATGTTAACAACATTGTATTTTATGTGAAGCCAAGAATCTTCAAAGAAGCTAAGAATTAGAAACTACCACCTTCACTTTTTGTAGTTAGATGTGCCTTTGTGTTCAGATCAGGCCTGAGGATGATAATGTAGCACTTGGGAAGGAAGATGCAGCCCAGAAGCCCAGCACTGGAGGCCAACATAGAGAAGACCTGCACAGCAACCATGAACTTCCCTTTGGTGCTCAGGTAGGTGGGCACAAAGGACACCCAAACACTGCAGAAGACCAGCATGCTGAAGGTGATCAGCTTGGCTTCATTGAAGGCCCCAGGAAGCTTCCTGGCTAGGAAAGCCACCGTGAAGCAGATGGCAGCCAGGAAGCCCATGTAGCCAAGGACAGTGTAGAACATGGCAACAGATCCCTCATTGCATAGAAGGATGATCTCTCTAGCTTGGGAGTGCATGTCGGAGTCTGGGAAGGGTGGGGAGATTCCCAGCCAGATGCTGCAGATGACAATTTGGATACCGGAACAGGAAAGGACAATGGAGTTGGCCAGACTCTTCCCCAGCCATCTCCTCACCTTGTTCCCTGGCTTTGTGGCCAGGAAGGCCAGCACCACAGTGATGGTTTTTGCCAAAACAGAAGAGACAGCAACTGAGAAGATGATGCTGAAGGCTGTTTGTCGGAGAAGACAGGTCACTTTCCTTGGCCGGCCGATGAACAGGAAGGAGGACAAAAAGGAAAGCAGGAGGGAGCTGAGGAGTATATAGGATAAGTCTCGATTGTTAGCTTTGACTATGGGAGTTTCCTTGTATTTAACGAAGATTCCTTTCACAATGCCAGTGGTCAAGGACAAGAAGAGAGCAAAGGAAACCAGCACAATCCCCAAGGATTCTTCATAAGTGAGAAATGTTATAGTCTTGGGGACACATTTGTTTCGCGCTTGATTTGCATGCTGATCTTCTGGGCATCTGGTGCAAATCTTTGCATCTGAAGAGAAGAAGAATGACTTCAGAATTACTAACAAAACTCTTACATCCATACCTGTCTGTTTTCTGACAGAGGTTGCCATGGTGATGGGGTGTGCGTTTGAGGTGTCAGGAAAATACAGTCTTTAGCAAGGTGTGCTGGGAAGAATAAGGCAGAGAACAAGGAGGTACCCATTTTGGCTAGGCTGGCTGAAGATTGGTTGGGAGAGATTTCTTCCACTCAAGTAATAATAATAATAATAATTATTATTATTTATTATTTATACCCTGCCCATCTGGCTGGGTTTCCCCAGCCACTCTGGGCGGCTTCCATAGAAACCAAAAATACACTAAAATATCACAGATTAAAAACTTGCCTGAACAGGGCTGCCTTAAGATGTCTTCTGAATGTCAGGTAGTTATTTATCGCTTTGACATCTGATGGGAGGGCGTTCCACAGGGCGGGCGCCACTACCGAGAAGGCCCTCTGCCTGGTTCCCTGTAGCTTTGCTTCTTGCAATGAGGGAACCGTCAGAAGGCCCTCGGCGCTGGACCACTCTGGCGAGACAGTCCGTGGGCAGGTAGGGTCTCAGCCTGCGTACCAGGTGGAGTTGGTAGACAGCTGCCCTGGATACAGAATTGACCTGCGCCTCCATGGACAGCTGTGAGTCCAAAATGACTCCCAGGTTGCGCACCTGGTCCTTCAGGGGCACAGTTACCCTATTCAGGACCAGGGAGTCCTCCACACCAGCCCGCCCCCTGTCCCCCCAAAACAGTATTCTGTCTTGTCAGGATTCAACTTCAATCCATTAGCCGCCATCCATCCTGCAACCGCCTCCAGGCACTCACACAGGACCTTCACCGCCTTCACTGGTTCTGATTTGAAAGAGAGGTAGAGCTGGGTATCATCTGCATATTGATGGACACCCAGTCCAAACCCCCTGATGATCTCTCCCAGCGGCTTTATATAGATGTTAAAAAGCATGGGGGAGAGGACGGAACCCTGAGGCACCCCACAAGTGAGGGCCCAGGGGTCTGAACACTCATCCCCCCCCACCACTTTCTGAACACGGCCCAGGAGGAAGGAGCAAAACCACTGTATAACAGTGCCCCCAGCTCCCAGCCCCTCTAGATGGTCCAGAAGGATGTTATGGTCTATTGTATCAAAGGCCGCCGAGAGATCCAGCAGAACTAGGAAACAACTCTCACCTTTGTCCCTAGCTCGCCGGAGATCATCAACCAGCGCGACCAAGGCAGTTTCAGTCCCATGGTGAGGCCTGAATCCCGATTGGAAGGGATCCAAATGGTCCGCATCCTCCAGGCGTGCCTGGAGTTGTTCAGCAACCACGCGCTCAATCACCTTGCCCAAGAATGGAAGATTTGAGACTGGGCGATAGTTGGCCCTACTGGCCGGGTCTAAAGATGGTTTTTTAATAAGCGGTTTAATGACCGCCTCTTTCAGCGGATCTGGGAATGTTCCCTCACAGAGGGAAGCATTCACCACCCCGCAGAGCCCATCGCCCTGCCCTTCCCGGCTTGCTTTTATTAGCCAGGATGGGCAAGGATCAAGGAGACAGGTGGTTGGTTTCACGCGTCCAAGCAGCCTGTCCACATCCTCGGGGGTAATGGATTGAAATTGATTCCATGCAACTTGACCAGACAGAGCTCTAGCACTCTCCCGCCCCAGCCCTGCTCCCACGGTGGTGTCTAGCTCCTTCCGAATATGAGTGATTTTATCTTCAAAAAACTTTGCAAAATCGTTGCAGGAGATCTTGGGGTCTTTACAAGGCCCCGGTGGTAAAGGTGGTTCCATTAAATTGCGAACCACCTGAAAGAGTCTCCTGCTACTATTTTCTGCAGATGCAATAGAGACGGCGAAGAAAGTCTTCTTCACCGTCGCTATCGCCACTTGGTAGGCTCGACGTTGAGCTCTAACCTGTGTCCGGTCAGATTCGGAGTGAGTTTTCTGCCACCGATGCTCTAGCCGTCTCAGCGATTGTTTCATCGCCCTCAGCTCTGAAGAAAACCACGGGGCTGCCCGGGCTCCATGCAATCGGAGAGGGCGCTTCGGAGCCAGACAGTCGATAGCCCTGGTTAACTCCACATTCCAGCGGGCCACCAGGGAATCAGCTGAAAGGCCATCAACATGGGATAAAGCATCCCCTACCACTATCTGGAAACCATTTGGATCCATTAAGTGGCGGGGGCGGACCATCTGAATTGGTCCCACCTCCCTGCAGAGGGGAAGGGTCGCGGAGAAGTCCAGTTGCACCAGGAAGTGATCTGACCATGGCACTTCTTTTGTTTCACTTTTACTTAGTGTCAGATCACCCACGTCACTAGAAGTGAACACCAGGTCTAAGGCATGTCCATGACTATGAGTTGGGCCAAACTTATTCAGGGACAGCCCCATGGAGGCCATGCTTTCCATGAAGTCCCGAGCAGCCCCTTGTAAGGTCGTGTCGGCATGGATGTTAAAATCCCCTAGGACAACGAAACTAGGTGTCTCCAGGAGAAAATCTGCCACGACCTGAAGCAGCTCGGACAGGGAATCCTTGGTGCAGCGGGGAGGTCGGTACACCAAAAGGAATCCTGTACTGCCCCTATTGCCCAACTTCCAGAACATGCACTCAGAAAACTGGATCTTCCCAGTAGGACGCCTGGTGCAAGCTAGTGACTTCCTAAAAATCACTGCAACCCCCCTCCCTGCCCACATGACCTGGGTTGCTGTGCGTAAGAGAAACCTGGTGGGCAAGCAGCGGCAAGGACAGGCTCATCTGCTTCCTCCAACCAGGTCTCTGTCACACATGCCAGGTCAAATCCTCCATCCACAATCAGGTCGTGGATGGCAGTGGTTTTATTCATCATTGACCTGGCATTACACAGCAACACCTTCAGGTCATGTGGGTTTCCCCTGTTGATTCCAGTATCCATCTGGTCAAGGCCAGACCCGGAGGCAGGGATAGTCTTCAAACAACGAGTAAACCTGCCTCCTCGGTAATGACATGGTCTGGTCTTAGCGTAACTCCGCCTCCTGCCCATGATCACCGAGATCGGATGTCCCAGTGCTTCCCCCCCCCCCGTGGAACTTGTCCCAGCCATTGTGTTGGCTGGGGCCCCACTCCCAGGCAGCCCTGATCCCGCCCCTTAAAACAAAACACAAACTATACAGAACCAATAAAACAACAACAACAACAAAAGGAACAGAACAATTATACTAAAATTAATCCCCAACCAAATATCCATCCCACCCACCCACCCCCAACAAAGGAAAAAAGGAAAAAAAGAAATAAAAATTTAAATTGCCACCGACTGCTTGAGGACATTTTAAAGCACATTAACCACCTGGAACAGGGAAGCAATGGCAGAACACTTCCCACACTTCCTCAAAAGTTTGTTCCAAATAAGGGCCTGGGCCACGCCCCCTGGGCCAGTTGGAAAAGGCCTTGGAAGGGAGCAGGCCCTGCAGTCCTCCCCACAGCCGATGGTCCGAGGCTTCCCCGCAGCAGGAGTCCCCTATAGCTGGGAGAGAGGGCCTGGGCCACGCCCCCTGGGCCAGTTGGAAAAGGCCCTGGAAGGGAGCAGGCCCTGCAGTCCTCACCCAGCCGATGTGCGGCACTGCTATAGTAAACAAGTTGCTCTTGATCATGTGCCAAGATCTGGACTTCCTCCATGCAGACTGAAGGTGTAAATATGTGAATAAATCATATTTCTTAAAGATACAGCAGTCTCCCCTGAGTCTTCAGTTCTCCAAAGGAGCACGAACCCTGTGTGACCCCTGGAATCCCACGAAATCTTGCCTCTCCCTTTCTTCTGGAGTCACCCACCTTCCTGAACGGAGATGGTCCCTTCTGCACAAGGAGCACAATCGTAGCAGCAAACGGCCTCCCCTTCTTTAGCCACTCTGGCATATCCAGGGCGACAGCTTTCGGTGCATATTGAATGAGGCACCACCTAAAAACTAAGAAAAGGAGCACCCAAGGAGATCAACATAAAGCACAGACATCATATGAAGGCTCTGACTAAAAACGTGCTCAAATAAAAATCATTTTTAGAATACTGAGACCAGGTTAGAAAGCTTTAAAATGGGAGTGAGACTCTTCCAAATTTGGTAGAACTGTGGAGAACTCATTTTCTTTCTGACATAAAGTTTCATTTTTAATTGTTGAACACAAATATTGTTGAACACAAAGGATTAAACAAACTATGGCTTTTAAAACTGCATTTGAGATTTATTGAAGCTCCATAGAGAAAAGTTGGGATATAAGTGCAACAAATAAACACATAAATGAATGAATTCAATGACCTTGCTGAATTTCCCAGGCCACATAATGGCTTCTGGTTTAATGGAGAATTTTATGCCGGAGGATGCCTGTCCCTCGATGCTCCCAACTTTCTTTCTGCTCTGAGATCTATTGGGAAATACAACCCAGTTCACGATATCAAAGTTGGCAGTCAGCTCCCCATTCTGATCAGAATACATCCCTCCTATGGATGAATTGGAAAGCCAAACTTCTTTCAAGAAAGTGTGAAGCTAGAATGGCAGAGAAAACACCAGCTTTAGAAAACATGATATCCGGATTTTGTGAGAAAACAGAAGGCTTGTGTGCAAACTCCATAAGAGATGAGAGTAAATTATGTTTAAACAAAATAATTGCAGGATATTTCTGGGTATATGATTGAGCAAAGCTTTTCATGACTTTGGATATTTTGTTGGGTGTAGTCTTGTTTTTCTTAGATAATTGAGTAAGGTTCCAGACATCTTACCAGTTTTGAGAGAATGGTCCTAAATCAAGGACACTGAGGCCTTGTGTCAGCTAAAGACCTTTTGGTCATTACTGTAGCACCCTGCTTGTGGTTAACGCTTAGCTGGAATGAAATATTCAATGCAACAATAGAGAAATTAAAATAATAATTTATTTGTCAGACAAATAAATGAGAAACACAGTGGTATATGGTTACCAAAGCTCTGCCCACTCCAGCCCTGTTGGCCAGCACTTATATTTCCTCAGCCCAGCCCCCTTGCTCCTCCTTTGGCTGCCTCTGTCCAATCAGCCTGGTTGAAATTCCTATTGGCTGTTTGCTAGAACCAATCATAAAAGATACACCCATTTCCTATTACCTTTTATGGGAGACAAAGAGCTATATTTCCTTCTATCCATAAATGGCAGACAAGTAGTCATATATCTTACATTTGCCTCGACAAGGCACCTTGATTACCAGATCACCTTTTGCCCTGTTGCCCCTCCACTCCAAAACAAATGGCTAAAACAGATGGCTCATGGTTTTAAATTTTTCTTAAACAGAGATCTTGGGTTCACCTTCTCACACACCATCAATGAAATAAGAATCTAACATAAGAATCTAACATTTCTTACTTTCTAAATCCTTTGCATAATTACATTTAAGCCAACAAATCTCATACATTAACATATATAGCTTTTTAGAAGAAAAGGCCTTTTCAAAGTAAAAAAAAGGAACTCAGTAAACAGCTTCAAAAGCAACCTCTTCAATTTACAACTCCCTTTCCCAGCCAGCTGCTTTCCCCATTAGCTCTTGCCCTTTAACCTTAGGAAAATATGACTAGAGTCTGATGGGAGGCACATGGTATTATTTTCTGTTAAACAATAAATCTTACTATTTACCAACTCTTAATTAGTGTTTTTGCAGCTTGATTGTATTCTGTAATATGTATGGTCAGTATGACCTTTGCTCCCAGCCTGTAATTCCCTTTTACAACTTTGAGGTACTGCTATAAATCAGGGGGGCCCTGTTCAAGAGGATAAACAACTGCCAAAGTACTTAGCCAGCTGCTTTTCTGCCTGGCATGAAACATACAAACATTTGCAAATATATTTTTAAGCTCATTTTAAAATACAGGCCTTGATCAGATGCCTCATTACAACTGGTCTTTTATCAGGTTATAAATTCACAGGAAATATGACTCAAATAAACACAAACAGAGGACACATCCTAGCAAGCACTTGGCAACTGTAGAAAGCTAACAAGGCTTTTAATTGGCTTTAACCGATCCTATTGTGATTTCAACTTTCTGTGTTTTAAATAAGGGTTTTCTTTAGTGAAATTTTTTTCATTTTAACTTTTTTGTAAAGTGGTTTGAGGTTTTTTTCAGGAGTCAAGTAATACTGTATATAAATGTTATGAACTAAATATAGTAATTAATCAACTAATTAATTAATTAATTAAACTCTATGTAAGAGAATGCTCCTTAACAATTTTTCATAGCTTATTTTGTGCTTTGAAAGATTCCCCCTACCTTTCCCAAATTATCTATTAAAATTTTTTATTTTAATCAATTTTCAAAGTATATTAGAACCACAAAAATAGATGAACAATTAAAAAAAACTTATTAACATGTCCTACTAAAGACAGGGCATAGGAAACCTAAACATATTTAACAATAACAATGTGGTAAACTACAAAGAATATACAATCTGAAACGGATTCCAGAAGGTATTTACAAAAAAGGGGAGAGGACAGACCTGCCATGGCTGCAGTCTTTGAAGTTCCAATCTGTCTCCTCCACCCGCCATTAACATCCATTTGGATCTGGATGAATATGCAACATTTAAGGCTTGGGCCACAAACTGAGCGCCGTAGTAAGTGCTGTAGCGGTCTTGAGACCAGATTGCCCCCATCTCCTTCTGGGACAAAGTTTCCAGTGGTTCCTTTTCTGTGCATCTTGTCCAACCCTCCACGGATAGTACTTTGTTTGAACATGAACAATGGAATGCTTTCTTCCAAAACTGTGAAAATACAGATGCAGTTGCATCTGAAAGTTGAGTATAGTAGCCATGTTCTGTCCGTTTTTTGGTATTCATTACAAAGGACAAAGAACCTTGGGCAGGCTGGAAGTAATCTTTGCCACCAAACAACATCTCATCAATGTCCAGAAGATCTGTTGCGATCCAGACTATCCCTTGAGTTTTCCTCACTTCATGAATTCTTTGTAACATCATGATTGGATAAATTCTGTGCTCAGAGTCCCCATAATAAACAAACACCTTGACTTGTCTCAAGGCAGATACATTAAAATGCAAGTATGAGAGTTTCAGAAGATTAATTTTTTCCAAGAAAGCAACACAAATCTCACTCTGGATCAGCAGAAGGGTGAAGGCTCTTAGGAACCTTTCTCCATTGTCATTGTCTGGAACAAAGAGACCGATCCACGTCCACCCGAAATGCAACAGCAACTTGACAATCCCCATGTACTGTGTTTCTTCTTTGGGGATCATCCGGTAGATAAAAGGGAACTGGGTTTTGTCATTCAGATCATGAGCAGCTGAGCCAAAACTGATCTAGTATGAAAAGGATTGGTGTCAGGGTTTCAGGAATACACAAGAAAGGCCTCACTGCATGATCAGGCCAAGGGCCAATCTTCTCACAGTAGCTAACCAGAGGCTTATGGGATGCATGCCATGCCTCTGATGGAGGAATCCTGCTCAGTGGAGGACCTGGAGCTTACAGAGAAGGAAGTGGCTCCAATGGACACTGAGACAGACCAGGGCATCTGGGGCCTTCAGGGTTCATGGTACCCCAAACTCTTCCTAGAGTCACAATGCAAAGAATGAGAGGCAGATGCTAAACAGCAGTGCTTTTTTTTCTAAAAAAATATGTTTAGGGGTACTCTCGCTTCCATCTTATACTCAGGAAACACTGGGAAGGGAAAGGAAGCCGCCATCGGGGGTAGCAACGGAAGTGATGATTCACGATGCTATTCAATGGAACTGAGGATTTACAATGCTAGAGAAGAAACTAAACATTTGTAGTTTCTTCTCCTGGTAGTTTCACAAAATGTTTAGGGGTATGCGTCTCCCTGCGTCCCCCCAGAAATAGCACTGCTAAGCATCTATACAATCTGGAGGAGTGCAAGCACCTAAACCTCTGTGTTCAGTTAGCTGCCACTGAGAAACAAGAACTCATTAGGAGCCAGGGGCTACTGTCAACTACATCTTCCTATTGACAGTCTGGGGAGGGAGACAGGAAGTGGCTGAGGGTTTTCTAAATTGCTTTCCACGTTCTAAAAATGTGATTCCTTCCCCCCTAGTCTCTCTTTTTGGGTGCTTTTCTTTTGTGTTCCTTGGAAAAATTGGCCCTTAGAATATTGCTGAAGTAGAAATCCCATCAGTCTGCAAAAGCATGGCTAATTGACAGAATGGTTGGCTTTGCAGTTTAGAAACTTCTGGGGGCATGAAGAGTTTCCTCACCACTGTTGGAGAGACAGCAAAGAGGAATGAAACATAACTGATCTCTTCCCTTCCAATTCCTACCTGGGGCATTTTGTAGATTCCCAACATGCTTGAAATCTGGCTGGGGATTTCAGAAGAAGTTGCTTCAAAAACAGCCAACACTTTATTCTGTCTTTCACAGCTGTAGTTTGGAATACTTTCTAGCATGGCATCGGCAGTTGTCCTGACATCAAAAGCGGCCTCATAGATGCTATAGCCCAGAGTGACATTGGCTAAATGCTTAAGATGTTGGTTGATCACCTGGGTTGCAAACAAGATGGAGAGGACTGGTGAGGTGTCCTTTGCTGGCCAACTGCAAATAAATGAATAAACGAAAAATCGTTTTAGCCTTCCATTCTCCATTAAATGAAAACAGCTCCTGGCTCTATACAAGTTATATCTAACGGGAAACTCTGCAGCTTGGAAGGAGCAGAATCTTGCCCAGATCCACCAACAAAGAAAGGAGTAGCATTTAGGAGAGCTTGAGCTGGGGTGAATTAGATTGAAATTTAGAATGAATTCCTTAAGTTGGCAAGAACTATTTACAGGATGAGAAGATATGAAAGAGAGAAATGCCCTATCTTGGGTTACTCACCTTAACTTCTGAGTCTGGTGGAACTACCTAGTAAGGTTCCCATACTGATTTGAGCATTCCAGTGAGTCTGAAGTGAAGGAGGTGGTCACCTTACATTCCGATTTTTACACTTTCTTCGATCCCCAAATGCAAGATTAGCATGATGTAATCCAAATACACCCAAAACCACATGAGACATTTAAGTTAGACAGTTCTGTTGGGAATACGGGAATAGGGGAAGCTCTGCAAAGGCATTTAATTATTGACCAGGAAGAAACACCCTTTTTGCATAAAAATACATTAAAAAGCCAAATTTTCCATTAATGTGTTATCTTTATATGGAGCAGTTCAGAAAGAACTTCCCAGGAAGAAGGATATGAGGTGATCAACTGTGCTTTAGATGCTGCCTTTGTATTAAGGAAACTGTAGCCCAAAATAGGGAAAGGATTCATAATAATAATATAATAATAATAATAATAATTTATTATTTATACCCCGCCCATCTGGCTGGGTTTCCCCAGCCACTCTGGGCGGCTTCCAAAAGAATATTAAAATACTATGATACATCAAACATTAAAAGCTTCCCTAAACAGGGCTGCCTTCAGATGTCTTCTAAAAGTCTGGTAGTTGTTGTTCTCTTTGACATCTGGTGGGAGGGCGTTCCACAGGGAGGGCGCCACTACCGAGAAGGCCCTCTGCCTGGTTCCCTGTAACTTGGCTTCTCGCAGTGAGGGAACCGCCAGAAGGCCCTCGGTGCTGGACCTCAGTGTCCGGGTAGAACGATGGAGGTGGAGACGCTCCTAAGCCCCTAGAGCAGGCATCAGGAAATTAAACTCTCTGTTTGCAGGATATTAAGGGGTCACTGGGTACTTTAATGCTGACTTTCAGTCCCTAAATCTTATTTAACAGGAAATAGGGGGGCAATGGAGAGAGAAAGTTTAATTAGGGATGCGCAGAAATTAGATGCTGTCTCTGGCAAACAGCAATAAATGTGAATAGAGGCTGGCTAACATAAAGTCACTTACGTCTTAACAGTGTTTTCGGGATGCCGGAAAAAGTTGAATGGGTAAGTTCTATAAGATGCTGGAAATATGACCCCATTAATGAGGTGGTCTCCTGGCCTGTAATAATTCAGCGGATCACTTTCCTCATTTAGGTTCAATGGGCATTTTGCTTTCAGCATCCCACAGGCTCCATGGGGCATAAGCAGCACAAATAACAGCAACACTAATATCATCCTGGCTATGCCTGCAAGAGTCGTACACTCTTGTGACAGCAGTTACATTAGAAGCACAGCTGGACTCCTACAGTAGCTTCAGAAGCAGAGGTAGAAAAAGGAAACCTCCCATAGAAACGAGCACAGCCTGCCTCAAATCTCTCAGGTCCGGCTTCTGATATTTATGACCCAGTTCTTCATTCAGGCTTGTGACAATAAGTTATCTCATTCTGCCTCTGATTCTGATGCTTATGTGATTTGTGGACTCCAAGGCCATCGTTGGGGAAATCCCTGGATTAGATAAACAAATCACCATGATTTTGATAATTATAGGGTTAAGAAGGTCCACCTCCTCTGCAACTCCCTGGAATCGGTGTGTGACTCAATGGGCAGCTGCAGAGCCAGAGTAAAGCATGTTTGTGAGAACTCAAAGACGGGGCTGTCAATCTGGGCCCTGCTAAACTTGAGGAAACATTGACCATTAAAGTCCAAGAAACTATAGAATAGCTATCATGGACCAAGGCAGAACATGACAGAGGTTTATAAGCATGCTGTGGATAATATGGATAGGAAAAAGTTTCCCTCCTTCCCAGTAATAATACTAGAAGTTTGGACTTTAAGTGGGAATTTAAACCCTTGTGTCCTAGGCCCCTGTCCAACTCCCTGATCACTACACCACACTGCCTCAGAACTATAGATTCATTGGCATCCAATGGAGGTCTCTAACACAGAGATAAGCCATGAGATACTCACACGAGATAATAGAAGTTAGTGCTGAGTGATCCATTGGCTTTATACAGTAGCAATAATATCTGGCCTTGGCTTAGTAATACAGTGGTACCTCGGGTTACAGACGCTTCAGGTTACAGACTCCGCTAACCCAGAAATAGTACCTTGGGTTAAGAACTTTGCTTCAGGATGAGAACAGAAATTGTGCAGCGGCAGCAGGAGGCCCCATTAGCTAGAGTGGTACCTCAGGTTAAGAACAGTTTCAGGTTAAGAAAGGACCTCCAGAATGAATTAAGTTCTTAACCTGAGGTACCACTGTATATTAGCAGCCGACTAGAGATTCAATTCAATTTGGCTTCCAATGAAGCTGAATGTTGGAAGAGTCAGGAGAGAGAAATCTCTTATAGACCTTGAAGATTGCTCCTTCCCTGGAAGAATTTCAATCATACATAGTTGGGCTGAGGAAGGCTATTAACATCAGTTATCTATGGGGGTCCAGTATGTAACCATCCATTATACATTCAAAAACAGTGTGTTTTACTGCAGATGTTAGTGGAGTTTGGGGCAGATTCTTGAAGATGTGGAACCTTCTGAAGTGACTCTCACTGCTTGCAAATGAGGCCTTCAGCTGTTGAGGTTCTATTGCTCTTTGAACCACTGGGGAAATTGCTTTTTGTAAGAACTCACTGATGGGCCTGTCAATCTGTGTATGTGTAAAAGTTCCCCATAATGCCAACAGTACAATCCTAGCATCTCTACTCAGAATTCCCATTCAGTTTAGTGGGCCATCCTCCCACTGTTTTTGCATGCTAGGGGAAGCTTTCCCAATGGTATTTCTGCTTCTGGAGCACATTAAGAACGAATCAGATTATAGACCCACTAGAGGTATAAAATAAATGAAACAGCACAATTGTGTTTTCATTGATTTTTTAAAAACTAAAAGCATATTTTATAATCAAAACAGCAACAACTATTTTAATATTTATACCCCACCCACAACAAGAGCTGTTTGAAGAATCGCTGTGTCGTCTGATATGTTCACCCACATCTTAACACACGAAAGCTTATACCCAGAACAAACTTAGTTGGTCTCTAAGGTGCTACTGGACATTTAAAAAAAAAATATTTTTATTTATTTCAACTGCTTCAGACCAACATGGCTACCTACCTGAATGCAGTAGTCCAAGTGGGAGATAACTAGAGCATGCACTACTCTGGCAAGACAGTCTGTGGGTATGTAGGGTCTCAGATGGCCTACCAGATGGAGCTCAATCTGTTGGCCAGCATACATCCTCCAACCATCTCCAGACACTCACACAGGACATTCACCCCCTTCACTGGTTCTGATTTAAAAGAGAGGTAGAGCTGTGTATCATCCGCACACTGGTGAACACTCAGCCCAACCCCCTTGATGATCTCCATATTCTTTTTTTTTTTAATGATATTTATTAAAGTTTCACCAAAAAAAAGAATCAGATTAATAAAAAAGAAGAATTTCAGAATAAAAAGAAAAAATACACAATACCAAATACAAAAAGAAAAAACAGTTAAATACAATTCCGTCTTTTCATCACTTCTTTTACATTTACTTGTTTCCCGGACCTCCTCATACCTCCCTCTTTTGTATTCCAATTCAGTTTGTTAGTCCAGCAATTTCTTTCCCTCCTTTTTAATCCTGATCTTTAATCTTAATATATTATAACATTAAATTTTTACCTATTAAAAACCAATTTTTCCATTCTTTTAACCATTACTGCTAGAAACCGCTTAACTTCAATCCGTCATCATTCTAACAGTCATTAATTTTACAATATCTCTGTAAGTAGTCTTTAAACTTTTTCCAATCTTCTTCCACCGACTCTTCTCCCTGGTCTCGGATTCTGCCAGTCATTTCCGCCAATTCCATATAGTCCATCATTTTCATCTGCCATTCCTCCAGTGTGGGTAGATCTTGTGTCTTCCAATGCTTTGCAGTAAGTATTCTTGCTGCTGTTGTAGCATACATAAAGAAAGTTCTGTCCTTCTTTAACACCGATTGGTCGACTATGCCCAGGAGAAAGGCCTCTGGTTTCTTCAAGAAGGTATATTTAAATACCTTTTTTAATTCATTATAAATCATCTCCCAGAAAACCTTAATCCTTGGGCACGTCCACCAAAGGTGAAAAAATGTACCTTCAGTTTTTTACATTTCCAACATTTATTATCGGGCAAATGGTAGATTTTTGCAAGCTTGACTGGGGTTATGTACCACCTGTATATCATTTTCATAATATTCTCTCTTAGGGCATTACATGCCGTAAACTTCATACCTGTGGTCCATAACTGTTCCCAGTCAGCAAACATAATATTATGTCCAACATCTTGTGCCCATTTAGTCATTCTTCTTCATGCTCAGGCTATGAACGAAAACATTAAGCTTGCTGGAGAGCTAGGCTGCTGGTGACCTAGTTGCAGGAGTTTATTGGCCAGTGACGTTACCATGGATGAATGCAGATGTATCATTGTGACATCAGGGTATGATGTCACAGACAGAATGAGCTTCAAACACCAGAAAAGTGGGAGACAGTTAAGAGTCAGACCCAGGCTTAATGCTGTGGGTATTCGTGGCAGATGATGAAAAGGTGGAATGGCAGCTGGTTGAAGTCATTAGAAAGCATCCAGGACCCTCCATCTCCTAAAACCTGGCAAGCCTTGAAAGTAGGAGAGCAAAGAGCTCAAAGACAGAGGGCACGTAGCAGCACCCATAGAAGTGACAAATGAGGATATGGGAGAGACGAGGGTGGAGATTCACTCGGGACAACACTATTATCCAAGAGGCTGAGTTCTATAGCCTCTCTCTGTAATAACTGAAATAAGAAAGGACGGTAAGAAATCTTTCCTTGTCTTTATGCTTTCCTGGGCAACCAGCCAGAAGCTGCTGACAGCATCCTGACAGATTGTCCCGAGTTAACTTTCATTGGCTGTTAGGTCATAAATCATGACAGATGGCGTAACAGGAGCTATAGGGCAGCCAGCTAATACTGATAACCTAGAAGAACAATTTCAATGGCTTTTACAACAAAATTTATTGTGAAGATGACACGTAGAACAATTAACCAGCACAATAAATCATCAAAATGAAGAATTTGCAAGGATTTCTTGGGGTACCACTTCACACTTGAGGGGGTGCTTATGGATCCTGCTAAGGTGCAGAGTGTAGTTTCGTGGGAGGAGCTCAAGATAATGAAAAACCTTCAGAGGTTTTTAGGGTTCATCAACTATTACCGCAAGTTCATGCCAGCCTATTTGAAACTCACAACCCCCCTCATGGATTGCAAGAGGGGCAAGAAGCCGTTCCAGTTGACAGCTGAGGCACAACAGGCATTTGAGCATCACAAAACCTACGCTTGTGCGCCTTCCACTCTCAAAAATTGATTCCTTCCGAACAGAATGACACTATTTGGGAAAACGAGCTTTTAGCAGTCAGTGAAGCCTTTGAAGTGTGGAGACACTTCCCAGAAGGGGCACTGCACAAGGTGGAGGTGTGCACCGACCATCACAATCTGGAGTGTCGTCTAAATCAGCAGCAGATCCACTGCACACAGTTCATTGCTCGGTTTGACTTCAGGGTCCAGTATGTGTCGGATAGTCAGAATCAAGCAGTGGATGCTCTCTCCAGGAAGCCTGAATATCAGAACGATGAGACAGTCTCAGTGTATAGACATATCTTGAAACCAGCACAGCTACAACTAGGTGCTGGATCAGTCATGGAAGTCACAAACTTCCAGCAGCAAACAAGAGAGGATGCCTTTGCCAAAGGCAGGTTAACAGCACTGCAGGAAAGCAGCAATGAAGCAAAGGGCTTTGTAGAGGAGGGTGGCCTATTGTAGAGAGAAGTTCTCTACATCCCAGTGGGAGACCTCTGAGCCAAGGTGCTGGGTCAATGCCATGACAACCTTAAACTGGGCTACTTCGGGCAGCACAAGACGTTAAAGCATGAGACGCAGCAGTTCTGGTGGCCAAGGATGAGGGAGGAGGACAAGGAATACATGAGAGCCTGTGAGATGTGTCAGTGGGCAAAGAGACCAAGGGAGGCACCAGCAGGCTTACTACAACTGCTGCCCACCCCATAAGGACCATGGGAAACCATAGCCATGGACTTCATCACAGATGGAGGAAGACATAGCTCAGAGGCAGATGAGGGGTAAAGTTGGGAAATAATGGGAGAGGAGGAGGAGAAAGAAATGGAGCAGCGGCTTGCTGACACGGTATCAATAGAAAGCATCACAGACCCCCCGCCTCCCAGCGGGCCTTAAAAGTAGGAGAGCCAAGAGCCAATGACAGCATCCTGACACCAGGGTCAGGTCCACTTTAGCAATACTGTATTTTATGTGACGCTAAGAATCTTCAAAGAATCAGATACTACCATCTTTGCATTTTGTAGTTAGATGTGCTTTTGTGTTCAGATCAGGCCTGAGGATGATAATGTAGCACTTGGGAAGGAAGATGCAACCCAGAAGCCCAGCACTGGAGGCCAACATAGAGAAGACCTGCACAGCAACCATGAACTTCCCTTTTGTGCTCAGGTAGGTGGGCACAAAAGACACCCAAACACTGCAGAAGACCAGCATGCTGAAGGTGATCAGCCTGGCTTCATTGAAGGACCCTGGAAGGTTCCTGGCTAGGAAAGCCACCGTGAAGCAGATTGCAGCCAGAAAGCCCATGTAGCCAAGGACAGTGTAGAACATGGCAACAGATCCTTCATTGCATAGAAGGATGATCTCTGCAGCTTGGGAGTGCATGTCAGAGTCTGGGAAGGGTGGGGAGATTCCCAGCCAGATGGTGCAGATGACAGCTTGCATACCACAACAGGAAAGGACAATGGAGTTGGCCAGACTCTGCCCTAGCCATCTCCTCATCTTGTTCCCTGGCTTTGTAGCCAGGAAAGCCAGCACCACAGTGATGGTTTTTGCCAACACAGAGGAAACCGCAAATGAAAATATGATGCTGAATGCTGTTTGTCGGAGAAGGCAGGTCACTTTCCTTGGCCGGCCGATGAACAGGAAGGAGGACCAAAAGGAAAGCAGGAGGGAGATAAGGAGTATATAGGATAAGTCCCGATTGTTAGCTTTGACTATGGGAGTTTCCTTGTATTTAACGAAGATTCCTAGGACAACACCAGCGGTTAAGGACAAGAAGATGGCAAAGGAAACCAGCACAATCCCCAAGGATTCTTCATAAGTGAGAAATGTTATAGTCTTGGGGACACATTTGTCTCGCGCTTGATTTGCATGCTGATCTTCTGGGCATTTGGTGCAATGCTTTGCATCTAAGGAGAATGAGAATGACTTCAGCATAACTCAGAAAATTCTTATATCCATAACTGTCTGTTTTCCGATACATTGGGAAACATCAATAATAAATTAATAGATGATAGGATTTTAATTGTCTGGAGCAGGGGTCCCCAAACTTTTTAAACAGGGGGCTGGTTCACTGTCCCTCAGACACTGTCGGGGGCCTGACTATAATTTGAAAAAAAACATGAATGAATTCCTATGCACACTGCAGATATTTTATTTGCACAAAAAGAGGAAAAACAATACAATATTTAAAATGAAGAATGATTTTAATCAACATAAACTTATAAATATTTCAATGGGAAGTATGGGCCTCCTTTTGACTAATGAGATGGTCCATATTGCTAATGCTCGTCCCTACAACCCAGCCTACACATGGATCTCCCTCACCCCCGTGGCCCAGTCTACATGCAGGCCTTCCATGCCCCCATCCCCACAACCCAGCCTACACCCTTGTCCGCCTGCACACACCCATCCCCACAACCCAGCTTACCTATCCCATCCCTAACCCCCTCCCCCATGACCCAGGTTATGCATGTGCTTCCCTAACCCAGATCCCCACAACCCAGCCAGACCCATGTCTCCTTAAGCGCCATCCTCACAACCCAACTTGCCCGAGTGTCTCCCTAACCATCACCCACCCACCCCAGCCTGTATGCCTGTCCTCCAGCCCCAAATCCCCACACTTCAGCCTGCCCATGCGTCTCCCTACCAATCTCCACGGTGCAGCCTGCATGCATGTCGCCCGTCCCCATGACTCCCGACTTACTGTGGGGCAGCTCCTCTGGCACATCATGAATTCCACGTCACGGCATTACAGACGCACCAGATCGGGGGATTGGAGCCGGTACTGGGCTCTGGGGAGGCGAGGCAGGAGCCCTGTGATGCGGTAGCAAGGATGCGGTGTGCTGCAGTGCCAGAAAGGCCCTCATGCTGGCCCCATCCTATGCCCTGCCGGCCTCTGTGGCGGGGAGGTAGGTGGGGAGAGGCCCGGCTTGCCCAGGCAGTGCGCTCACTCGCAGGCGGGTGAGGAGGCCGTGAGAGGGAGACGGGGCGCATGGGGTCTGGGGTGCGTGGGGTGCCTCTTCCTCCGCAATCCCCTTCCGACTCCAGGCGGGCCAGGTCCAGGACCCTGGTGGACCAGATACAGCCCACGGGCCTTAGTTTGAGGACACCTGGTCTGGAGTATTGAAGGTTGTAAGTCAGTGGAAAAATACAGGCTAGGTTTCTTTCCAAGCCAGGACGTTACATGGGGCAGAGGCCCTAACACGACAAAAAGCTGTTGATGGCCCACCTGAGAGGAATTCTTGGGCCTGGGCAGATGGAGGTTGCCCTGGTGATGGGGTGTGCATTTGAGGTATCAGGAAAATACAGTCTTTAGCAAGGTAGGCTCGGAAAAATAAGGCAGAGAACAAGGAGGGACCCGTCTTGGCTAGGGTGGCTGAAAAATGGTTAGGAGAGATTTCTTGCACTCGAGTTTTGCATTGCTATGGGGAACAAGTCCCTCTTGATCATGTGCTAAGATCTGGACTCCCTCCATACAGACTGAAGGTGTAAATATGTGAATAAATCATATTTCTTAAAGCTACAACAGTTTTCCCGTGTCTTCAATTCTCTAAAGGAGCACAAACTCTGGGTGACCCCTAGAACCCCCCTGGAATTTTGCTTCTGCTCGGCAGAGAGAGGGGTGGTGCCCAACTTCTGTAGGCTTCAATATTTGTCCCCTTCCTTTGACGGCTGTTGTGCTCAGGCCCTGCTTGTGGGCTTTTCATAAGCATCTGGTTCAACATAGTGAGAACAGGGTTTTGGACTACCTGGGCCTTTGGCCTGATCAAGCAAGCCTCTCCCTTTCTTCTGGAGTCACCCACCTTCCTGAATGGAGATGGTCCCTTCCGCACAAGGAGCACAATCATAGCAGCAAACGGGCTCTCCTTCTTTAGCAACTCTGGCATATCCAGGGCGACAGCTTTCAGTGCATCTTGAATGAGGCACAACCTAAAAACAAGGAGAAAGAGCATAAAAGGATATCAGCATGAATTACAGACATCATCTGAAGGCCCTGAAATATAACAATGCTCAAATAAATATCATTTTTAGAATACTGAGGCCAGATTAGAAACCTTAAAATGGGAATGAGACCCTTCCAAATTTTGTTGGACTGTGGAGAACTTGTCTAAAGTTTCATTTTTAATTGTTGACCACAAAAGATCAAACAAACTTTGGCATTTCAAACTGTATTTGATGTTTATTGTTTTTTTTATTTGTTACTATGATAGGGTTGCCATATTCAGGACAAAGTTACAGTAGAACCTCTACTTACGTCCTGCTCTACTTAGGCCCGTTCCAAGTTGCTACCGCGGAAAACCCAGAATTAAACACTGGGTTTGCTGCGACTCGCACACACGCAGAAGCGGCTGCCGCCATCTGCACATGCACAGAAGTGGGCTGTCGCCAAATGCACCTGCACACAACGGCGCTTCTACCAGCTAATCATTCCACTATAAGGATGGGCCTCTGGAAGGGACTGTGGTCGTGAGTAGAGGTTCCACTGTATTCAGCTTTAATTTTCCCCCGCTCTCAATTTTTTTGCGCTTTTCTTTGAATTATTGTTATTTTAATTGCCCTACTTGTCATACATTTGATTTCTCCAGTACACTTTTCTGTTTCAGCAAAAGGCTGCCTGGGTGCCATTTCTGCAGCCCAATTCTTGGATGTGTCTGAGATAACACGGAGGTATGGCAGCCCTATACTATGGTGTGTATAAAAGCACTATGGTGCTTTTATAAGCAGTTGCCGTTATTGAGCAGCTGATAAAAGCCACATGGCAGTTAGGCCCACACTGCCAGCTTTTGGCCCATTGATGTCCTTGTTCATCCACTCAGAGGGATAGATGAAAATGCAAGCTTAAGAGCAGCCTCTCCTCTCTTTGCCCCTCTCCATCTGAATTGCTATGAAAAAAAGAGAGGGGAAAACAGAGAGGGAAAACAGCAGCGGTGTACACAACCAGGAGTGGGTCTCTCTCTGCACAAGGCCCACTTAGGGTTAACCTGAAAATGGCTCCTATCAGCATATCATCAGAACGTAACAGATGTCACAGCAAAGGAACCAGAGCCAGTTGTGCCATAGTGGTCAGAAGGTTGGACAAGAATCTGGGAGACTAAGGGTTAAATTCCTATGAAGCCATGACGCTTTCTAGGTGACCTTGGGCCAGTCACTTCCTCTCAGTCCATCCTACTTCACAGGGTTGTTGTGAGGATTAAATGAAGAGGCAGAAAACCATATATCGTTCAAATAGTTCAAGTAGACAAAAATGTGTAAACAAGCCTGATGCCTTTTGTCATGCTAATTTTGTCTGGTCAATACGAAGGGTATCGGCAAGAAAAACTGACATTCTGTCACCTATCCCAGTATTCCTTCAGCAATTAGACCAATCCTGCACTCTGAGGAACTCCCAATTCCAGTTTTGTCTCTTCTGAAGATGATGGAAATGAACATGGTGAGGAGCATAACTGGATCATCTGTGTGGATCTCAAAATGGTCAACTTCTTGCTTGGACAACAGAAAGGCTTTACCAAGTATCTGAATAAAAACAGCTTATAGATACCACTGGGGAACAAAAATAGCACTCACTATGGTGTAGTGTGGTGTGGTGTAGTGGTTAAGAGCGGTAGACTCGTAATCTGGTGAACCGGGTTCGCGTCTCCGCTCCTCCACGTGCAGCTGCTGGGTGACCTTGGGCCAGTCACACTTCTCTCTGAAGTCTCTCAGCCCCACTCACCTCACAGAGTGTTTGTTGTGGGGGAGGAAGGGAAAGGAGAATGTTAGCCGCTTTGAGACTCCTTAAGGGGAGTGATAAAGTGGGATATCAAATCCAAACTTGTGTGATCCTTGGGTTCTCGCCAAACCATGGGAACCCAAAAAGGCATACTCTTCCGTTTTGCTTTTGTCCAGTCTCTAAGCATTTCCTCACAATTGTGACAAACAATATGCGGAGCCCATTTCTTGTGTTGGTTGCCCAGGGGAATGTTAAAATAGCTTTTATGGGCACGCCTCACAAACACTGCTTGTGTTTTTGTGTCTTTGATGAGGAAGTGTGTAGCAGCCACATACATAACAAAAGGCACCAGGCTTGTTTACACATTTTTGTCTACTTGAAGAAGCCATGGTCCAATCTGAAAAATACAAATATTTAGATTACAAAACTATAAAAATAAAGAAAAATTAAGTTTGCATAACAATAATTACCATGTGGTTAGGGTAGATCAAAGTGTCACGGTCCACTTATCCCCAGTGTAAATATGACGTATCAGCAAAAGTTGGAAATTGAAAGATAACTACAGCATGTACATGAAAATCGATTTCAGATTTGAAATCAGCATTGAAAGAACATATATGAACAGTTGAAAAATCTCATGCAACAGAAAATGAAAAAAAAATTGTTCTCCAGTGATATATATGCAATGAAAGAAAGAAAGAAAGAATGACTGAATGAATGAATGCAATGACCTTGCTGAAGCTCCCAGGCCAAACAATGGCTTCTGTTTTAATGGAGAATTTTATGTAGGAAGATGCCTGTCCCTCGATGCTCCCAACTTTCTTTCTACTGTGAGATCTATTGGGAAATACGACCCAGTTCATGATATCAAAGTTGGCAGTCAGCTCCCCATTCTGATCAGAATACATCCCTCCTATGGATGAATTGGAAATCCAAATTTCTTTCAAGAAAGTGTGAAGCTAGAATGGCAGAGAAAATGCCAGCATTTAGAAAACATGATATCAGGGTTGTTGCAGGATGTTTCCCGGGTATATGATTGAGAAAATCCTTTCCTGAAGTTGGATATTTTGTGGGATGTAGTCTTGTTTTTCTTCTTTGAGGAAGGTTCCAGACATCTTACCAATTTCATGAGAATTGTCCTAAATCAAGGACATTGAGGCAGAGGCCTTGGGTCAGCTAAATGATGACCTTTTGGTCATTACAAGAGGTCCTTTATCAGGTTATAAATTCACAGGACGTATGACTCAAATAAACACATATAGAGGACACATCCTAGCAAGCACTTGGCAACTGTAGAAAGCTAACATGGCTTTTAATTGGCTTTAAGCTGTCCTATTGTCATTTCAACTTTCTATGTTTTAAATAAGGGTTTTCTTTAGTGATAATTTTTTTATTTTAACTTTTTTGTAAAGTGCTTTGAGGTGTTTTTTCAGGAGTCAAGCAATATACAATTATTATGCAAGAAATATAGTAATTAATTCATCTTTATGTAAGAGAATGCTCCTTAACAATTTTTCATTGTGCTTTGAAAGTCCCCCCTAACTTTCCCAAATTAATTATTAAAAAAAATGATTTTAATCAATTTTCAAAGTATCTTAGAACCTCAAAAATAGATGAACAATATAAAAAAACTTATTAACATGTCCTACCAAAGATAAGGCATAGGAAACCTATACGTACTGTATTTAATAATTACAATGAGATAAACTTCAAAGAATATACAATCTGAAATGGATTCCAGAGAAGGACAATGTGTTTGCAAAAAAGGGGAGAGGACAGACCTGCCATGGCTGCAGCCTTTGAAGTTCAAATCTGTCTCCTCCACTCGCCATTAGCATCCATTTGGATCTGGATGAATAGGCGACATTTAAGGCCTGGGCCACAAGTTGGACACTGTAGTAAATGCTGTAACGATCTTGAGACCAGATTGCCTCCATCTCCTCCTGGGACAAAGTTTCCTGTAGTTCCTTTTCTGTGCATCTTGTCCAACCCACCATGGGCAGCACATCCTTTGAACATGAACAATTGAATGCTTTCTCCCAAAACTGTACAGATGCAGATTCAGTTGCAAATGATAGTCGAGTATAGCAGCCATGTTCTCTCCTTTTTTTGGTATTCATTACAAAGGACAAAGAACCTTGGGCAGGTGGGAAAGAATGCATGTTACGAAACAACATATCGTCAATGTCCATAAGATCTGTTGTGATCCAGATTATACCCTGAGATTCCCTCACTTGAGGAATGCTTTGTAAAATCATGATTGGATAAATTCCATGTTGAGAGTCCCCATAATAAACAAACACCTTGATTTTTCTCAAGTCTGAAGCTTTACAATGTAAGGATGACATTTGTCGCAGGGTCAAAATCCGAAATTTTTCCAAGAAAGCAACACAAATCCCACTGTGGATCAGCGGAGGTGTGAAAGCACTCAGGAACCTTTCTCCATTGTCATTGTCTGGAACAAAGAGACCGATCCACGTCCACCCGAAATGCAACAACAACTTGACAATCCCCATGTGCTGGGTTTCTTCTTTGGGGACTATCCGATAGATAAAAGGGAACTGAGTTTTGTCATTCAGATCCTGAGCAGCAGAGCCAAAACTGATCTAGTAAAAATAGGATTGGTGTCATGTTTTCAGAAATACACAAGAAGGGTCCCATCACATGATCAGGCCAAAGGCTCAAATAACCAGATGCTAACCAGATGCTTACAGGATGTCTGCCATGCCTCTGATGGATTAATCCTGTTCAGAAGAGGACCTGGAGCTTACAGAGAAGGAAGTGGCTCCAATGGACATTGAGACAGAGTATCTGGAGCCCTCAGGGGTCTTGGCACTCCAACCTCTTCCTACAGTCGCAATGTGCCACTACACAGAATGAGAGGCAGAAGCTAAGCAGCTGCACAGTCTGAAGGAGTGCAAGCACTTAAAGCTCTATGTTCAGTTAGCTGCCAAATAGCCACAGGTCTGCCTGAGAAACAAGAACTCCTTAGCAGCCAGGGGCTACTTTTTAATACATCTTCCTATGACAGTCTGGGGAGGGAGACAGAAAGAGGCGGAGGGTTTTCTAAATCGCTTTCCACATTCTTAAAATGTGATTCCCCGCCCCCTTTAGTCTCTCTTTTTGGGTGCTTTTCTTTTGTGTTCCCTGGAAAAATAGGTGCTTAGGATATTGCTGAAGCACATCTCCCATCAGTCTGCACAAACATGGTTACAAATAATGGTTGTCTTTGTAGTTTAGAAACTTCTGGGGCATGAAGGGGTTCCTCACCACTGCTGGAGAGACAGCAAAGAGGAATGAAACATAATTGATTTCTTCTCTTCCAATTCCTACCTGCGGCATTTTGTAGATGCCTAACATGCTTGAAATCTGGCTGGGGATTTCAGAAGAAGTTGCTTCAAAAACAGCCAACACGTTATTCTTTCTTCCACAGCTGTAGTTTGGAATACTGTCTAGCATGGCATCGGCAGTTGTCCTGACATCATAAGCGGCCTCATAGATGCTATAGCCCAGGGTGACATTGGCTAAATGCTTAAGATACTGGGTGATCTCCTGGGTTGCAAACAAGATGGAGAGGACTGGTGTGGTGTCCCATGCTGACCAACTGCAAATAAATGAATACACGAAAAATCATTTTAGCATCCTATTCCCCATTAAATGAAAACAACTTGCAACACTCCTTGCTCTATAAGAATATCAGAAGAGCCTGCTGCTTTTATATCTAACGGGCCAAACTCTGCAGCTAGGAAGGAGCAGAATCTTACCCAGATCCACCAAGAAAGAAAGGAGTAGCATTTAGTGGAGCTTGAACTGGGGTGAATTAGACTGAAATGATCACGTAAAGTTTCTTAAGTGCAGAGACTTGTTAGGAACTCTTTAGAGGATGAGAAGATATGAAAGAGAGAAATGCGCTCTCTTGGGCTACCCACCTTAACTTCTGAGGGTGGTGGAACTACCTAGTAAGATTCCTATACTGATTTGAACGTTCCATAGAGTTTAAAGGAAAGGAGGTGGTATCCTTACATTCTGATTTTTACACTTTCTTTGATCCACAAATGCAAGATTGCACAGTGCATTTAATACTTACTTAAGATACAATGTAATCCAAATACACCCAAGACCACCTGGGACTTTTAAGTTAGAAAGTTCTCTTTGGAATACAGGAATAGGGGAAGCTGTCAAAAGCATTTTATACTTGACTAGGAAGAAACACAGTTTTTGCATAAAAATACAAAATGAGACATGAGATGATCAACTGTGCTTTAGCTGCTGCCTTTGTATTAATGAAACTCCAAAATAGTGAAACGGTTCAGAATTAGCCTCTCTGTAAGCAGGATGCCAAGGGGTCACTAGGTACTTTGTTGCTGATTCTCAATCCCCAAATCTTCTTCCAAAGTCAACAGAGGGGCAAAGGAGAGAGAAGGTTTTTATCAGGGATGGCCAGATATTAAATGGTGTCTCTGACAAACAGCCATAAATGTGAATGAAGGCTGGGTAACATAAAGTCACTTACGTCATAACAGTGTTTTTGGGAGGGATAGAGAACATGAATGGGTAAGTTCTATAAGCTCTTGGAAATATGACCCCACTAATGAGGTGGTCTCCTGGCCTGAAATAATTCAGCGGATCACTTTCCTCATTTAGGTTCAATGGGCATTTTGCTTTCAGCATCCCACAGGCTCCATGGGGCATAAGCAGCACAAATAACAGCAACACTAATATCATCCTGGCTATGCCTGCAAGAGTCATACACTCTTGTGACAGCAGTTACATTAGAAGCACAACTGGACTCCTACAGTAGCTTCAGAAGAAGAGGTAGAAAAAGGAAGCCTCCCACAGAAACAAGCCCTGCCAGCCCCAGATCTCTCAGGCCTGGCTTCTGATATTTATGACCCAGTTCTTCTTTCAGGCTTGTGACAAAAGGGTATATCATTCTGCCTCTGATTCTGAGATTATTTGTGGACTCCAAGGCCACCACTGGCGAAATCCCTGGAGTATGTAAATTATCATGATTTTTATAATTATCAAGTTAAGAATGTCCACCTGCTCTGCAAATCCCTGGAATTGGTGTGTGACTCAATGGGCATCTGCAGAGCCAAAGCAAAACATGTTTGTGAGAACTCAAAGATGGGGCTGTCAATCTGGGCCCTGCTAAACTTGAGGAAACGTTAACTTCAGTAAAGTCCAAGAAACTATAGAATAGCTGTGATGGACCAAGACCAGCAAGGCAGGACTTAATAGAGGTGTATAAAGTCCTGCATGGTGTGGATAATATGGATAGCAAAAATTTTCCTCCCTCCCAGTAATAATACTAGAAGTTTGGACATTAAGCGGGAATTTAAACCCTTGTGTCCTAGGCTCCTGTCCAACTCCCTGATCACTACACCAATCTGCCTCATAGCTATAGATTCATTGGCATCCAGTGGAGGTCTCTAACACCGAGTTAAGCCACGAGATACTCACTTGAGCTAATAGAAGTTCAGGTTTATGAGAGAACCCAACCAGCTGACTGGTCCATTGGCTTTATACAGTAGCAATAATATATGGCCTTAGCTTAGTAATATACAGGTATGTAGTAACAGCCAACTAAAGATTCAATTCTAATTCAATTCATCTTCCAATGACGCTGAGTGTTGGAAGAGTCAGAACAGAGAAATCTGTTAGAGACCTTGAAGATTGCCCTTTCCCTGGACGAATTTCAATCATACATAGTTGGGCTGAGGAAGGCTATTAACATAAATGTTATCTATAGAGTCCAGTAGGTGATGATCCATTATAAATTCAAGAACAGTGTGTTTTACTGCAGGTGTTAGTGGAGTTTGGGGCAGATTCTTGAAGATGTGGAACCTTCTGAAGTGACTCTCACTGCTTGCAAACGAGGCCTTCAGCTGTTGAGGTTCTATTGCTCTTTGAACCATTGGGAAAATCACTGATGGGCCTGTCAATCTGTGTATGGGTAAAAGTTTCCTGTAATGCCAACAGTGCAATCCTAGCATCTCTACTCAGTATTCCCATTCAGTTTTGTGGGGCCTCCTCCCAAGTAAGCGGCTATTTGATTGCAGTCAAAGAGGGTTGGGAGGACATTCCTTCAGGTGTCCTTGCCGCTCACAAATCAACTCACGTGAAGTTGAAAAAGACTGAAGGATCACCAGATATTCCCGATGATCCTGCTGGATGAACCTAGTGTTCTATTTCTGAAGGATCTTTTGATGGGACTGTCACTGCTTGCAATAGAACCATTGAACTGTAGATTTGGAAGGGACCCTGAGGATCATCTAGTCCAACCTTCTGCAACGCAGGAATATGCAGCTGATCAGCTTGTTAGGCGCCAAAGTCCAAGTGGTCTTTGAAACATAAATAACCTACGTTTATCAGCACTTGTTATTCCTAATAAGTGGACTTATTCAGCAGCTGTTTCATCAGGGTAAAGGAGGGATGAGACTACATGTCTCTCCTGAGAGACTTGGACTGGGTGCCTGAACTTGCTGTTCCCTTTTTCCCTCCCAGTCCACTTTTCTGTTGTGTCTCTTAGATTGTGAGCTGAGGGCAGGATCTGCCTTCTCGATATTTGTGAGTCAATCTTGGGAGCTCACTTGTGTAGCAGGGTTAAAATGCCAATAATGATTAAGCATGCATATATATATATACACCTCTCTTTTAAACTTTTCTTTTAAATGTTGTGAAAACCTTTCTGTTGCCTTACTGTATCTAACATGTTAAGTGTTCTTAGGTTGCATTGCCCATTTCTTCTGGGGAAAGACCTTCTTGAGACAAATTCTCTCACCCCCAAAGTGCAGACAGGAGACAGTGGTCCTTTTCCATACATGCAGGAGCATAAATAGCCGTGTGTGTGTGAGAGAGAGATAAGTGTATATTCTGGGAGGCATAGCTAATTGTATATAATATTTATTATTAATTTTCAATTACAATACAGTGGTACCTCAGATTACATATGCTTCAGGTTACACACGATTCAGGTTACAGACTCCGCTAACCCAGAAATAGTACCTCAGGTTAAGGACTTTGCTTCAGGATGAGAACAGAAATCATGCTCCGGCGGCACGGCAGCAGCAGGAGGCCCCATTAGCTAAAGTGGTGCTTCAGGTTAAGAACAGTTTCAGGTTAAGAACAGACCTCCAGAATGAATTAAGTACTTAACCCGAGGTACCACTGTAATCCAATGACAATCACATTATCACAAACCAAATTACACCAATTAAAAGGAGCCAATTATTCAAATGCCAAATGAAACATATTTAGGTGACTTCCTGTGTCTGGACTTCTGGGTGCAATGATCTTAATTAGGGCTTTAAAGGTCAGCACCAACACTTTGAATTGTGCTCGGAAACGTACTGGGAGCCAGTGAAGTTCCTTTAGAATCATTGTTCTATGGACCGGGCAGAGATAACCAGAGCATGCACCACTCTGGTGAGACAGTTTGTGTGGGCAGGTAGGGTCGCAGCTGGCATACCATATGGAGCTGGTAGACAGAGTTAACCTGTGCCTCCATTGACACCTGTGAGTCCAAAATGACTCACCTGAGCACCTGGTCCTTCAGGGGCACCAGGTCTTTCAGGGGCACAGTTGCCCCATCCAAGACCCAGGGGTCACCCATGCCCGCCCCATCTCCGAAAAACAGTACCTCTGTCTTGTCAGGATTCAACTTCAGTCCGTTAGCCACCATCCATTCTCCAACCATCTCTGGATACTCACACATGACATTCACCCCCTTCACTGGTTCCAATTTAAAAGAGAGGTAGAGCTGTGTATCATCCGCACACTCCTGAACACTCAGCCTGACCCCCCTGATGATCTCCATATTCTTCTTCATGCTATGGCTATGAAAGAAAGCATTAAGATTGCTGGAGAGCCAGGCTGCTGGTGACCTAGTTGCAGGAGTTTATTGGCCAGTGATGTTACCCTGGATGAATGCAGATGTATCATTGTGACATCAGTGTATGATGTCACAGACAGAATGAGCTTCAAACCCCAGCAAAGTGAGAGACAGTTAACAGTCAGAGCCAGGCTTAACTCTTTGGGTATTCGTGGCAGATGATGAAAAGGTAAAACATCGGGGCTATGGTATCTTTTACCAAAGGTTACAGTTGTCTAGAGAGCAAAAATGAATTAGATGGATGAAACAATAATATAGGGGCACAGCAGAACATGGACTATATACATGTTGAAGGCCCTGGGTTCAATTCCTGACATCTGCAAATCATCCTGAAATCTTTGGGGCAGGAGCAAGACTGCAAGAAACCTTTAATTGCCTTTATACTTTCCTAGGCAACCAGCCGAAAGCCGCTAACAGCATTCTGACACCAGACTCAGTTCCACTTGAACAACGTGGTATATGATGTGAAGCTAAGAATCATCAAAGAAGCTAAGAATCAGACACTACCACCTTCACTTTTTGTAGTTAGATGTGCCTTTGTGTTTAGATCAGGCCTGAGTATGATAATGTAGCACTTCGGTAGGAAGATGCAGCCCAGAAGCCCAGCACTGGAGGCCAAGATAGAGAAGACCTGCACGGCTACCATGTCTTTCCCCTTGGTGCTCAGGTAGGTGGGCACAAAGGACACCCAAACACTGCAGAAGACCAGCATGCTGAAGCTGATCAGCTTGGCTTCATTGAAGGCTCCAGGCAGCTTCCTGGCTAGGAAAGCCACCGTTAAGCAGATAGCCGCCAGGAAGCCCATGTAGCCAAGGACAGTGTAAAACATGGCAACAGATCCTTCATTGCATAGAAGGATGATCTTTCTAGCTTGGGACTGCATGTCGGAGTCTGGGAAGGGTGGAAAGATTCCTAGCCAGATGGTGCAAATGACAACCTGCATACTGGAACAGGAAAGGACAATGGAGTTGGCCAGACTCTTCCCCAGCCATCTCCTCACCCTGTTCCCTGGCTTTGTGGCCAGGAAGGCCAGCACCACAGTGATGGTTTTTGCCAAAACAGAAGAGACGGCAACTGAGAAGATGATGCTGAAGACTGTTTGTCTGAGAAGGCAGGTCACTTTGCTTGGCCGGCTGATGAACAGGAAGGAGGACAAAAAGCAAAGCAGGAGGGAGCTGAGGAGGACATAGGATAAGTCTCGATTGTTAGCTTTGACTATGGGAGTTTTCATGTATTTAATGAAGATTCCTAGGAGAACACCAGTGGTTAAGGACAAGAAGAGAGCAAAGGACACCAGGACAATCCCCAACGGTTCTTCATAAGTGAGAAATGTTATAATCTTGGGGACACATTTGTCTCTTGCTTGATTTGCATGCTGTTCTTCTGGGCATTTGGTGCAATGCTTTGCATCTGAAGAGAAGAAGAAGGACTTCAGAATTACTAACAAAATTCTTACATCCATAACTGTCTGTTTTCTAATACATTCGGAAACCAATAATAAGAGATTAATAAATGATAGGATTTTGACTATTTGGAGTACTGAAGTATGTAAGCCAGTGGAAAAATACAGCCTATGCTTCCTTCCAAGCCAGGACCTTATCTGGGAGAGAGGTACTAACATGATAAAAGCTGTTGAAGGCCCAACTGCGAGGAATTCTTGGGCCTGGGATGACAGAGGTTGCCATGGTGATGGGGTGTGCATTTGAGGTGTCAGGAAAAGAGAGTCTTTACCAAGGTGTGCTGGGAAGAATAAGGCAGAGAAGAAGAAGGGACCCATTTTGGCTAGACTGGCTGAAGAATGGTTAGAAGAGATTTCTTGCACTCCAGTGCTGCACTGCTATGGGGAACAAGTCCCTCTTGATTATGTGCTGAGATCTGGACACCCTACATGCAGATTGAAGGTGTAACTACGTGAATAAATCATATTTCTTAAAGCTATGACAGTCTCCCCTGAGTATTCATTTCCCAAAAGGAGCACAAACTCTGGACGAGCCCCGGGAACCCCCTAGAATCTTGCTACCGCTTGGCAGAGAGTGGGGTGGCGCCCAACTTCTGTAGGCTTAAATGTTTGTCCCCTTCCACTGACGGCTGTTGCGCTAAGGTCCTGCTCGTGGGCTTTTCATAGGCATCTGGTTCAACATTGTGAAAGGGTGTTAGACTAGATGGGCCTTTGGCCTGATCCAGCAAGCCTCTCCCTTTCCTCTAGAGTCACCCGCCTTCCTGAACGGAGATGGTCCCTTCTGCACAAGGAGCACAATCGTAGCAGCAAACGGGCTCTCCTTCTTTTGCTACTCTGGCGTATCCTGGGCGACAGATTTCAGTGCATCTTGAACGAGGCACGACCTAAAAACAAGGAGAAGGGGCATCAAAGGAGATCAACATAAATTACAGACATCATACAGAGACCACATAACACCGGTCTTGAAAGACCTACATTGGCTCCCAGTACGTTTCCAAGCACAATTCAAAGTGTTGGTGTTGACCTTTAAAGCCCTAAAAGGCCTTGGTCCAGTATATCTGAAGGAGCATCTCCACCCCCATCGTTCTACCCGGACACTGAGGTCCAGCTCCAAGGGCCTTCTGGCGGTTCCCTCATTGCGAGAAGCCAAGTTACAGGGAACCAGGCAGAGGGCCTTCTCGGTAGTGGCGCCTTCCCTGTGGAACGCCCTCCCACCAGATGTCAAAGAGAACAACAACTACCACACTTTCAGAAGACATCTGAAGGCAGCCCTGTTTAGGGAAGCTTTTAATGTTTGATGTATTATAGTATTAATTTTTTTTGGAAGCCGCCCAGAGTGGCTGGGGAAGCCCAGCCAGATGGGCGGGGTATAAATAATAAATTATTATTATTATTATTATTATTATTATTATTATTATTATTATCATCATCATCTGAAGGCCCTGACTGAAAAAAATGCTCAAATAAATATCATTTTTAGAATACTGAGGTCAGGTGAGGAAGCTTAAAATGGGAATGAGACCCTTCCAAATTTTGTTTGGACTGTGGACACATGATTTTGTTTCTGATGTAAAGTTTCATATTTAAAAACCATAATGGGATTTATACATTGTTTAAGGTAAAAGGTTAATTAAACTCTCTATTGCCTTTTAAAATGTGTTTGGGGTTTATTGCTCCTGTTTGTTACTATGATATGTATTTTTGTGTTTTTATAAGTAGTTGGCATTATTGGGCAGCTGTTAAAGCCCAAATGGCAGCCACGGCCCCACTGTCAACTTTGGGCCCATTGATGAATTTTCATCTCCCCCTCTGAGTGGATGAACAAGGAAAAGTGTAAAGACAGCCTCTCCTCTCTTTGCCCCTCTCCAACTGAATTGCTATGCAAAACAGAGAGGGCAAGGAAAACAGCAGTGACATCTGGGAAGTGCAGTGGTGCAGACATCTGGGAAGTGGAAGTGCAGACATCTGGGAAGTGGCGGTCACCCTGGGAAGGGCCATTTTAGGGTTAATCTGAAATGGGCAGCTGTTGGCAAATTATCTGAACTTATCTGTATCTGAACTTAGCAATTCCCACAAGGGAACTGCAGCCAGTGTGATGCAGTGGTTAGAGGATGCAGTGGTGCAGTGGTGCAGTGGTTACCCAGGAGACCAAGGTTCAATTTCGCACTCAGCCATGAAGCTTCCTGAGTGACCTTGGAGCATTCACTTCCTCTCAATCTGTCCTATTTCACAGGGTTGTTGTGGGTATAAAAAGAAGAGGCAGCAAACCATATATACTGTTTTGAGCTCCATAAAGGTGGGATGTATCAGGTATAATGGCATTTCTGAAGTACAGAAGCCATGGAAGCTTATAGAATCTAACAGAAGTGTTCCAGAATCGTCTAGTGTGTCAGGAAGTTTTCCAAGGTTTCCATGGAAACAGACATGAAGCTGGAATGAGCTCGTTGTGCTTCCAGGTCAAACTCCCCCAGCCTACCTATAAATGAGATGGGGTCGAATGTTATTCTTACTTCCACTCTCTCTGATGTTCCTTCACTCTCTCATTCTGAATTGATTTTCTCAGAGTATGTTGTTCGTTTTAAGTTTTTTACTCTTGTATTTTACTGCAACTGGATTATTAAGAGAGTGCCCTTCCAGGGATCTGGTACTGAACTGTCAAGCTTATTTCTGCCTCAGTAAACTTTTACTAATTAATCCACTGCGTCCTGAGTCCTCCCTGTGTCTTCTTGAAGTTTCTACTCACTTACAACTGCGAAGGCATTCCCCCAGAGTCTTGGGGGGCATGACTCCTGACACAATATTAATGCAATCAATCAATCAATCAATCAATCAATCAATCAATGCAATGACCTTGCTGAAGTTCCCTGGCCACACAATGGCTTCTGAATTAATGGTGAACTTTACATCGAAGGATGCCTGTTCCTCGATGCTCCCAACTTTCTTTCTGCTGTGAGATCTATTGGGAAATACGACCCAGTTCATGATATCAAAGTTGGCAGTCAGCTCCCCATTCTTATCAAAATACATCCCTCCTATGGATGAATTGGAAAGCTGGATTTCTTTTAAGAAAGGGTGAAGCTAGAATGGCAGAGAAACACCAGCATTTAGAAAACATGATATCAGGGTTGCGTGTGGGAACTACAGGCTTGGGTGCAGACTCCATTGCAGATGACAGTACACTATATAATTGCATAACAATTGCAAGAAGTTTCCTGGGCATTTGATTTATCAAATCCATTCATGAAGTTGGATATTTTGTGGGATGTAATCTTGTTTTCCTTTGATAATTGAGAAAGGTTCCAGACCGCTTACCACTTTTGAGCGATTGATCCTAAATCAGGGAGATAGAGGCAGAGACCTCGTATCTGCTTTATTTGGTGACTTACGGGTCATTATAATAGGTCCTTTATCAGGTTTTAAATCCTCTTGGGATAAGAGTCAAATAAACATATATTAAGGACATGGCCAGGAAAGTACTTTGGAACTCTAGAAAGGTTACATTCTTTTTAATTTGCTATAATCTATTCTATTGTGATTTCAACTTTGTATGTGTTTCAGAAATAGGGTTCAAATTAGGGTTTTAAATTTCTTTATTAGAATTTTATTGCTTTTAACATTTTTGGAAACTGTTTTGAAGTTTTTTGAGCAGTCAAGTGATATATACATCTTACGAAATAAATATATTAAATAATCAATGTGACAGAACACTCCTTAGCAATTTATCATGCCCTATTTTGTGAATGAATATTTCCCAATGCTTTTGTTTATCAATTAGTTTCAAACTATTGTAGAGCCACAAAAATGATGAACAAAAAATAAATAAATTATCAGGATGCTCAGTTAAAGACAGGGCATACAATCACAATGTGATAAACTACAAAAGATATAGACTCCGTAACGGATTCCAATGATGGAAAACAGATGGCAAAAAGGGGTAAGGACAGACCTGCCATGGCTTCAACCTTTGACGTTCCAATCTGTCTCCTCCACCCGCCATTAACCTCCATTTGGATCTGGATGAATATGCGACATTTAAGGCCTGGGCCACAAGTTGGATACTGTAGTAAATGTTGTAGCGGTCTTGAGACCAGATTGCCTCAACCGCTTCCTGGGGCAAAGTTTCTAGTGGTTCCTTTTCTGTGCATCTTGTCCAACCCTCCACGGATAGCACATTGTTTGAACATGAACAATTGAATGCTCTCGACCAAAACTGTGCAGCTGCAGTTGCAGCTTCAGATGAAAGGCGAGGATAGTAGCCATGTTCTGTCCTTTTTTTGGTATTCATTACCAAGGACAAAGAACCTTGGGCAGGCTGGAAGGAAGCAACATCACCAAACAACATCACATCAATGTCAGTAACATCTGTTGTGATCCAAACTAACCCCTGAGATTTCCTCACTTCATGAATGCGTTGTATGAATGTGATTGTATAAATTCCATTTTCAGAGTCTCCATAGTAAATGAACACCTTGACTTGTCTCAAGACAGATGGTCTACAATGTAAGGATGACATCTTCATAATGAAAAAAGGCATTTTTTCCAAGAAAGCAACACAGATTCCACTACGGATCATCAGAGGTGTGAAAGCACTCAGGAACCTTTCTCCATTGTCATTGTCTGGAACAAAGAGACCGACCCATGTCCACCCGAAGTGGAGCAGCAACTTGACAATCCCCATGTACTGGGTTTCTTGTTTTGGGGCCATCCAGAAGATAAAAGGGAACTGTTTCTTCCCCTTAAGATCATAAGCAGTAGAGCCCAGACTGATCTAGAAAGAAAAGGATTTGTGGCTTGTTTTCAGGAATAAAAAAGAAAGGCCCTGTCACATGATCAGGCCAATGATCATAGAATCATAGAATCGTAGAATCATAGAGTTGGAAGAGACCACAAGGGCCATCGAGTCCAACCCCCTGCCAAGCAGGAAACACCATCAGAGCACTCCTGACATATGGTTGTCAAGCCTCTGCTTAAAGACCTCCAAAGAGGTCATGTGACATCTAATCCAGCATCCTGTTTTCACAGTGACTAACCAGTTGCTTCTGGGAAGCATTTCATGCCTCCGGTGGAAAACCTGGAGCTCACAGAGAAGGAAGTGGCTCTAATGAATATTGAGGCAGAATAGGGCATCTGGGGCATTCAGGGGTCATGGCATTCCAACCTCTTCTAAGAATCACAATGGGCCACTTCAAAGAATGAGAGGCAGAAGCAGAAGCTAGGCAGTGACACAGTCTGCAGGAGTGCAGGCCCCTTAACCTTAAATTAGCTTCTAGACAGCCACAGGTCTGCCTGAGAAAGAAGAACTCTTGGGGAGCGAGGGACTATGTTGAAATATGATACTAATTCTTCCTACACCAGTCTGGTGAGAGTGAGAGAAAGAGACCCAGGGCTTTCCAAATCAGTTCCCACTTTCTTAAAATGTGATATTCTTTCTATGGTCTCTCTTTTTGGGTACTTCTGTTTTATGTTCCCTGGAGAGTAGGGATGTGGAAAATTTGGCCCTTAGGTTGTTGTTGAACTACAACTCCCATCAGTCCCCACAAGCATGGCTGATGGCCAGCAATGGATGGCTTGGTAGTTCAGAAACCTCTGAAGGGGTGAAGGGGTTTCTCAACACTGGTGGAGATATAGAAATGAGGAACGAAACAAAGTCCTACCTGGGGCATTTTGTAGATGCTCAACATTCTTGAAATATGGCTGGAGATTTCAGTAGCTGTTTCTTCAAAAGCAGCTAACACATTATTCTGTCCTCCACAGCTGTAGCTTGGAATGCTGTCTAGCATGGCATCAGCCGCTGTTGTGACATCAAAAGCGGCCTCATAGATGCTGTAGCCCAGGGTGACATTGGGTAAAAGCTTAGGATTCTGGTTGATCTCCTGAATGGCAAATAAGGGGGACAGAGTGGGATAGGAGTTCGTTGATGTTGATGTTGAACTGCAAATAAATGAATAAACAAATAATTGTTTCAGAAATCCACTTTCCATTTAATGAAGACAACATGTCATACTCTTTGTTCTATAAGAACCTAAGAAGAATCTACTAGTCTTATATCTAATGGGCCATGCGCTCCAACAAGGAAATAAATAATTTTTAGGAGAGCTTGCAGCTTGGGTGAATTTGATTGGAATGATAACTTACAGTTTCTGGAGCTCAGAGACTTGACAGGAACTATGTACAGGATGAGAAGGAACGAAAGAAAGAAATAGCAGACATATTGCCTGGAGAGGACATAAAACAAAATCTCTGAGGTTTGATAAGCAGAGTTATCACTGACATAGTGGCTTTAAACAAGTGCTGGCTAGGTTGATAGACAAGCAGTGCCCTTGTGTGGTTTCACATATCCAATGCATGAACTAGAAGCTCAGAAGAAGGAAATGTGTTTGCTCTTTTCCAACAGTAGCAACATTAAATCACAGCTGAGAACAAGGTGAAGATTCAGGAGTTCATGAGGAAAAGCATCTGTTCCAACAATTTCCCCTGCCCACTTACCTAGCTATTAGAGAGACGCAAGAAAGCTTAGTTCCTTGCGAGTCTGGAACTGAGGTTTGTAGTTAACACCCCAAAATCAAATTTAGTCTGATTCACTCCAACCTGCACTAAAGTTTGCCAAATGTTTTGCAGAGAAAACACAGCATTTTGCAGCACCCCACAAAGGGAGCAAATGTCACTTAATATGGGGGTCACAGGGTCACACAAAAACCCAATGTTGCCTGATTCATTCCAAACCCAAGCCAACAATTTGATTCAACAGGACCTGAACAAACTGCAGAAGTTTGCCAACAGAAGCAGGAGAAGAGATGATCAGCTGTTCTCTGCCTTTTTAAATTAAACTGAAGCCCCCAAAGGGTTCAGAATTAGCCTCCTTGTTTGCAGGGTACCAAGAGGCCAGTGGGCACTGAGATTCTTTCAAAATCAAGAGATGGGCAAAGGAGGGAGAAGGGTTTATTAGGGATGGCCAGAAATTAAGTGCTAATAGCAGCGTTTGTGAATGTAGGGTGGGTAACATACAGTCACTTACCTCATAACATGGTTTACGGGGCGCTGGGAAAAGTTAGGTTTGTAAATTATAACACCACCTTGATATATGACCCCACTAATGAGGTGGTCTCCTGGCCTGTAATAATTCAGTGGATCATGATCCTTTTTCATATTTAATGGACATTTTGCTTTCAGTATCCCACTGACTCCATGGGGTATTAGCAGCAGGAATAGCAGCAGTAGTAATATCATTCTGGCCATGCCTGCAAGAGTCATAAACTCTTGTGATAGCAGTGACATTAGGAGTGCAGCCGGACTCATACAGTAGCTTTAAGCAAAGGTACAAAAACGAAACCTGCCACAGAAAGGATCCCTGCCTGCCCCAAATCTCTCAGGCCAAGCTTCAGATATTTATGACCCAGTTGTTCTTGCAGGCTTGTGACAATAAGTTACCTCATCCTGCCTGTGATTATGGTGTTTATTTTATTTTTGGACTCAAAGGCCATTATTGAGGAAATCCCTGGACTAGAATAATTATAAGGTTCAGAAGGTCCATCTCCCTGGCATCTGTGTGTGACTCAATGGGCACAGGAAGAATGTGGGCAAAGCATGTTTGTGAGAACTCACAGATGGGGCTATCAGTCTGGGCCCTGCTTAATTTGAGGGGTCATGAACTTTAGTAAAATCCCAGAAACTAAAGAACAGCTATGATTGTTAAAGTCTAGTAAGGCAGGACATGATGAAAGTTTATGAACTCCAGTATGGTGTGGATTATATAAATAGTGTTATGTACTGAGTTGAATAGGATCCAAACTGCAGCAGTCTGATTGGTCCTAGAACAATAGGATCCAAAAGGCAGCAGTCTGATTGGTCCTAGAACAATAGGATTCAGAATGCAGCAGTCTGATTGGTCCTAGAACAATGCAGCAGTATGATTGGTTGGCAGGAACCAGTGGCGTAGCGTGGGTTGTCAGCACCCGGGGCAAGGCAAGTAATTTGCGCCCCCTAACCCGTGGATTTGTGCCCCCTAACCCTAACCCCCAGATGTTGCGCCCGGTGCGGCCGCCCCCCCCTGCACCCCCCACGCTACGCCACTGGCAGGAACCACCCAATCATGCTCCAGATAGAAGTGAATCCACAGCCTGATTGGCTTACAGTAGAATTCCGGAATTAGCCAATCATGTGCCGCCCATTGTGTAAAGAATGTATATAAAGCAGATACTTTGAGGGGACTTTCATTCATTCCTCCTCACCACTATGAGCTGAATAAAGAGCATGAAATCACTTTGCGACTCTAAGTATATTTCACTGGCGATGAAGGTGGGATCCCGCTGAGCTGACTGCCACACACAGCACTGCAGCACCGCCACCTGCCACACCGCTGCCTCGCACCGTGTATCCAGGCTTCAGCTCCGGGACACAAGGAACTCAGAATGGCAACCGACAGCAGCTTCTCGCCGTTCAACCCAGCATCTGGAGACTGGGAAGCGTACGCCTCCTGTTTCACCTTCCTCCTAGAAGCCAAGGGTGTCACCGACGAAGAAGACGCCAAGAAGATGGCGATATTCTTCAGCGTCTGTGGAGAGGAGACGTTTGAAATCTCCCGGGCTCTCCTTGCGCCTGAAGACGTTGCTACTGTTCCATACAAAACAATAATGGAACAGCTGAAGGGGCACTTTTCGCCGCAGCCCTCAGTGGTGGCTCGTCGAAATGCCTTCTACGCAAAGCGGCAAGCCCCTGGGGAAACCATAACTGGGTTTGTGACCTCTCTCCGCCAAGCCGCCCGGTTCTGCAACTTCTCAGAGCTGGAGAACATGCTTCGTGACAGCCTCGTCGGTGGCCTGAAGGATGAGAAGCTGCAACGACGCCTCTACGCTAAGAAGGACCTAACGTTCCAGGTCGCTCTGGAGGAGGCCCTGGCAACGGAAGCTGCCGAGACGTCGATGCAAGAGGCACGGCCGAGCCTGCCGTCCCAACCGAGGGTCCACCACGAAGACCTCACCGACGACTCAGGATCTGACAGGGAGGAGGTGCACCGAGTACAGCAGCGCACTCAAACAGCCCACATACCACAGCTGCCTCAACGAGAAGGAGGGAACTGCGCAAGCTGCGGGGAGAGTCACGAGAGGAGGACCTGCTGTTTCCGCAACGCAGAGTGCAGGCAGTGCAGAAAATCGGGACACATCGCCTGGGTGTGTCGGGCTCGACCCACCCGATGCCAGGCATCAGATGACCAATCCAAGAGCCCCAGGTCCCAGAGCCCAATGCACCAAAGCAACTCGATGGAGCTCACGGACTTCCAGGTATACCAATTGCCCCACCCCAACGTAGAGAAAATTTATGTAGAGGTACAGATAGAGGGGGCCCCATGCCGCATGGAGCTTGACACGGGTTCAACTCTATCTCTATCCATAATCTGGGCAAGAACCTTAAGGAAACTGTGTCCTACTGGGGGTCCCAAACTCAGGCCGGCCC
Organism: Podarcis pityusensis; assembly: GCF_964106645.2. Lineage (NCBI taxonomy): Eukaryota > Metazoa > Chordata > Lepidosauria > Squamata > Lacertidae > Podarcis > Podarcis pityusensis. The sequence continues at coordinate 122,600,269 of NC_138029.1, forward strand.
CATTCACCCTCCAGGACTTCCAGAAACGTAAGGTCCCACAAAGGGGGTGGGGACCTTCAGGGTGCAATACCGACAATACCGACGGCGGACACGGCAACTGGACTTGCTTGTGGTCAAGGGCCCCTACATTAGCTTACTGGGATTGGCATGGTTTGGACCACTGGGGCTAGCCGTCACCGGGGTGAACCACACAAGCTTACAAGTGGACGTGGACGCCATATGCAAGGAATTTTCGGGGGTTTTCGATGGGAAAATGGGACAGAATACGGGCCCCCCATTGCTCTACAGCTTGACCCCGCAGTACGACCGGTCAGGCTCAAGGCCCGCCGGGTCCCGTTCGCCCTGAAACCCTGTATAGACGAGGAATTGGACCGGCTCGTGGAGTAAGGAGTGCTGGAGCCGGTGCCTAATGCCCCCTGGGAAACCCCAATCGTCACACCCGTCAAGCCTAATGGTTCGGTCCGCATCTGCGCAGACTACAAATGCACCATAAACAAGGCCCTCAAGGCCCATGCATACCCAGTGCCAGTGGTCAGCCATGTCCTTGCCACCCTGGCTGGGTCGAACATTTTTGGCAAGCTGGACTTGGCCCAAGCATATCAACAGCTGCCAGTAGATGAGGCCACAGCAAATAGCAACAAGTTTTTCTCCCTCCCAGCAACAATACTAGAAGTTCTAATGGAGAACTTAAATTGTTGTGTCCTAGGCCCTTATCCAAGACCCTGATCCCTACACCACCTTGTTTCTGGGGGGTTGGGAAAAGTCGTATGGAACATCCACTGCAGCTTGTGGACTGATGAGCCCACTAATGAGGTGGTCTCCTGGTCGGTAATAATTTAGTGGATCATTTCCCTTTTTCAGATTCAAGGGGCATTTTGCTTTCAGCATCCCACTAGTCCTGTGGAACCTTAGCAGCAGACGTAGTAGCAGCAATATCACCCTGGCTACGCCTGCCAGAGTCTTACCGTATTGTGGCAGCAGTGACATTAGTAGCACAGCTGGACTCCTACAGTAGCTTCAGAAAAAAAGTAACAAAATGAAGACTCCTACAAAAATTAGTCCTCTGCCCCCAATGTCTGAGACCAGGTTCTCAGTAGTATTGGAGATATTTATGTCCCAGTTCTTCTTTCAGGCTTATTACAAGACTCATCCTGTCTTTGAGTCTGATGTCTATGACTCAAAGGCCACCTTTGGGGAAATCCCTCGACTAGAGAAAAAAAATCACCATGATTTTGATAATGAGAAGGTTGAGAAGGTCCATCTCCTCTGTAACCTCCTCGAGGGGCAGGGGCAGAGTTGTAGCCAGAGAAAAACAGCTTTGTGAGAACTCACAGATGGGGCTGCCAGTCTGGGTCCTGCTAGGTCTGATGAAACCAGCAAAGTTCAACCATCAGTAGAGAAGCCATGATGGATAAAGGCTAGTAAGGCAGAAGATGGTAGTGTTTTAGAAACTGAATTATATTATCCTTACAACAAACCTCTGAGGTAGGTTAGGCCGAGAGACTTGCCCAAGGTCACTCAATGAGCCTAAAAAGTGAGCAGGGATTTGAACCTTGGTCTCCCAGGTACAAGGCATAAAATGAAGCTAGATGTTGCATAATTTAGGACAGTCACAAGGAAGTACCATACCTTCCAATATTTCGCTGGTGAAAATAGGGACACCCTATTCCATTATAATTTTATTATTTATATTCCCCCCCCCCCATCTGACTGGGTTGCCCTAGCCACTCTGGGTAGCTTCCAACATATATGAAACCATAATGAAACATGAAACATTTAAAAAAACTTCCCTATACAGGGCTGCCTTCAAGTGTCTTATAAAGGTTGTACCCACTTGGCTCAGGGGTCACATAACTCCATACCCTCTAACTTTTCTCTGATGAAAATAGTCATGCTATGGGATTTGCTCTCACATGAGGCAAGGGTGGCCACCAACTTGGAAAGCTTTTTTAAAAAAAGGATTGCACAAATTCACGGAGCACAAGGCTACCAATGGCGACTAAGTATTTCGAATCTCCACTACTAGAGGCAGTAGCTCTCTCAATACCAGTTTGTGGGAACCCCAACTCTGAAGGACTGCTCTTGCGCCCAGGTCCTGCTTGCGGCCTTCCCACAGGCATCAGATTGGCCACTGTGACAGCAGGAAGCTGAACTGAATGGGCCTGTGATCTGATCCAGTGAAGAAGAAGAAGAAGAAGAAGAAGAAGAAGAAGAAGAAGAGGAGGAGGAGGAGGAGGAGGAGGAGGAGGAGGAGGAGTTTGGATTTGATATCCCGCTTTATCACTACCCTAAGAAGTCTCAAAGCGGCTAACATTCTCCTTTCCCTTCCTCCCCCACAACAAACACTCTGTGAGGTGAGTGGGGCTGAGAGACTTCAAAGAAGTGTGACTGGCCCAAGGTCACCCAGCAGCTGCATGTGGAGGAGCGGAGACACGAACCCGGTTCACCAGATTACAAGACTACCGCTCTTAACCACTACACCACACTGGCTCCCTCAAGTGGGTCTCCTCAAGGGTCTTTCATGTGTTTTCCCCAGGCATAAACAGATATTTCCCTCTCTCGTGCCTAGACCATCTGATTTCACACAATAGGGGTATGTTCGGGGTTGAGGGGTTTCCTGTGATAACTGATACTAAGCACTCACTAAGCCTCCAGAACCTTCCTTGACCAAATTTTAGAGGCAGAAGAAGCAGCGAAGGCAGCATCGTTCAGTTTTGGACACTTGGAGTTACAGCTAGTCCCTAGCAGTGTGAGGAGGTTACTGCTTCTGTTTGCCGTGCGTAGCATGGCAGCTATTCAGACACTGAAGCCATGTGCTTCAGTCACTGCCTGACCAGCTCAGCATGTCACCACAACTTCCTGCTTTTGCTGCGCATGCCCCTTCCCTGAGGTGGGTGGAGGTTGTGATACTTCTGACACCCACTGCTTCCTTTCTTGGAAGGAGGATCTTACGAAGGCAGAGTGCTGATTTTGCTGACATCCTTCCAGCCCACAGTGTTCTGAGCCTGTTAATGTATTTTGGCCCCTTCCTCAGGGATGGGTGAATCTGCCAATGTCGGTTTCTCATTTCCCCAATCTTAAGTTTGGTTCTCCTAATTTGTGATGTATTCACTTCTAGCACAGAATGTTCTCATTTGAAGGATTCTTGTGTGACCTATTATGCTTATTATGTACATTTTAATACAAAACATTGCCTAATGTATTCTTTTTCTGATTTCCTCTAATACAATGCATTTTTGTATTCCACGTTCACTAACATGCATTTATACTTTACTAAATATATATTATTATATATCTTACTTGGCTAGAGAACTGTGTTGTAAAATCAGAGAATGGTGAATTATAAAAGATGCGGCATTTTGCTTCATGTATTGCTCAAAAGGTTTTCTCCCTTTTCAGAACTCTTTCTTGCAAATTCCACACGCAGCTACACCCACTTCTGCCTCTGCCCTTCCTTGCTCACCACTGGCACGTGAACCCAAGAAAGTTGCTTAGAACAGTGGCGTAGCGTGGGTTGTCAGCACCCGGGGCAAGGCAAGTAATTTGCGCCCCCTAACCCGTGGATTTTAGCACTCGAGTGCGAGCGCGCCCCCCAGATGTTGCGCCCGGCCCCCTGCACCCCCCCACGCTACGCCACTGGGGCTGGGGGCGAGCGAAGGAGCCAAGGACCCCCCCCAAAGGCTCAGCAGGAATTTATTAAATTTATTATTTGCGGAGCCCCCGCGGGCCGAGGCAGCCGAAGCCCCCTCCCCTCGGGCGCCTCCCCGCCCCCTCCTCTCCTTGGGCTGTAGGTGGAGCTCCAGATCCGGGCTTGGCGAGCGCCTCTCCTCCTCCCGGCCGGGTCCCGGGGCTTCCAGCCGTGCTCCGTCCTCGCCCACCCCCCGCGGCTGAGACTTGCGCTGAGAGCCAGAGCCAGCGGCGCCCCCTTCTGTCGGGAGACCCTCGCCCGCCCGCCGGCTTCCTCTCGGAGGGTTTTGGGGAGCGCAGGGCACGGCGAGGCCCCTCGGAGCTCTCCTCCCTCCCAGTCGGCAGAAGCAGCCGCCGCCTGTGGCTGGGCCGAGGGGATGGCGGCGGCGGCGGGGTGCGGAGGCTGCCCGTGCCCGGCCAGGCGTCGGTGGCGGCGTTGGCGCTGCTGCAGCGGCTGCTCCTCCTGCGAGCAGTGAGTGGAGCGCAGCCGCAGCGGCAGCGGGGGGCACGCGTGCGCTGGGGCGCAAGGCTGGCGGTGGCGGCGGGGAGCCCGGCGGAGGAAGGAACTTGTCCCTTCCCTCTGGACTCGCGCCCCCCCAGATGTTGCGCCCGGTGCGGCCGGCACCCCTGGCACCCCCCACGCTACGCCACTGGCTTAGAAAAGGAATGAGGGCCCTGGCAGAGGCAGATTTAGGGGAGGGCGACCTGTTTGGCCACACTGGGTGTGGAGTCTTGGGTTGTGGAGCCACGGGAGGCGCTGCATCTATGACATAGAATGGAAAGTGAGAGGCCAGGGAGGACACAAAAATCTGGCATCACACAGGGTGCATCTGGAAATTGAGACTGCAGGGTCTACCACTACACTTGGGCTGTAAACCCCATCCCTGTTTCGGACAATATCAAACCCTGAAAAATCCCTTTTATTTGCAGCATCAGCTGCAACTCTTGGTTCAAATCGCTCTAAACTGTCTGAGGAAGACTGTTTGACTTTGTTCACAAGTGCCTTTCCTTGCATTTTGTTTCCTGTTGACGACAAGCATTTGATAAGAGCAGGGGCGAACGAAGGCGTCGTGACACCTGGGGCGGCAAACCACCACGTACGCCACAAATGCGCTGTACATAGTGGTTTGCCGTCGGTGCTGCTCCAACGCCGTATGGACGGTGCCGGGATCCTGTGCTCGCGGCTGCAGCCACAAACAACACATCCTCCATTCGCGGCTGTAGCCGCAACAGAGGGATCCAACCGCCATCTGTACAGTGCTCAAGTGGCGCCGGTGGTAAGCCACTATGTTCAGCACATGTGCGGCGTCATTATGTACATGCACTGTACATAGCGGTTTGCTGCTGGCGCTGGGATTCTCTGCTCGCGGCTGCAGCCGCGAACAAAGGATCCTCCACATGTGACTGCAGCGGCACGATGGCTGCTCACGCCACTGCGAGCCCCCCATGGGGTGCCTTCTTGTCACCCCCCCAGACATGGCACCCGGGACGCACCGCCCCCCTGCCCCCATTGTGATGCCACTGGATAAGAGGGCCCTGTTGAGTATCCCCTCCCCATGGCATCTGCCCAAAGATGGCAAATGCATGAATAGTGGTGATTCAATAGGCTTGCTTAGTGAGGAGAGAAGAGTTTGGATTTGATATCCCGCCTTTCACTCCCTTTAAGGAGTCTCAAAGTGGCTAACAATCTCCTTTCCCTCCTACCCCACAACAAACACTCTGTGAGGTGAGTGGGGCTGAGAGACTTCAAAGAAGTGTGACTGGCCCAAGGTCACCCAGCAGCTGCATGTGGAGGAGCGGAGACGTGAACCCAGTTCCCCAGATTACGAGTCCACCGCTCTTAACCACTACACCACGAGCCTTCCCTCCTCTACCAACCTGCATGGAATTCCTGGTCACCTATGGCAACCAGGCGAGTGCTTAAATACAAGGCTGCACTAACTGCTTTAACTGACCAATCCTGACTCTTCATTCCCAATGTTCTGTCCTCCAACAGACTCCTCCTCCCCTTTTACCTCAACATTCCACCTACTAAGCGATTCTCCCTCCCTTCCAGAAAGTCCTCCAGAAAGTGTTGACCACACACAAGTATTTACGTATACCAGTGGCATAGCATGAGTTGCCCGTACCTGGAGCCACATGAAGGGCCTGGGGTGGGAGGGAGGGAAACTGGCTGAGTGCGCATGCACATTTACTGCCTAACAGCAACCACAGCATCCAGGAGATCACGGCTGCAGAGATAAGAAGAGTTGTTTCTTTGTCTGAAGAGGTCACTTCCTGGTTCGCACGGAGAAGCCATTTTAAACAGAGCCCAGTGATGGAAGCACCCAACTATATTGAGGCAGAACCAGGTGCTGACATGTTGCACCCCTAGCAATTGTGTTCCTGGGGCAGCCACCCCTGTGACCCCCACTCCCATGCTATTTTTTTTTAAATAAAGATGATCTTTATTGGTTTTTTTATAATTACATACTATACATACACATATTATATTACATTTTACATTTATTCTTGCTCTCAAGAGCTGACTTTCCTCCTTCCTTCTTCTGGCTTTTTTGTGTCGTCTTTAACTTTTTGCATTGTCTTTATCCATTTTGTATATAGTTGTTCACTTTTTGTCCATGAAATGTCCGTAAACAAACAAATCTTTCTATATATACAATTCTTGTTGTCTGTCTATATTCATTTACAAATACTGTTCAACCTTGGTCATAATATACATTTTTAATTCATTTTGATATTATTGTCCAATAAATTTCTTTGTATTTTCCCGTTATGAGGTTTATTTCAGTTCTACTGGTTTCCCTATTTCACATCGTCTTCTCTCTATATAACATAAATTTCCCCCATTCTTTTTGATATGTTTCATCACCCTGATGTCGAATTTTTGCTGTTTGGCTATTTTACTTGCATCCCAGACTACATTAATATCTGTACCTTTATTTAGATTTAATTCAAAGTATGTATTTAGATTTTTTTTAGTTCTTTCTAATATTTCTGCATTATCTAACTGTCATTTATTCTCCACCTCCGTGCTGTTGGGTCTTTACTCTTCCATTCCATTACAATAACTTTATGATCTGAGTGTTAAGTACTAAGGCACTGCCAGTTGCTGGCAATCTGAAGTGGGGAAAGAACATGACCAGCTTAAGTTCCCGCTTGTGGGCTTCCCGTGTTTGTTTGCTTATTATCCAGCTTTCTGGCAGCTAACAACACTGCAATATACCAGGAAATGATATATAATGAATTGAAAAGGATGTTTAAAATAACATTTGTGTTAAGTTGTGGGCGAACATATCAGACAACACAGCGATTCTTCAAACAGCTCTTGTTTATTCAGAGGCCAGAACAGAACTGAACTGAAGGGTTCAGTCAGCCTGCTTATATAGAGCTCCAGAACAACGTAACTGTAGCAACTTTCTAAAACTATCCAATCACTGAACGTCACTTTCAATCCTTCATTTGCATACAAACTATCCAATCACTGAACGTCACTTTCGATCCTTCATTTGCATACAAACTATCCAATCACTGAACGTCACTTTCGATCCTTCATTTTCATAACTATCTACAGTATCCCCCTGCTGGCCCAGGGTGAGAACTTCAGTACATAACAATTTGTAAAAAAACAAACACCAGAAGCTTTTCTTTTGAGATTTATAGGGACAGAACTACCTAAATTGTACAGGAATTTATTCATGTATGCTGCTACAGCAGCAAGAATGCTACTTGCCCCAAAATGGAAAGAAGCAGAAGTCCCAGCAAAGGAAGAATGGATACTTATGGAATATGCAGAAATGGCAAAACTTGTCGGAAGAATAAGAAATCAAAATAACAAGCTTTTTATTTACAAAAAAATGGAAATGGTTTGTTGAATATTTACAGATAAATTGCAAACAGATAAAAACATTGGGAGGATTATTGTAGTAACCTGCAGTTTCATACAAGTATATATTTAAAGTAGATAAATAAATGAGCAAATTAAACGAATTTGAATATGCAGAAGATATTAAAAAATAAATTTAAGGAACTGCAGAAAGAGGGAGAAGGAAGCCAAGTTTTGAAATGTTAAAATGATTGTAAAATTAATGAAATGTATAAACCTGAAAATATTTTTTTAAAAAAACCACAATGCAATATACCGTTATAAAAACAGGTGACTCTATTACAGTTATTAAACAGGCCAAACTATTCCAAATGAAACAAAACAGCACAAAACAAAGGTGGTGGGTCTCAGAACAGCTCAACTGTTAGAGTTCAAGGTAAAGAGATGCAGGATAACTTTAAAAGGAGTTCAGAAAATTTCATATAAGATAAGGCTATCAGTAGCCACTAGCCATAATGTCTATGTCATCAGTCCATTATTGAAAACATCTGCCTCTGAAGACCAGCTACTGGGCATCAGAGAAGGAGAGACTGCTGTTGTGTTCAGGCCCTGTTTGTCGGCTTCTAGTTTGGCCTGATCCTGCAGCCTCTTCTTACTTTCTTCTGATTACACTGTTAATACCCCACATCGACTTTTTCCCCCTGGGTGCGAGTCTTAGAATTTTCCTCCAGGTGCAAGTATGTTTCAGGGCTATCCAGAAGCACTTCATCTCAAGCCAAGGCCTGTGACATTGAAAAAGAGTGAAAGACAAAGATATATCTTGATTCCAGCCAAGCTGAAGGAATCCCCAGAGGACAAAATTGGGTTCAGAGCATGGATGTGCTCATTCTCCCTCTCTCTTGTTGTCCCAGAATCGCGTCCCCAAGGTTGGTCATACTGCAAAGAGAGAGATAAAACAGATACTTACCAAAAAAATAAAATAAATAAATAACAGCAACATATTATCTATGGTAGTGTTTGAATGACCCTTGTGTACATAAAATATTAAGAAATAAAGGAAAATCGGTACGCTAGGTTGTAAGACAGTATTGGAAAGTATATTAAATGTAAGGTAATAATTATAAGTACATTCAAAATGTACATTCAAAATCACAAATGTCAACTATATCGGGAAATGATGGGAAGTCTATATTTATTTTACTTCAGTTTGTTGTTGTTGTTTTATTTTATTTTATGTTGTTGTTGTTTAGTCGTTTAGTCGTGTCCGACTCTTCGTGACCCCATGGACCAGAGCACGCCAGGCACTCCTGTCTTCCACCGCCTCCCGCAGTTTGGTCAGGCTCATGTTTGTAGCTTCGAGAACACTGTCCAACCATCTTGTCCTCTGTCGCCCCCTTCTCTCTTTCCCAACATCAGGGTCTTTTCCAGGGAGTCTTCTCTTCTCATGAGGTGGCCAAAGTATTGGAGCCTCAACTTCACGATCTGTCCTTCCAGTGAGCACTCAGGGCTGATTTCCTTAAGAATGGATACGTTTGATCTTCTTGCAGTCCATGGGACTCTCAAGAGTCTCCTCCAGCACCAGAATTCAAAAGCATCAATTCTTTGGCGATCAGCCTTCTTTATGGTCCAGCTCTCACTTCCATACATCACTACTGGGAAAACCATGGCTTTAACTATACGGACCTTTGTTGGCAAGGTGCTGTCTCTGCTTTTTAAGATGCTGTCTAGGTTTGCCATCGCCTTTCTCCCAAGGAGCAGGCGTCTTTTAATTTCGTGACTGCTGTCACCATCTGCAGTGATCATGGATCCCAAGAAAGTAAAATCTCTCACTGCCTCCATTTCTTCCCCTTCTATTTGCCAGGAGGTGATGGGCCCAGTGGCCATGATCTTTGTTTTTTTGATGTTGAGTTTCAGACCATATTTTGCACTCTCCTCTTTCACCCTCATTAAAAGGTTCTTTAATTCCTCCTCACTTTCTGCCATAAGATTGTGTGATCTGCATATCTGAGGTTGTTGATATTTCTTCTTGCGATCTTAATTCTGGCTTGGGATTCATCCAGTCCAGCCTTTCGCATGATGAGTTCTGCATATAAGTTAAATAACCAGGGAGACAATATACAGCCTTGCCGTACTCCTTTCCCAATTTTGAACCAATCAGTTGTTCCATATCCAGTTCTAACTGTAGCTTCTTGTCCCACATAGAGATTTCTCAGGAGATACCATTATATGATTTTAGCTTAGCTGATATCTAAGTGGAATTAGAAGATCAAATTAACATTCTAAGTTAAACTAATTTAAGAATATATATTTATATATTGTATGTATGTGTATGTGTGAAGTTAAATCTGTAATGACATTAATGAATTTCAATGAAGAATTTTTCATCAAAAAAAAAAAAAGGAAGAGAGAGAGAGAGAGAGAGAGAGAGAGAGAGAGAGAGAAAACAGGGAACATCCTGCAAAATGGAAATATATAATTGTATGTAAGTATAGATCTGAAATTGTTGTTTATGGTGAACACTTTTCTATTTTCTAAAATTCTATTTTTAACTTTTCTTTTTTCTTCTACTTTTTTTCTTCCCTCCTTTTCTTTCTGAACATTGCTTTTTAGATGTATAAATAATTATGTTTATGTGTATATGTATGAGAATTGTTTCTTAATTTCTTTACTTATTCGATATTCTTTTCTTTTGTACTCAATAAAATTTATAATAAAATTTTAATTTTAAAAAACAAAAAAACAAAAACAAAAAACCACACACCAGGGAGCGTCTGCTGTGCATGGAGCCAAACAGATGAAACCAAAAGATTTCTCTTGGCAGAGAGAGGTGGGGAGGAAGGGGACCCCCAACTAATCCTCAAATGATAGGGAATCCTACAGAATCTGCAATGTGGTCCTGCTTTGAGGGCTCCCCATTGACAAACCTGGTTGGCCACTGTGGGGACAGAATGGGGGGATAGATGTGGCTGCTTCTTGTAACAAGTGCCATATTTTTCTGATGTAAAACTTTTTTTTTTAATTAATACACAATATTTTAAGATTGGCTCATTAAGTCCTTGTATGGACCAGACTCAAGGGGAGACTTCCTACTCATCTTCTATGATTCTGTGGTTTCTATGTGCCTAGGTCATTTGGTTTCAAAATGGTGGGGGGCAGAGGCAGATTTAGGGGAGCATTCTGCCTTCCACATCATAGTTGCCGAGTCTCGGGGACACTGCAGGGGGTGCCACAACTATGGTGTAAAATGGAAGGCACAAGGCGGGGGGTGCCAAATGTTGATGTTGCACAGGGAGCCACTGAAATTTGTGACCCCAAGGTCTATCACGCACGGGGTGCGTGTGTTTGTGTGAATTTGATTGAGGAAACATGTAGTTGTGGCTTAGCACCTCATCAAACTCTGGGAAGTGCTCCATTCATTCGCTGTCTGAAAGCTGCGGCAGCACCACCAAAACCACAACCCAGCAGGAGGAAGTAGTGAGGGCTGAGGATCGGATGTGCTGACATTCTTCTATCCCACTGGGTTCTGAGTTCCTGTTTTTAAACCGCTTTGGGTCAACCTTAGTTCCAAAACTTTCCCTTCCCCAAACTGAAACTTCTGTACTGGTTGTCAGGATATTACCCACTTAAGCTCAAGGTTCTACTGCCAGTGGACAAAGCCCTAAGCAGACCAGGTTACCCAAAGGACCACCTTATGTACCAGCCATATTCCTAGGATCAGCTGCAGAAGTCCTCCTTGCTGTCCCACAATATTATCTCATATTCATTTCATTTCTACTCAAACCAAAGTTTTCAGCAGAGCATCACCATTAACTTGGAACACTGTCCTCACATTTTGTCACCTGCTGGTAAAGTTTCTGTTTCTCCAGGTATCTTTAGATAATTAATTGGATTCAGTGTTGGCCATTTGTTAATATTGACTCAGTTAATTTCTAGGGGAGGGGGTGAATCATGCATTCATTTTCATTGCTCCCCTTTCAATGCCACCTCGGTGTGGTGGAGTGGTTAAGAGCAGTGGACTCGTAATCTGGTGAACCGGGTTCGCTTCCCTTCTCCTCCACATGCAGCTGCTGGGTGATCTTGGGCTAGTCACACTTCTCTGAAGTCTCTCAGCCCCACTCACCTCACAGAGTGTTTGTTGTGGGGGAAGAAGGGAAAGGAAATTGTTAGCCACTTTGAGACTCCTTAGGATAGTGATAAAGTGGGATATCAAATCCAAACTCTTCTTCTACACCCCCTTCATGCTGGTTCTGTTCTGGCAGCCTATTTCTGGCAAGCTCCACAGCCATGGTTAAAAGAAAACACATATCCCTGTTTCATTCCACACACCCCACTCTGTGTTATTCGATTTCTTACTCCAAAAACCATATTTCTGTTTTGGAATCAACTGCTTTGGCCAACCTAAAATGGAGAAAACATGGACTCCACCTCAAACGCAGAGAAGCTGACTTCTTGCACCGTTTAAGTGGGGGGTTTGGAATCCAACCAAGAGGGAAGAAGCTTCCCTTTAGAAATATAAACCAGGTAGGAAAAGAACATGGTCAAAGGCAGTCTGATTCTTTAGGTCCCACCTCAATCACTGAGATCCTCTGATAAGGCACGACTGGTAGTTTCAAGAGCTCCAGTTAACTGTAACTAGGACACTGCCCTGTTCCTAATTGTTTAAAGTCACTCTGAGTTACTTTTGCAAAAGAAGTGACAAATAACCTTAATAAGCAAAATAAAAGTAAGAATGCCCATAAAGGAACCATCCCCATCTTCTTTCAGAAGTCTCTTAAAAGCTATACCTTTTATGACAGGCCTTTGTTAACATGAATTTTCTCTTTCTAACCAATTGCCATCTAGTGATGTTTTTTATGGATACGTTGGCTTGTTTTGTTCTCTTGAAATGTTTTAAAGTGCAGATTATTAATATGTGAGTAAAGGTAAAGGGACACATGACCATTAGGTCTAGTCGTAGCCGACTCTGGGGTTGCGGCACTCATCTCGCTTTATTGGCCAAGGGAGCCGGCGTACAGCTTCTGGGTCATGTGGCCAGCATGACTAAGCCGCTTCTGGCGAACCAGAGCAGCGCACGGAAACGCCGTTTACCTTCCTGCCGGAGCGGTACCTATTTATCTACTTGCACTTTGACGTGCTTTCGAACTGCTAGGTTGGCAGGAGCAGGGACCGAGCAACGGGAGCTTACCCCGTCGTGGGGATTCGAACCACTGACCTTCTGATTGGCAAGTCCTAGGCTCTGTGGTTTAACCCACAGCGCCACCCACGTCCCTTAAACAGAACCCTTAAAAGGGTTTTGCAGGTAAAGTTTATTTGCAAAGATAATTTCACTGGAACAGCCTTAGTGAAAGACAGAATTGCTCTTCTTCACACACTTGCCCCTGCTTATCCCCACAAACTTACCCCCACTGGAGCTGCCAGACCCTTGTTTCTTAGCTGCAAAAGAGGGAATGGAGAAGGAGGTTAGTGTCTTTGGCTGGGTGAGCAAGGATGGGGGTGCTGGGATATTCTGTTCCACCTTAAGAACAGATGTGTGGAATTGTTGTATGTCACATGTCTGTTTACACTCCAGCACTGCTTGTTGGGAACTTCCGTTTGTGTATAGCTTTTGCTTATGCTGTCTTGCTTTGGACACAAAGGAGATCGGACATGTTTTCCTTTTGTCCTGATGTACGCTGAATAAACTGCTTGTAAATCTGCTCACACAACTTCTCCTGCCACCTCTGTTGCGTAGCGTTTACTCTGCTGAGTAGCGTGCCCTAGCTTCTGAAGCTCGGGTCACTGATGCTTCACCAAGGAGATCGCCCGGCACAGTGGCCGGTGGGCTGGAGCCAGCTGGGGGTCTGCCAATTGCCCCCATTTCCTTGGTCGCATGCCAACAACAGGGTTATGGGCCCAGATCCACGGCGCTTACACCTCTCTCTCTCTCTCTCTCTCTCTCTCTCTCTCTCACACACACACACACACACATGCCCTTCTCTGATGAGCTGTCTTACTGTTTTAGCCAGAGACAAAACCCGTGACAAATACACATATATGCTAAGAGTTACAAACCTTTAAACTAATGCATCAGTGGCAGGGGAGATAAGCAGGGGAGGTCTAGCAGGGGAGAGCAGCAAAACTGCTCCCCAAAACTGTAAACCAAACTGATGCATCCTTCCCAGAATGGAGAGTATCAGTAGGAAAGGGAATCACTTTAGCCCACAGAATGACTGACTGCAACCTGGTAGCAAATGCGGCCCCAAATATACTTACTGATGTGCACATAGATCCCAACACTCACAGCCACCAGGAGGAAGATTCCGCACAGGATGCAGCCAATAATGATCCCCACGTGGGAGCCTAAAGTTGAATGGTGGGAAGGAGGAAGAGGAGAATAACTGAAGGGAAACCAAGAAGAGTCTTTGCTTTTCATGGGAGGAAACCAAAGATGGCCACAGGACTTAGGAGCTCATGAAATTCAGAGAGGTTCAATGGTACAAAGGGGGAATAGTGAAGGATGGCCCATCCCACCCCTCTTCACCCACCCAGCTTTGCAAGAGTCCTTCCGGAGCTGGAGTGAAAGGTCATTCTCTCCCTACAGAGGGATGCCTTAAAAGGGTTTTACTCATCAACATCTGGCGGACGCGTTCACCTTCAATATACTTCAATATACATAAAATATTTGTGAACATTCCAGGACATTGCAACCACTCGGGCTTACCAGGGGAAAGATGGCAGCCAACTTTTGCCAGTACTGTATACTTGAAGGAGTGTCTCCACCCCCATCGCTCAGCCCAGACACTGAGATCCAGCTCCGAGTGCCTTCTGGAGGTCCCCTTACTACGAGAAGTGAAGTTACAGGGAGCCAGGCAAAGGGTCTTCTTGGTAATGGCACTCTCTATATGGAATGCCCTCCTATCAGATGTCAAGGAGATAAAGAACTACGTAACTTTTAAAGACATCTGAAGCCAGCCCTGTATTGAGATGTTTTTGATGTTTGACGTCTTATTATGCTTTAATATGTGCTGGAAGCCGCCCAGAGTGTCTGGGGAAACTTGACCAGATGGGCAGGGTATAAATAATAGAAGTATTATTATTTAGAATATCTAAATTTGAGTTCAGAGCAGACTGGGCATACTTCCATCCCATTCGTCTCCCCGCAATCTCTCACCAGGTTCTTCTGAGGGCACGTCCATAGGCTTCTGTAGGCCAATATGCGCCACATGGCACCAATAGTGGTTCCTGTCTTTGGGGTTGATCTTAATGCTGAGCCAGTTGTAGTAGGTTCCATCTGAGTTGGGGAGAACGCCCCCATGAACTGTATCCTGCCCAGAAGTCTCCCCATCCTTTCTCCAGGTAGAGTTGATCTCCTTGGGATAGAAGCCGTGGGCCCGGCAGATGAGAGTTTCCATGCCATCATTGTTTGGCTTCCTAGTTACCTTGACTACTGGGGGTTCTGCAAAAATGGCAGCACTTTAGTTAACACATGAGGCTCTCCAGTGGCTGGCAGGATGAACACTGAACTATGCCCCACCCCAGAGATTACGATCTCAGGCCTAGAGCATCCCCAAGAGACACATTTCCATAGGAGCTATTGTACAAAGTAGCTTCCTTGCGATAAACACTTAAGTACCTCTTTGGCACTCACAACCTCTGATTATTCCTAGAATGACAGGAATACAGCATTGTCCAAAAACAACTTCCCCAAGGAATTTGGTTGAATCTAAATTTATCAGACATAAAAAATTTCCCAAAACAGAACTATCTAAACAGATAGTTGTTTATTTCCTTGACATCTGTCGGGAGGGTGTACCACAGGGCGGGCGCCACTACCAAGAAGGTCCTCTGCCTGGTTCCCTGTAACCTCACTTCTCGCAATGAGGGAACCGCCAGAAGGCCCTCGGAGCTGGACCTCAGTGTCCGGGCTGAACAATGGGGGTGGAGACGCTCCTTCAGGTATAGTGGGCCGAGGCCGTTTAGGGCTTTAAAGGTCAGCACCAACACTTTGAATTGTGCTCAAAAACGTACTGGGAGCCCATGTAGGTCTTTCAGGACCAGTGAAAAAGATTGCTGAGCCAAGAAACCAAGACTTTAGTGTCATCAGTCCAGTCCTTTGGAACACTCTGCCAATAGAAATTTGGCAAGCACCTTCAGGTCCCAATTTTTAAATGCTTACTGAAAACATTTCTATGCCACATGGCTTATGCAGGCAATTAAGACTATAACCATCTGCAATAGTTAACTGATGTCTGGTTTTGACTGTTTAAATGTTTTATTGCATGGTTTTATAGTTTTATTACTGTAAACTGCTTGGAGATATTTGTTGTGACAAAGCAGTGTAGAAATATTTCTATAACTATCTAACCAATTAACCAAATGAAATATGCCATCTTCCCCCACCTCTGTTGCCCCCTCACCTTTCCGCAGCAGAGCCTCCTTTGCGTAGGCTTCATATTTCTGCAGCCATTCAATGAAAACCACCTCCACTAAGAACTTGAAACGTGGGATCATGGAACTGTCAGCCTCCCACATCCTCTCAATCACTTGGGCCACCGCATCTGCTGCAATCCAGGCATCAGTCTCCTTGTCAAGGCTGAGAAAGTCCCTCCCATCATAGCCAAATGTCCAATATGCTTCATTGCTCCCATGTGGACTCACCTCAGAGCCAACCATCATCTGCCAGGTATGAAAACCTGAAAAAGACACCCATGATGAGATCACAATGGGGGCATTAGAACAGGTGCAGACCACCCTCTCAAAAACAACAACAACCACTTTTCACCATCAGATCTCAAGCCCTATTTGGTTCTTCTAGATAGATTGAATCTCTCTGACAATGCTCCATTCATCACTATTTGTGCTTCTGGGTATTGATACAAAAGTCAGATCCAGTTGATAAATTCCACACCCAAATTGAAATATTCTAATACTTTAAGCGACTAAATCAATTCTACTCTATCAAATGCTTTTTCCGTAGAAACAGAAAAGCATGTGGTTGTTTGCTCCTATGTGTGATCCGTATTGTGTTTCTCAGTCTTCTAATACTTGTTGCAGGTTTCCTACCTTTCAACCTGCTTGATCTAAATTTATATATTTTACAATGATATCATTCAGCCTTATTGAATCAAAACTATCTTTGCTTAAATCATGGAAGAAATCAATCTGTTAATGCACGTGACTTCTGTTATTATTTGCAATAAGGGTTTTTCTATGTCATGAAGAAAGACCACCTGCATCCATTGAGCTGTATCCAGCTCAAGCTGTTGTCTAGTACCCTTTCACTGGTCATATATTTGTGGATCTCTATTTTGCTTATGTAGTCATTCCAAAGTGCTAACCTTATTTCTTAGAAGAGTCCCTTGTTGAAATATTATTTTTTAAAAATCACTTTTAAAAAATAATTATGCCTCTTATATAGGCTTTGCCTGCATCCTATATAGGCCAAGTGACCTTCAGTCACAAGATCTACCAGGAAAGGTAGATGTGTTCTCTGGTGGTAGTTATGCATATTATCCAATATAGCTGGATTGTTTACCTTGCCCACCTCCCCAGAAAAAAAACTTTCTTAAGCTCATCTCTCTCTCTGCCCCCTTCCCTCCCAACCAGCATTCAATGTGCATAGTGTGTGGTGAATTCAAATCTCTTTCACCACCAGGGGGGGTCAGTTCAGTTTAGTCCACTTCTATAGGTGAACCTACTTAAACTGCACTATCTCAAACAATATGATGGTCGCAACAGACTCATCCTTCAATTTTGCAGTTCTCCCAATTTTGCTATGGAGTTCTCCAGCCAAGTAATGTGAACAAAACTGCAACACCTGGACAAAGTGTGCATAAAAATGCATAAATTCATGAAATGGTCATAGAAAAATGCAATACATTTGGGGAAACTGAAAAAAGGTTCATTGTAGGGGGGGATGTTGATGTATTCACACTAAATTCACACTAAAATGTTAATGATGTAGTGATGTAAGTGCAAACTGATGTAGAAATGAGAACTGAACTGAAATCGACAGATTTGGCCCTTTCTTACATACACTCACCCTTGCTGTGGTTGTAGTACTGCCTTATGATATGGTGATAATTTTCAAACCACCGCTCACTGTCCTCCAAGACCTTGGTGTACCTGTCCCAGTACTCATGAATATCCTCCTTCAGCTTTTTAGCCCAGGAGACTTGAGGCACCCCCTCTTCTGTGTTGCTATCAAAGCGAGTGACAAGCTGGTCATCTGCATACGCCAAAGCAGTGAACTTGGGCATTGTCTGATCGGGTTCTGACACAGATATGTAGATAAGCTGGAACTTGTGGAAGGAGGAGCCTGGAGAGGAGAAAGAGGGGCAGAGTTCAAGCGATCTGCGAAGGACACTGCCATGGGCTCCACCACCATCCCGGAGGGTGAGGAGAAGTGGTGGCAGCGGCTTCCCGGTTCCAGAAAGATCTCAAGAGAGCCCCGCAAAATCTTGTGGGCTCTCGTGAGATCTTGCCAGAGCCCAGAAGCCAGAGCCCAGCCACACAACCCCAGTAAGTAAGGCCTTGGTGCGGGTGACAGTTTCCCATTCTGTCTGTAGTAGCAAAACAGGATGGGATGGGTTTCCTTCCGCCAGTGTCAGGGGCGGAGGAAGGGGGTGCTGTGGGAGCCCCGGGTGTCACCACTGAGGGAGGGTGACAAAATGCCAGGGGTCACTCACTGTGGGACCTGCAGTGCACCCAAGCCACGCATCTCTCCTGGGAGTGACGTGGTGGCTTTGGGTGCCCACAGGCTCCATGCTGCCCCAATGGTCCGCCCGCCACCTCCCACTCAGCTGTAGGGGGGCTGAGTGGGAGGAGGCAGGCAGACTCCTTGGAGGCCCCGTGGAGCATCCTGCCCTGGCTCGCCCCTTCCCCACGGGAGGCTGCCCCTGTTGGGATGCATCTGGGGAGACGGGGGCATTTGGCAGGCCCCCAGCTGGCTCCAGCATCAATCAGCAACTCAAGCCTCAGAAGCTGAGCACGCTCTTATCAGCAGAGTGAATAACTTCTCACAGCGGAAGTGGCGGACAGAGACATGTGTAAGCATTTTTACAGGCATTTATTCAGCATAGTTCAGGAACAAAGGAAAAACATATCTGCTTCCCTTCGTGTCCAAGCAAACAGCAGTAAAGCAAAAGCAATACACAACAGAAGTTCCCAGCAGACTGTGCTGGAATGTAAACAGACATGTGACATACAACAATACACATATCTGTTCTAAAGGTGGAATGGAACTATACCCTAACAGCTCCACCCCTGGGCACAGGGCACACATGCCACCCCAGGCACCTGATCGAGAGAGAAGCAGAGAAGCTTTGGCTATCTAGACACTGTGTGGCATTTTGTTTGTTGACAGCTCTTTCTGGTTTACAGAAATAAAACTGTATGAGCACAGAAATCTGCTTCTATGGGGCAGTTTTATTGGGATTCAGTTGCAAACCCACCCACCCCCATCTCAGGCACTTTTTGAAAGAAAACTATACAGTGGTACCTTGGGTTAAGAACTTAATCTGTTCTGGAGGTCTGTTCTTAACCTGAAACTGTTCTTAATCTGAAGCACCACTTTAGCTAATGGGGCCTCCTGCTGCTGCCGCACCGCCAGAACACAATTTTTGTTCTCATCCTGAAGCAAAGTTCTTAACCCAAGCTACTATTTCTGGGTTAGCGGAGTCTGCAACCTGAAACGTCTGTAACCTGAAGCGTCTGTAATCCGAGGTACCACTGTACTGAATAAAATAATTGTAAATGGCAAGTGACAGAAATTTGGGGGCACCATCTACTATCGTGCAGGTGATAGAGGGACATAGTTGTAGGCCTACAACTGCAATGAAAAGTGCACTATGTGAGGTGGATTTTACCCCAAGTGGCTGGGAGGAAACCGCAGGAGATTTGGCTGTGAACTGCACGCACCTGGGGAGCTTCTGTGGCTTGCTATGCCATGGCCCCCCTCCCATTCAGGGTCAAACTGCAGTTAGGCTCAGCCAGCCTGCGGAACATCTGCCACTTTTATTTTGAGAGAAAAGCAGCCTCTCAGAAGCTGCAGGTGTTGCAAGGTGGTGGGTGCAGTATGCAGCAACTTCCCCTCCCCTCTCCTACTTCTACCTGAAGCAGAAGCAGAAGCTGAAAAAGAGCAAAGGGGGGGGGGATTTTCCACCACCACCTTGGGCTGAGAAGCCCCTGAAACTTCCCCCAACCCTCCTCAACAGCAGTACCTCTGCCTCTGTTGCTCTTTGTGGTGTGTGGCGGGGCGGGGGGGGGGGGGGGAGGAACATGCAGGAAGGAAAAGAGAAGAGCTGCTCCTACTTCCTCTTTCTCCTGTCTTAAATGTGTGGTTATTTATGCATCAACATACACCCCAAGTTGCAAGGAAAATCAAAGGTCAGCACTGGCACAGTTATGTAAAAACTGAAAAGAGCCCAAATGGAAGCTAAAACCCACGGCCATCAGATTACAGAATCGTACCATTGTCGGAAAGGACACCCAAGGAATTGGGGGGGGGGGGGGAAATGTAGGAATCACAGCTAAAGAATCCTTAACAGACAGCCATCCAATCTCTGCTTTAAAACTTCCAACAGAGGAGAGTCCAGCAACTTCCAAGGTAGTTTGCTCCATAAATGTTAAATTAAATCTTAATAATTCAGTTCCAAAGCTGGGCAACCCCTTTAACAAATAAAAATATGTTCTTCATCAGGAAAGACACTATACGAAGTTAATTCGTTCTGGAGGTCCGTTCTTAACCTGAAACTGTTCTTAACTAGAGGCGTGCTTTCGCGAATGGGGCCTCTTGCTGCCGTTCAGCCACCGGCACATGATTTCCGTTCTCATCCTGGGGCAAAGAGGTAACTCTTCCAGGTTGGCAGAGTTTGTAACCTGAAGCGTTTGTAACCTGAGGCATTTGTAACTTGAGGTAGAAGAAGAAGGAAGAAGAGTTTGGACTTGATATCCCGCTTTGAGACTCCTGAAGGGGAGTGAAAGGCGGGATATCAAATCCAAACTCTTCTTCTTCTTCTTCTTCTTATCACTACCCTGAGGAGTCTTAAAGCAGCCAACATTCTCCTTTCCCTTCCTCCCCCACAACAAACACTCTGCGAGGTGAGTGGGGCTGAGAGACTTCAAAGTGTGACTGGCCCAAGGTCACCCAGCAGCTGCATGTGGAGGAGCGGAGACTCGAACCCGGTTCTCCAGATTACGAGACTACCGCTCTTAACCACTACACCACAGTGGCCACACTGGTACCACTGTACAAAGCAGAGGTGAAGTTTCAAGGGGGAAGGAGTCCTGTTTTATATACTTTTGCTGAACCACAAGCTTCTAGGGAGCGGTTAACAATGACTGCAGAGTCTGTTATGATGGACCTCCTCCCCTCCCCACCTCTCTCTCTCTCTCTCTCTCTCTCTCTCTCTCTCTCTCACACACACACACACACACAACTGGTCCTGCTAGTTAAGGATGATGGGAGTTGTAGTCCAAAAACAGCTGGAGACCCAAATTTGGGAAACACTGCAGTCTGAAGGCACATTCTGAGCCCAGCCAAAAAGACAGAGATTACCGCACAACTACTAGAGGGACCTGCAAAAGCGAAACTCCCCAGAGGCGGTTTCAAGAGAAGCACAAAACTTAAATCCCCCTGGGCAATTACATTTTTGCATACACTGAAAAGCCTGGCAGGGCTCATTTCCCACTACTCTGAAATATTTAAATGCCTTGGCAAGAGCTCAGCCAGATGTGAGGAAGGTGTTTTGTGTGTGAGTGTTTGTGTGTGTGTGTGTCTGTCTGTGTCTCTCTATCCGTGTGTGTGTGTGTGAGAGAGAGAGAGAGAGAGAGAGAGGATGTTCAGTTCAGGACCAGAATCCAATCAACACCAGATAAGTGGAGCAATGTGTGTTTGTGTTTACAGAGATAAAAGTATTGTGGGGTGGGAAACTCCTGTTTGTCAGAAGTTCTGTATTGTACTCTCCCTTTCCTATGGCAAAGCCTAAGGCTGGTGCTTCTTTTATACTTCTCCTGACAGCATGCATGACTTTGCAGCGCAAGGGATATTTTTAAAATTTTTTTTTGCATCTAAAAGACAGTGGAATGGACTCACTCTCCTTCCTTGGAGGTTTTTAAGGCTTAAAATTTAAGCAGAGGTTGGAAGGCCATCTGTCATGGATGCTTCAGCTGAGATTCCTGCATCGCAGGGGGTTGGACTAGATGACCCCTGAGGTCCCTTCCAACTTTGCAATTCTATTATTCTATGACACAAAGCTGATCAGCTGAAGATTTGGAAGCGGGCAAATTCCCCAAATATAGGCTTCCCCCCATGCAAGGCTAGCTTTTTGGGGGGCGGGGGCGGAGTACGAGGCTCCAGAACGATAAGGAGTTTTTTCTCGTGATGGCAACAGCAGGAACTGACCGGGAAGGGAGACTTATGTTAGGGATACGGTACAAGGTGAACAAATCCGCCTACCCTTACTCTGCCTCCAGTAAATGCGTTGCGCGGAGTAAATTGCCCGCTCGCAAATTCCTGCTGCGCGCGAGGCAGCTTAGCCCGCAAAGTCACTCACCGGCGCAGCCGCGCAGCAAAAAGTCAGCAGTCGCCACTAGGATGAAAACGCACCGCCGATGCAGCCGCGACTCCATCCTTCCTCGCCCTCTGCTCTCCTCTGAAACCCGCTGAGTTGCGGCCGCTGGAATCATTGGCAAGAGCAACGATTGGAGGAGGGGAGGGGGACATTTCTGCCAATCAGAAAAGCGCGGGCAGGTTCCGGGCAGGGGTTGCAGTGCTTTCGCGGTCGGAGAGCGCGGAAAACGAAAGAAAAGTTTTTTTGCGCTGAGCTCCTGTCTGGATTTCCTGGCGCAAGAGCGTGAGAGAAGGAGCTTGGCTCCTAAATCAGACCCAAAGCCCTTCTCAGGACAGTATTAGGACCTTTAGAGGCCCTATGAATTTTGGTGCCCCCATATGTACCTAATTCAAATAATAATAATAATAATAATAATAATAATAATATGTTCACCTGCACCAAGTGGATTCTCCTTACCTGGAAGCTTTTAAAGAGAAATTGGATGGCCATCTGTCATCAAGGGGTTGGACTAGATGATCCTTGCTTTGCCTATATTTATTTACCTACGGAATTTATAGAGTTGCCCCATAGCAGAAGGACTCTAGGAAGGCAGTGGGGTGTAGTGGTTAGAGTGTTGGCCTAGGACTAGGGAGATGATGATGATGATGATAATAATAAATAAATAAATAAATAAATAATTTTATTTATACCCCTCCTTCCCCAGCCAAGACCGGGCTCAGAGCAGCTAACACCAGGTATAAAAACAATTAATTAAACTACAACTTAAAAACAAGATTAAAATACAACATTAAAACGCAGCCTCATTTCAGTAGAAACTCAAATCAAAAACTTTTTAGGGGATGAAAACGTCAAATCTTCACCAAGGCCAACTATCCAGACTGGTCCTACGTGGGCCAGAAAAAAGCCAGGGAAGTCCCCAAATAGGCGTTCCATCACAGAAAAAAGCCAGGGGAAAGAAGGAAAGGGGGGGGGGGATAAAGTTGATTCCAAGCCAGAGGTCTTGGATCCGGGTTCAAATCCTCACTGGGTCATGAAGCTCACGGGGTGACTTCGGAGTCAGTCACAGCCTCCTAACCAACCTCTCAGGGTTCTTTAACTGAAGCGGGGGTTATACCATGTACTTTTTGTAGAAAAAGGTGGGATATAAATGCAATAAGCTCTTCCGCTTACCTGCTTCAGAAAGCTGGAGGGGCCAGCAGGGTGGAGAGTCCCCAACCCAGCATCCAGAGAACTCTACATGGTCTCACTTGGGCCCACACCAGCTGCAAAATGCACCTGTCACATGGCTTATTTCTAAGACTGAGGAGAAGTCAATGACCATTTGGGGTACAGGGAGCTATTGGGAGTTGCTGGCCAGCAGTGGCCAACGCTGGTGATGGGGGAATCCAGAGTCAAAACAGTTTTGGATAAATCTGATGGAGAAACCACCCTGCTTCTGTTTTGAACCTTGGATTAGAATAATAGAATTGGATTAGAATACAGTGGTACCTCAGGTTACAGACGCTTCAGGTTACAGACTCTGCTAACCCAGAAACAGTACCTCGGGTTAAGAACTTTTCTTCAGGATGAGAACAGAAATCACGCAGCAGCGGTGTGGCGGCATCGGGAGGCCCCATTAGCTAAAGTGGTACCTCAGGTTAGGAACAGTTTCAGGTTAAGAATGGACCTCCGGAACGAATTAAGTTCTTAACCCGAGTTACGCAGAATTGGCGAAACTGAATTTGCAGGTATCCTGCTTTCCTTTATAATTACCAAAACAACAGTGATTTGTTCCTCCTCTTCTTGGAGGAAGTTCAGTGGACTCCCCCCCCCCCCCATCCTGATTGTTTGCATCTCAGTCCAACAATTATCAGAGGACACAGCAACATGAGGCAACTTCTTGCCCAGAAGAAGTTAAAAACCTCCAGTTTCGCTGAGACTGTAGCCTGAGATTTAGGAGAGTTGACAGGGACTATGACTATTTGAGGTGTCATAGAATCCCCTGAATTGAAACTGAATGCAGATTTCCAAAAAATAGCAAGGAGAGACAAGAAGGCCTTCTTAAACGAGCAATGCAAAGAAATAGAGGAAAACAATAGAATGGGGAAAACCAGAGATCTGTTCAAGAAAATTGGAGATATGAAAGGAACATTTCGTACAAATATTACCATAATAAAGGACAAAAGTGGTAAGGACCTAACAGAAGCAGAAGACATCAAGAAGAGGTGGCAAGAATACACAGAGGAACTATACCAGAAAGATATGGATGTCTCGTACACCCCAGGTAGTGTGGTTGCTAACCTTGAGCCAGACATCCTGGAGAGTGAAGTCAAATGGGCCTTAGAAAGCACTGTTAATAACAAGGCCAGTGGAAGTGATGATATTCCAGCTGAACTATTTAAAATTTTAAAAGATGATGCTGTTAAGGTGCTACACTCAATATGCCAGCAAATTTGGAAAACTCAGCAGTGGCCAGAGGACTGGAGAAGATCAGTCTACATCCCAATCCCAAAGAAGGGCAGTGCCAAAGAATGCTCCAACTACCGCACAATTGCACTCATTTCACACGCTAGCAAGGTTATGCTTAAAATTCTACAAGGCAGGCTTAAGTAGTATGTGGACCGAGAACTCCCAGAAGTGCAAGCTGGATTTCAAAGGGGCAGAGGAACCAGAGACCAAATTGCAAACATGCGCTGGATTATGGAGAAAGCTAGAGAGTTCCAGAAAGACATCTACTTCTGCTTCATTGACTATGCAAAAGCCTTTGACTGTGTCGACCACAGCAAACTATGGCAAGTTCTTAAAGAAATGGGAGTGCCTGATCACCTCATCTGTCTCCTGAGAAATCTCTATGTGGGACAAGAAGCTACAGTTGGAACTGGATATGGAACAACTTATTGGTTCAAAATTGGGAAAGGAGTACGACAAGGCTGTATATTGTCACTTGATACTAAACCCAGCAACAATGCCTCTGGTTTTTTAGAAACTGAACTCCTAGATATCTTTTTAAGCTCTTCATGTTTCATAATCCAGAATTGTTTCAGCACTTTGCATCCCCACCACATATAATACATCGTCCCCACCTCTGTTTTGCATCTCCAACAGAATTTGATTTTTTTAATATACACCTTTGATAGCTTTACTGGGATGAGGTACCAGCAGTAAAACATCTTCATTATATTTTCCTTAAATACCACGCTGTAAAATTTATATCGGTTTTCCATAATTTTTCCCATCTGTCTAAATTAATTGTCTGGCCCAGCTCTTGTGACCATTTTATCATTGGTTCTTTTATTACCTCATCTTTCAGTTCCCATTCAAGGAGCAAGCTGTATATTTTTGATATTATTTTCCTATTTGGTTGCAGAAGTTCACTTTGTAATTTTGATGTTTTCTGTTCAAATCCTTTTTTTTTTCTTGGTTAAAGATATGCAATACCTGGTGATATTGTAGCCAGCTTTTTTTTTTTTGGTTTGCAACAGAAAAAAACCAAATTGGAAACGGAGTTGTTAGACACTAAAGTTAAGAATATGTCTAAAATGTATAATTTGTTGTTGGAGTGGCATACAAAGGATGAACAAGTTAAATCGGTTATGATTGACTGGGCAAGAGATGTGGGACTGGGAGAGGCTATGGAGGAAAGGGGTTAAGTTCACTGCATGTACGATGTTAAAGGAAAATATTATGAAGAAGATGTATAGATGGTACTTAACCCCTGTAAAACTGGCAAAGATTTATCACAATAGTGATAACCTTTGTTGGAAATGTAAAGAAAAAGAAGGTACCGTATTTTTCGCTCTATAACATGCACCAGACCATAACACGCACGTAGTTTTTAGAGGAGGAAAACAAGAAAAAAAAAATCTAAACGAAACAGTGGATGTATGATTTTTGTGGTTCATGCTGTGGCCACAGACATGTGATCTGACAGTGAGTTTGGAGAAGCCCAATGCAAAAATCCTGAGGATCCATGTGGATCCATGTTTGTAACCACGGAGGAGGGAAGGAAGGGGAACCATGGATCCTCTGCTCACGACTGCAGCAGATCCCCCCCGCCACCCGCAGGCATTCGCTCCATAACACGCACAGACATTTCCCCTTATTTTCTAGGAGGAAAAAAGTGAGTGTTATGGTGCAAAAAATACGGTACTTTTTTCCATATGTGGTGGACTTGCTAAATCGCGCTTTGCGCATGCACAGAAGCGCCGAATCGCAACCCGCGCATGCACAGATGCGCTGCTGCGAGTTGCGAACGCTATGGGTTGCGAACGTGCATCCCGCGTGGATCATGTTTGCAACCTGAGTGTCCACTGTACTGGTCACAGGTATGAATCCAGTACAGAGCAAGCATGTAACTATGTATTTGGCTTCCGGCACAACTCACACATACCACCCTGTCTATTGTTCTCCTTCCTAGCAACTACGTGAGTGTGGGGAGCGGGGAAGGTCCACCTATTTTTTTCTATGGCAGAGCAGCTTCTTTCACAATGCTTCTGGTGCTTCGCTTCAGGTCTGGGAGGGGAACCCAGTAAGGTATCTGGGAGAGCCATTGCCTGTCAGTGAGAAGCTGGATGAACTAGGTGAACCAAGAATCTGGCTCAGCGTAAGGCAGCTTCCCACCTTCCTCCCACCATCTTGCAGCCTGCTTCACCATTTTCCTGTATCCCAACATTTCCTTTTGCCCACCTGATAGCCCATGAACCAGTTGGTTGGGAATCAGTTTTGTTATTGTTGTTGTTGTTGCATCATGTTGCAACCAAATCAAAGTTTGTTTGTTTTTTAAATCAAGCAGTTTATAAATAAATACATAAATTTAAAAAAGGTTGGCCAAAGCAACTTGTTTGTCATCGGTTATTTATTTTGTGTGCTATTTATTGATGGCAATTTCGTTTTTTTTCTCTCTTTTAAGCTGTATTCATTGTGATAGTGGTACTACTAGATACATTCATTATATTATTATTGACCCTCCCCTCATGGAATATTTTATTTATTTATTTATTTATTTATTTATTTATTGTTTTTATTAAAGATTTTCTTGGGTTACAAAAGACCATACATTGTCTCTATTTTCATATCATAAAGTCCTTTCTATAGATCAGTTATATTTGATGTAAGGTTTTAATGTTGTATATCGTATAAGGTTGGGGGAGAAAAGAGGTAGGGAGAGAGAGAAAGAAGGAAGGAAGGAAGGAAGGAAGGAAGGAAGGAGAGAAGGGGATAGTAAACTTTCATTTTTCTACATAGTGTATGTCATAGAATCATAGAATCATAGAGTTGGAAGAGACCACAAGGGCCATCGAGTCCAACCCCCTGCCAAGGTTTTGTGTGAGGTTTTGTTTCAGCATCACATGGGTAGATTTTCTTTCTATTCATTTATTAGTTTTCATTGACAGTGAGAGAGATGGGTATTATTTTCAGGCAATTTTTATCTTGTGATTAGGAAGGGACAATGCAATGTTAATACTTATACTCTCTAATATTTTGGAAGGGAACATAAAATTCATCTGAGTTCTTTTCCTGCTGTGAGCTCTGCTCTTTCCTGAGGTTCCTGTGGGCGCAGGGGAGCCCCCCATGAGGCACAGTGAGACATTTGCCTTGGGGACAGCTGGGAGGGGCAGAAGATCTGGGTCCAAGGAGCATGGTGCTCACTGTCTCCTGTTCTTGCCACCCCTCCCCTTCAGTGTGTTTAATTCACACTGAAATGAAAAGGTAGCTTTAAAATGGGAAATGTCTGAATGTGTATTAATTTCCTGTAAGACCTATTACAGTCGTTAAGAGTCGTCAACAGGCTCATCTCAGCTATCTGCCAATCTCCGATTCCCACCACCCTTCTAAGTAATACCCCTCCCCACCTTCTCAATATATAGAAGGATCTGGTAACTTCTGTTTCAGTGTATCTGAAGAAGTGTGCATGCACACGAAAGCTTATACCAAGAACTAACTTAGTTGGTCTTTAAGGTGCTACAGGAAGGAATTTTTTTATTTCGACTATGGCAGACCAACACGGCTACCCATCTGTAACTGGAACCATGGAAGGCACCACATTGAGCCGCATGAAATGGAAGTCCATCAACCTCACCAAGAAACTTGCACAGGTACAGACTGATATCTTCTTTCTTACTAAATGCAAGAACCTGGACATTATACCCAAGGGTCTTAGAATTAAGAACCCTCTACAATCCACGTATCCCACTGAATATGCAAGAAAACTATGCAACACTTTCTCTAAGAAGCTGCTCAAACATCTGATCAGCGTTCTCTACTCTAAACAGAAGCTAATAAAGGAGGAACTCCTTGTATTAGACAACTCTATCAGGAACCACCAAGCTTGGCAAGAGTTCCAAAAGGAAAAACAAAATATTTACCACTCTCAACTGGAGCTACTGAAGAAACAGAAAAACAAGAAACTCTCTAACCTTTCCAACCTACAGGCTACTAATCAAAACAAGATCAACAATATTGTCAATCTCTCACAGCAAGCACTCAGCCCAGCCGAGGAATCAGTCCTTTCACGTGGACTGTCATTCTGCCCTGCCAAATCCCCACACATGATCCAGTTCTACGGGGACTTGGAAGCATTTTTCCGCCGTTTACGCCTGAAGGAGTATTTTCAACACACACAACAACAAGACAAATCAGAACAAACAACAACTTCACAACACAACACCTCTCAACCCACTGGAGAACAACAACCACCCTCCCAACAGAACACTGACCACCAACTACCACTGAAAAAGTGTTACACAAAAAGGGACTCCACATGGACCCCTCCTGATGGACGCAATACCACACTGGACTTGTACATTGACTGCTTCCACCACAGAATCCAAACAGATGTAACCAGAAAACACCATCGCTTACAACAAAATCTAAACCATGCTGAAAGGAGAGCCATAGATAATCTCAGAAACAACCCAAACATTATAATTAAAGAAGCAGACAAAGGGGGAGCTGTCGTCATCATGAACAAAACTGACTACATTCAGGAGGCTCAAAGACAACTTTCCAATACCGCCTTTTACACAAAATTGGACTCAGACCCCACACAAGAATACAAGAAAGAACTGAACAAGATTGTTAAGGAGCTACCCCCACACATCCAAGAACAGATCCTCGCCAACACACCAACAGAACCTCGACCAGGAACTTTCTATCTTCTACCTAAAATACACAAACCAGGAAATCCAGGACGCCCCATCATTTCAGGTATTGGCACTATTACAGTGGGTGTCTCCGGTTATATGGACTCTGTTCTGAAACCATATGCCATCAGTGCTCCCAGCTATGTACGTGACACCACAGATTTTCTGAGGAAAATACAATCTTTAAATAATCTTCCCAACAATACTATACTAGCTACTATGGACGTGGAATCTCTGTATACCAACATCCCACACAACGATGGTTTACAAGCTATAAGGAACACCATTTCAGATAAAACCACAGCGGACCTTGCCACCAAACTCTGCCAATTTGTCCTTACCCACAACAACTTCAAATTCGGTGATGACCTGTTCCTTCAGATCAGCGGCACAGCAATGGGCACCCGCATGGCCCCACAGTATGCCAACATCTTCATGGCAGATTTAGAACAACGTTTCCTAAACTCCTACCCACTCAAACCTCTCTTGTACCTACGATACATTGACGATATTTTTATCATCTGGACACATGGTCAACAGACCCTGGACACCTTTCACCAGAAATTCAATGATTTTCACCCCACAATCAACCTTACAATGAATCAATCTATGCAAGAAATACATTTTTTGGACACTACTATAAAAATACAGGATGGACACATAGACACCACCTTATACCGTAAACCAACTGACCGACAAACATATCTACATGCCTCTAGCTACCATCCCAAACATACCAAACAGTCCATTGTATATAGCCAGGCACTACGTTACAGCCGCATCTGTTCCAATTCTACAGACAGAGACTCTCACCTAAGAGATCTACAGCAAACCTTCTCAGAACTAAAATACCCAGCAGATGAAGTTAGACAACAGATCAACAGAGCCAGACTGATACCCAGAGAGAACTTGCTGCAAGACAGACCCAAAAAAGAAAATAACAGAACTCCACTAGTCATCACATACAGCTCCCAAGTTAAAACAGTTCAACGCATCATCAGAGATCTACAACCTCTCCTGGACAATGACAGTTCTCTTTCTCAAGCTCTGGGAGGAAGACCTTTCATTGCCTACAGACAGCCACCCAATCTTAAACAACTCCTAACCCACAATAATACTACAACCAGACTTAACACGGACACTGGCACCAGAGCCTGCAATAAACCCAGATGCCAACTTTGCTGCCACATACACTCGGACAACACCATTACTGGCCCCAACAACATCACACATGCCATCTCGGGACTATTTAATTGCTCATCGTCTAACATTGTGTATGCCATCAAATGCCAACAGTGTCCTTCAGCTCTCTATATTGGACAAACAGGCCAAATCTTACGCCAAAGAATAAACGGACATAAATCTGACATCAAGAATCACAAAACAGAGAAACCAGTAGGAGAACACTTCAATCTCCCAGGACATTCTATACAAGATCTCAAAGTAGCTGTTTTACTACAAAGGAATTTCAGAAATAGACTGGAAAGAGAAGCTGCTGAATTACAACTCATTACCAAACTTAAAACAATGGAGAAACCTGGTCTGAACAGAGACATCGGATTCTTATCTCATTATACATGACTAAGCCATTTCTCACCTTCTCACCCCTTGCCTTTTCCTGTAAGACCTATTACAGTCGTTAAGACTCGTCAACAGGCTCATCTCAGCTATCTGCCAATCTCCGATTCCCACCACCCTTCTACGTAATACCCCTCCCCACCTTCTCAATATATAGAAGGATCTGGTAACTTCTGTTTCAGTGTATCTGAAGAAGTGTGCATGCACACGAAAGCTTATACCAAGAACTAACTTAGTTGGTCTTTAAGGTGCTACAGGAAGGAATTTTTTTATTTCGACTATGGCAGACCAACACGGCTACCCATCTGTAACTGTGTATTAATGAAGCGTTGCTAATATTGGGGCTTTTCCAAAGCTATTTCCTAAAGCACTCTGAGCTCCTTAATTTGTTAACAAATTACTGTTGGTTGTTTTCTACTCTGTGCTGAGAGTGAACCTTTAATCATGTGATGAAGGAATTGAGTTGCAAACCTCCATTTCCAAAGGGAGTTGCCTTTAGTCTTTCTCTCCCGAGCTCCATGGAGTGAGGATGAAAATGAAGGGAGAGTAAACAGCCTGAGGCCAATGGTGGCTGGAAAGCGGGCTGTGGAGGAGAGACAGACTTCTGCTTCTAGGTCTGCATGGATTATTCCATATTTTCCTAAGATGCTGAGCCTGTGCTGGACAGCACAAGACATCGTATGGATATTTTGGTAGTATCTTTGATTATTGTGCTCTGTTTTTGAAGAGTTCTGCCACTAAAACTTTGAATAATATTTTTATGGGCCTGCATAATGATTTCTTCCAGAAGGAGTCAGTTCTTGTGCTTCCAGTCACTTCAAACTGTGCAATATTAATATCTGCAACACTCCTGAGCTGCCACGTCCCCTGCAGCTCCCATTGCATCCCTCCCTTCATGACCTGCTCATTTCCAGTCCTCTTTTTTCTCGCCCGCCACCTTCAGCACACCAGGACTTCTGGATACCAAGAAATACCAATGGAATATGTTTCTTTTCATTTTGAAAAACAATGCATAAGCAATTTATTTGCAATGCTATCTTTAAAAAAGATTCTCTTAATGAATAGCATTCATTATTATTGAATTATCACAATTCAAGGATTTCTTATTAGGCAAAATAAGGATTTCTTATTAGGCAAAATATATAAACAGTATTCAGAAAAGAATTCCTAAATCAGGTAAAAAATGAACAGTACTAAGGATGGAATATGATTTAAATGATTATTTTGCCCAAAGGTTAAGGCCTTCTGGGAAATGATCTATAATGAACTAAAAAAGGTATTTAAATATACCTTCCTTAAGAAACCAGAGGCCTTCCTCTTGGGCATTGTCGGCCAAATGGTGCCAAAGAAGGACAGAACTTTCTTTATGTATGCGACAACAGCAGCAAGAATACTCATCGCAAAGTACTGGAAGACAGAAGATTTGCCCACTCTGGAAGAATGGCAGACGCAACTGATAGACTACATGGAATTGGCAGAAATGACTGGCAGAATCCGAGACCTGGGAGAAGAGATAGTGGAAGAGGACTGGAAGAAATTTAAGGATTATTTGCAAAAGTATTGTAAACTGTATGAATGTTAGAATGATGCAGGATATAAAGATAACGTGGCATTAGTGACATATTTGAAAGGAGTACGCAAAATTGGTTTATAAGAACAAAGGTGAAATTTGAACAATATTATGTCAAGCTCAAATAACTGATAATAAAGGGGAAAAATGGGAGACATAATAGCTGAAATGTATAATATAAAATAAGATTTGAAAGAAGGTGAAGTTTTGCTGAATAAGATCTCGTAAATGGGAACACAGAAAAGGGAGATGTGAGGGAGTCAAGAAA
This sequence comes from Podarcis pityusensis, assembly GCF_964106645.2. Lineage (NCBI taxonomy): Eukaryota > Metazoa > Chordata > Lepidosauria > Squamata > Lacertidae > Podarcis > Podarcis pityusensis. Next base: position 122,632,871 of record NC_138029.1, read on the forward strand.
GAGGGTTATGGAAATAATATTTAAGAAATTGAATCATTTTTTTATGTCTTTTTATGCTTTTTTCTTTTGTTTTTTTTTGTATGCTTCGTATGTTTTTCTTGTCTTTTTTGGTTTTTTTGATTGACTGTGATGGTGTTTTTCTCTTTTTGGTTGTGAATGTGAAGTTGGTTATATTGTTTAAAACCTTTAATAAATATTTTATAAAGTAAAATAAATAAATAAATAAATAAATGATTATTTTGCGTTCTGATTTCCAAAACAATAGCTTTTAAGGAGGTACATTCCCAACTCATGTGTCCTGGTTTTATTGCTACCATGCTGGCTATCAATTGCAAAAACCAAAAACATATTTTAGGAATCAGCTGCCATATTAAGCCTTTGTAGTCAGGTGCTCCTTTGTATTCAGACTAGGCCTGAGTACAATAATGTAGCACTTTGGGATGAAGATGCAGCCCAGAAGCCCAGCACTGGAGGCCAAGATAGAGAAGACCTGCACGGCTACCATGTATTTCCCCTTGGTGCTCAGGTAGGTGGGCACAAAGGACACCCAAACACTGCAGAAGACCAGCATGCTGAAGGTGATCAGCTTAGCTTCATTGAAGGCCCCAGGCAGCTTCCTGGCTAGGAAAGCCACTGTGAAGCAGATGGCAGCCAGGAAGCCCATGTAGCCAAGGACAGTGTAAAACATGGCAACAGATCCTTCATTGCATTGCAGGATGATCTCTCCAGCCTGGGAGTGCATGTCAGAGTCTGAGAATGGAGGAGAGATACCCAGCCAGATGACACAGATGAGAATTTGGATACTGGAACAGGAAATGACAATGGAATTAGCCAGACTCTTTCCCAGCCATCTCCTCACCCTGTTTCCTGGCTTAGTGGCCAGGAAGGCCAGCACAACGGTTATAGTTTTTGCCAACAAAGAAGAGACAGCAACTGAGAAGATGATGCCAAAGGCCGTCTGCCTGACAAGGCAGGTCACTTTCCTTGGCCGGCCTATAAACAGAAAGGAGGACAAAAAGGAAAGGAGGAGGGAGACAAGGAGGATGTAGGAAAGGTCCCTGTTGTTGGCTTTGACTATGGGAGTGTCAAGATATTTAATGAATATTCCTAAAACAAGGCCTGTGATTAAGGCCAAAAACAGGGCAGTGGAAGCCAAGAGGGTCCCCAGATATTCATCATAGGACAGGAAGGTGATAATTTTGGGGATGCATTGATCTCTGTCCTCGTTAGGGTGTTGATCTTCTGGACATTTGGTGCAGTGGTCTGCATCTGGAAAAAGAAGAGCATCTGCATGAACATTTTCCTGCAGACTAGCAAAAAAAGCAGGTCAATTTTGAATCCAGTCAGCCCCTACAAATGGAAACAGTGATGGGACTTATTATTTCTGCTAATCAACACAAGGAGTTGGTCCATTCTGTGTAGGTCCCTCGTGCTGATAATCTCTTATTCACCTCCCATGGAAGAACTTGGAGTGATCTTGAAGCTCCAAGTTAATGGCAGCTACATCTGATCTCACCCCTAGCACCAGGTTTTGTCACTGGAACTCTGGTCTTCACAGTACAAACCAAACATCCTAGCTACTTTGCCACACTGACTGGTCAAAAGCAACAACACTGTCTAATTCTTATATACTCAAGGCTGTCTCAGTGGTACCTGGAAAGCTTTATTAAGACTGAGTAAATCACTGTTGAAACTTTATTAAATTAAAACATAAGATTATACTTGAATATTCATCAAGAAAGGACATATATTGTACTTTTTGCTACACATTCCTCTGAAGTCTCCTACCTTCCTGAGTGGAGATCATCCCTTCTGCACATGGAGCACAACCATGGCAGCAAATCGGTTCCCCTTCCTGAACCTTCTTGGCATATCCAGGGCGACAGCCTTCGGTACACCTGGACTGAGGAAGGGTCTGACCAAAAAGAGAAAAAAGCATCAATGAAAGACTGTTAGCAAGTAACTTCTGGGCCAGTGTACAGTCTCAGTCTATGTGGAATAGACACGGCTATGGTGTTTGATGCTTTTTTTGATCCATGGGACAAAACAGACAGCCAAATTCCTTGGGACATAGTTGGGGCAGAAAGAGATAATCAAGAAGAGAGAATTACATGGAGACTGTATTGCCCTTGGATTTAGGAGTCAGAGATCAAATCTGCAGTTATTGAAATTGTTTAAAAATATCAAAATCCACAGAAAGAAACAAGCTGAAACAGAAAGGTATTTGGAGCAGCTGTGTTGTGCTCAATTCTGAAGTCTGGCATGCTTTCTGACTACTGCAAAAGCCATGCCCCAGTCATATTCTAACCTGCTTTTCCATTTTCATGTTTCTTATTTTGGCTTTCCTCCATTCATCTCCTCCCCCGTATAGTTTTAGCTCATTACTTGAATAGGCATAAATTATACTATTGTTTCCCCCAACAGAGAATCAGAGCTCAACATATCTCTAAAAGGGAATACAATGCAACCAAACCTGGTTGAGCAGTCTGGACCACACAAGAGCCTCTTGGTCAATGGTGAATTTTGGGCCTGAGGATCCCTGACTGCTTATGCTCCCAAATTTCACGGCACCAAAGGATTTGTTGGGAAATGGCACCCAGTTCACAACGTCAGATTCGACTGTCAACTGCCCATTCTCATCCAAATACACTCCTTCCATGGAAGTATTGTAAAACTGGGAGCTTCCCAGGAAAGGGTGAAGCTAGAACAGGAAAGAAAGCATGCACATTTAGAAAAGAAGAAAATTATCTAGATAACATGCTGAAGATCTTTGTACAGACTGACAATGGGATCTTTAGCCCATTGTTTCTGCTTCAGCCTTTTGGGACAGACTAAAGCCGTGAGATACATAAGCTTTATTCTGCACCCTCAGAAGAATTCTGCAAGGATGAGTTTCCTTGGCTAGTAATAGCATGAAGCCTTGCTAAGGAATCAGGTGGTAAAGTGGAGGCAGATTGTTTTCTCATCTCAGCAGCAAAATTAAGATGTGGGTAACAGTACAGTAAATGGAGGCAACATAAAGTCAAGCCTGAATGGAATTCACAGCACCGATGCCTGTTCAGCCTGTGAGGAAAACAGCAATACCTGCCAAGACTGTATCCTTTGATATTTCAGCCTCTTTTTACCCTTCGCCACCATCTGATTGGATTTGGAGGAAAGCACAGCCCTTAAGGCGCCTGCCAGAGCAAGGACAAGATTGTAAATACTGTAACTATCCAGAGACAGGATTTTCTCAACCACTTCATCACGCAGGGACTCCAGAGTGTCATCTTCCCTGCACCTTCTCCTTCCTTTTACAGACAAGATGTGCTTTGAATATGAACACTTAAATGATTTCTCCCCAAACTTCCACATAGGATAGTAAAATGTTTCATAATCATCATAGTTTGGCCTTCTTTTAATACGAGTTAAGAAAGAGAAAAACCCATGGATGTGCAGGGGAGAAAGCAGATCATAAGACAAATTCAAGGTGAGATCCCACAAAGCTGTTGTGATCCAGACTTTCCCCACAATGGGTCTTATATAGTTTTCAACCACATTTTGCAAAACACGTATTATATTAAAGAAGTAACGATTCTCCCCATAGTAGACTAACACATTGACTTCGTTCCACCTGAAAAATGTTTTGAGAGGCACTATTACTCTATTCTGTACTGAGGTGCTAAATGAGAAGGCAGCACAAATTGTGTTCCTGGTTAGCAGGGGCTTCAAGGTCCTCATGAACCTCTCTCCATTGTTGGTGTCTGGAGCAACGAGGCCAATCCAAGTCCAGTTGAAGTGCAGGAGAAGCTGGACTATCCCCAGGTACTGATGTTCCTCTTTGGGGACCATTCGGTAGATAAAAGGGAACTGAGTTTTGTCATTAAGAGTGTCAGAAACAAAACCATAACTGACCTAGTAAAGAAGAGAAGAGATTAGTGTTGTCACCCCCAACAAAATCCCAAATGTAGTACTTTGTACTTGCCTGAATGATAACTTTTCTCTGACATGGAAAACAGAGAAAAGACACAGTTTCATGGGAGCTAAGAAGCTTTACTCCAGGGAGCTTAACAACACCCCATACAGTGGTGCCTCGCAAGACGAAATTAATTCGTTCCGCGAGTTTTTTTGTCTAGCGAAGCACGAAATCCCATAGGAATGCATTGAAAATCAATTAATGCGTTCCTATGGTCAAAGAAGTCCAAACAAAGCCAAATTTGTTACAACAAGAGTTTATTAACTGCTCTTTAAAGTCACACATACTGTAAAGAGCATTTCAAAAATTGAAGGAACAATAAATTAAGTTTCTAAACATGACAGAAAAACATTTAAAAATCAACAAAGTGTACAGTACATTTTCTAAGACTCTGGGGGACAACTCGAAGAGGGTTCCGGTTCCACTCTTTGCTTCTTGCTGAAGAACCTGTCCATGGTCTGCTGCTTCATCCGCCTTTTCAGCACCTCCCTGAAAGACGACATGACCCTCGTATCAAAAGTGTTCGCAAGGTCACGTGTCAGGTCCTTGTCAGGGTGGTGCCGCTGTGCAAAAGCCTGCACATCTTTCCACTTCTGGCAAATGTCCCTCAGTTCTTTGGAGGACACAACCTCCAGGAACGCCGCTGCAAAGTCTTCAGCCGCAGGAACATCAGAACTGGCAGCCTCTCCATGCCTGACCACGCTGTGGATTCCAGATCTCGTCTTGAACCGGTCAAACCAGCCTCTGCTTGCCTTGAAGACTTCTGGCTCGCCTGAGGTTCCTGGCTGTTCCCGGACGAGGTCTGCGTGCAAGGCCTTGGCCTTCTCACAAATGACGGCCTCAGTCACTGTGTCCCCTGCACGCTGCTTCTCTTCTAACCAGATGAGCAGCAACTTCTCCACCTCCTCCAGAACAGCTGGGCGGTTCTTCACGATCCTGGTGACTCCCTTGGCTGCATCAGTCGCAAGGATCTTCTCCCTCATCTTCAGGATGGTCCCGATGGTCGATGGATTCCTCCCGTACTCCCTGGCGAGGTCTGTCACACGCATTCCACCGTTGTGCTTCCGGATGATCTCCTTCTTCATTTCCAGCGTCACCTTCTCCTTCTTCCTCTCGCCGGCCTCTGCAGCAGCAGTCTTCTTGGGTCCCATGGCAGCACAGCTCCTACCTTCACAAACTCAAAAAAAAAAAAAGAAAAGAAAAGAAAAGAAAAGAAAAAAAGGATCAGTGCTTCACATCCAGAAAATTCAAAAGCACCCAGCCACCCACCACACAGAAATTCAAACCCAGAACCAAGTCCTTGAATTCCAAACACCCAACCCAAAATCCAACCCCCCCCAAAAAAGTTTTAAAAGTTTAACTTACCAAATGGCTGCAAAAGAAGTTTTGGAAAAGCTTCAAAAATCACCAAAGTCTTCAAAAACCTCAAATGGCTGCAAAAGAAGTTTTGGAAAAGCTTCAAAAATCACCAAAGTCTTCAAAAACCTCAACTGTTTCCCCAGCACCCACCCACCACACAGAAATTGCAAACCCCTCCCCAACTGTTGCAAACCCCTCCCCAACTGTTCCCCCAGCCAGCCACCACGCAGAAATTCAAACCCAGAATTTTTTTTAAAAAAACAACAACATGGCCCAATGGTCACAGAAAATAATAAAAATGCAGAAAAAACCACACAAGCTCCCAGATTCTTGCAAACCCCTCCCCAACTGTTCCCCCAGCCAGCCACCACACAGAAATTCAAATCCAGAAAATTTTTTTTTAAAAAACAACATGGCCCAATGGTCACAGAAAATAATAAAAATTCAAAAACACACACACACACACACAAAAACAAACCACACAAGCTCCCAGATTCTTGCAAACCCCTCCTCAACTGTTCCCCCAGCCACCCACCACACAGAAATTCAAATCCAGAATTTTTTCTTTTAAAAAAACAACATGGCCCAATGGTCACAGAAAATCATAAAAATGCAGAAAAAAACCACACAAGCTTCCAGATTCTTGCAAACCCCTCCTCAACTGTTCCCCCAGCCACCCACCACACAGAAATTGAAACCCAGATTTTTTTTAAAAAAAAAGCAGAGTGGCCCAATGGTCACAAAAAATCATAAAAATGCAGAAAAAAACAAGCCTCCAGATTCTTGCAAACTCCTCCTCAACACCAAGTCCTTGAATTCCAAACACCCCAACCCAAAATCCAAAACCCCCCCAAAAAGTTTTAAAAGTTTAACTTACCAAATGGCTGCAAAAGAAGTTTTGGAAAAGCTTCAAAAATCAGCAAAGTCTTCAAAAACCTCAAAAAAGGCTAGCACACTGCGTGCTATGAGTTGCTCCTCGAAGTCAAGTCGCAACTGCACCTCTTCAAGCAATGCACCCTGGATATTAACGGTTTTAAGAAAAAGGAAACAAACTTGCAAGACGTTTTCGTCTTGCGAAGCAAGCCCATAGGGAAATTCGTCTTGCGAAGCAGCTCAAAAACCGCAAAACCCTTTCGTTTAGCGGGTTTTTCGTCTTGCAAGGCATTCGTCTTGCGGGGCACCACTGTATTTAGCTGTTTGCTTTCAAAAAACGGTGACAGAGTCTTTGGAATGGATTGTGTTTGCTTTATGTTATGCCCTGATTGCATTTTTTTTTTACTGCTTTTACAACATGTATCTTGTAGCAGTTTTATTTAATTGTATATGATCTCATCCTTATTTATTCATTAAAGTGTCACATTTAAGAAGAAAGAACAGATTTTGTTAAAAAGAAACGAGCTCACACAAAATTACAATGAACATTTTTAGCTCACATTAGACCTATAATAGACATCAGTTCTTCTATATAAAATTAAGCTCTAAAATTAGTTGCTATAAACCCTACAGATGTCTAAATAGATTGCTGAGGTATTTGTAGTAGAAGAAACCTGCCTTGTGGTATTACACTGTAATCCTCCTCCTAATATCATCAGCTCAATTTCTTTAGTGAGAAATGTGTGCAGATTTATCCCAAATAAATGTACAATCTTTGGAGAATAAATATAGCTTGACAACAACAACACATTTCATTTTGTGTTTATGATGGCACAATGCAAAATCATAACTATTTACTGACTTATTTCTATGTTCCATTTTTAAATATTAGAATTATTATTATATTATTATTATTATATTAGAATATTAGAATTCATTTGCGTTCTCCTCCCAGTTATTTCTCCTCTAGTTGGTTCTGCATTTTTATACTGCATTCCCTGTATTTCATCGTGGTCTAAACCACTAACCCTCTTGGGATTTCTGTTCTGAAGGTCAACGGTTTGAATCCCCATGATGGAGCGAGCTGCTGTTGCTCTGTCCCAGCTTCTGTGAACCTAACAGTTCAAAAGCATACCAGTGCAAGTAGAAAAATAGGTACTGCTGCAGTGGGAAGGTGCATGGAAATAGTGTTTCGTTGTGCCAAAAGTGGTTTAGTCCTGCTGGCCACATGACCCAGAAAGCTGTCTGTGGACAAATGCCGGCTCCCTCAGCCTGAATGTGAGATGAGTGCTGCACCCCATAGTCATCTTTGACTGGACTTAACAATCCAGGGGTCCTTTACCTTTACTTTCCTAGATACAATACTAGTGAATCACAGAATCGTCAAATTGGAAGGGACCACAAGGGCCATCTAGTCCAACCCCCTGAAATGCAGGAATCTTATGGGGCTAGAGTTCTGATTAAGACTGAAAGCATGTAACAAGAATATATCATTTCAGGGTGTGTGTGGCCAGACAGAAAAACTTAGAACAAAGCTCCCAAAATGTGAAGACATTTAAGAATTGTTCTCTGCCCTGTACTCTTCAAAACCTCGCCTTCAGAAATGATTTTTTTAAATAAAATAATCCAATCCCCACACAAATAACAATTGTGAAGGAAGCAGACGGAAAACATAAGGAAGGGGAAATTACAGAAGGGTCACTTCATAGAGAGTGGCTGCCTTTTTAAAAGATTTTTTTCTTACTTTTTAAATTTTATTTCTTATTGAAAATATTTCAGGTAAACAAAGTAAAAAGAAAAAAGGGGTTCATAAAAAACAAGGGGAAAACTATAATTCTATATATGCATATATAATACAGTGGTATATAAATGATGATTCTAATATAAATGAAATTATTTATAATATACTATCTTTTTAAAAAATCCTTTGTAAACATCATCATATATGTCCATAAACAGTCGAAGTCTATAAGCTATCTGTTCATATGTTGCATAGTGTCCAGATCAAGGGAAATAATAGTACCACTCTATTCTGCCTTGGTCAGACCACACCAGGAATACTGTGTCCAGTTCTGGGCACCACAGTTTAAGAAGCATGTTGACAAGCTGGAACGTGGGCAGAAGAGGTCAACTAGGATGATCAAGGGTCTAGGAGCCAAGCTTTATGAAGAATGGCTGAAGGAGCTGGGTGTGTCTAGCCCGGAAAAGAGGAGACTGAGAGGAGATATGATAGCTGTATTCAAATATCTTAAGGGCTGTCACATAGAAGAGGCAACATGTTTGTTTTCTCCTGCTCTGGAGGGCAGGACTCAAACCAATGGCTTCAAGTTGAAGGAAAGGAGAGTCCAGTAAAACATAACGGAAAAACTTTTTGACTGTAAGCACTGTTTGACAGTGGAACGGTCTCCATTGGGACGTTGTGGACTCTCCTTCCTCAGAGTTTTTTAGGCAGGGGTTGGATGGCCATCTGTCATGGATGCTTTAGCTGAGATTCCTGCATTGCAGGGGATTGGATTAGATGACCCTTGGGTTACTTCCAACTCTTAATATTCTATGATTCTATTATTCTAAGAGTTGCCATGTCTTCTATGTTTGATTAAAGAAGACCATAGAGGGGAAGCATAGAGAAGACACTAAAGCTAAGTGATGCAGTTATTTTCCATGAAACTAATTATCTTTCATGAGTCAAGGTAGCATATGAATATGTAAATAATAAGCAGGACCACATTAGGAATGTAAGTCTCAAGCTTTTCCTTTACTGTAAATTGCTCTTACTTTTACAGGTTTGTCTAAGGTTTGCTTAGCCTGAGCTCACAGAGTTTGTTTCAAAGGATGACATTCCATGCACTTTTTTTTGTATTTTGCCTCTTGTTTCTTTAATGTTTCCTTTTGCATATTTGTTCATTTGTATCTCACACGGCACTAGCTTTCATTACCTATTCCATTCTTCTGCCTTAATTTTGACAATTTCCTCAAATATCCTTCTCCATAAAACACAGCATTTGCACCTGTGGGATCTTGTAGATTTAGCTAAGGGCTTATTGACACATCCCTTATTCCATTGCTTTTCGAATTTAGAGTGGGTATTCTGTGGGAAAGGATTAGGGTGAGGGAGAAATGGCTTGGACCCATGCCTACAAAGCACATGGGAAATGGAAAGCCGCTCAGACCCCTGCTTTCTAGCCATGGGATGGGAGGAAGTGTGGATTGTAAAGATGGGGTTGAGGGCAAATGCTCCTTCTGCCTTAGAATCATAAATGACATTTTCACATCTATCCAAAGAAATTGCAATAACATTCTGGGATTTTTCCTTCCCTCCTGACATTCATACCTGTGGGGTTTTGTAGATGCTTGACATGGTGGAAATATCTTTGGATGTGTCAGAGTCAGCCCCCTCAATAACGGCCAATGCTTTATTCCATGGTCCACAATAATAGTTTGGGATGTTTGCCTGCCCAGGGCAGAGCAGGTCCACCAGGGCACCAGAAGTCATTCTGGCATCGTAATAGTTGTCATAGACGTCATAGCCCAGGGTGAGGTTGGCGGAAAGCCCGTGGTTCTGATTGACCTCCCGAACGGCAAACAAGAAGGACAGGATATGCCAGTAGGCCCAGACTCCTCTCCTGGAAAAAAGTGTGTGTCATCTTGACATTCTTTCCACACAAAGACCAGATTGTGTCATCATTACCTGTGACGGGGGGGGGGGGGCAAAAATCATGAGATGCTTCTGCAGCATCTGTACACCTGAGATCCATAAACCACTTCCTGTCCAAATCTTAGAAGAAATGGCTATTCTAAAGCAAAGGTCTCACTAGTGTGGGTGAAAGCACACAGTTTGCAGTAGATCACTTTCTGACATTCAGAACGAATCCTACCATTTCCCTCCAAAGGGACGAAAATAGAAGACATAATTGACCAAGCAAAGGTACCAGAAATGAGGATACATGCCTAGCAGACAACAACATTTGGTGTCCATGAAGTCAGATTCAGCTTGCATAAAGCTTTTACAACAGTAGGCACATAAGGACTTACCCATAAACTCTGGTAAAGGGAGGCTCATTGAAGACGCTTGGATTGAACTCAACAGGTGTAGCGGATATGACCCCACTAATATGGTAGTCTCCTCGCCTGTACCAATTCAAGGGTGCATTGGGATCCCTTATCAAAGTCAATGGGCATTTTGAGTTCAGCATCTCTGGTGTTGCTTCAGGTTGTAGCAATAGCAACAGCAGAAGGTGAGTTATGATGCACCTGCCTTTTACTCCAATCTCCTTCTTGAGTGCTATCAGCAACAGAGCTAGCAAATGACCAGCAGTCAAAATGTGCTTGGAAGACCCAGGCTGCAGTGACTTAATCACAGAGAACATGCCTGGCGTACATGGCTTGAGAGCCAAAGAGGATTCACTTTAGCCCCATGTGGGCAGCATAACCCCACCCCACCCTCAGTGGCACAGTGGAGAAGTATTTATGTACCAGTCTCTTCTGGCTGAGTTTGATAAAGTTGCATCATGTTGTTGTTCAATGTTGGACGCAATTATGATTTTATTCCTCTTGAGCTTTGGCAAGATGATGACAAAGAAATCACCATTATTTTTAATAATTACATTTGCCTTCGCACCATGTTGAACTCCCTTTATGGCGCCAGGTGTAGGCCTGAAGGAATACATGTTCCATCGAATCATAGAGCTATAGAATTGCAGAATGATAAGGGACCCTGAAGGAGATTTACATTGTTGAACAGCTGTCAGAAAGTTCTTCCTAAAGTTTAGTCTGAATCTCTTTTCTTGTCACTTGATCCACTGTTTCAGGTCCCACCCTCCAGAGCGGAAGAAAACAAGCTTGCTTCATCTTCCATGTGATGACCCTTTAGATATCTGAAGAACTTCCCACTACATTGTGGTTCTACTTGTGACATGGGTCAGAGAGGGGCACGGGAGGTTGGCATGACCTTTCCTAGCACTTCTGAAAGACTGGCCCATGGTCCAGCAGTGGGCCTCAGTGCCACAGCCCACCCAGTGCCTCCTAATTCACCCATCCTGCCCCTGGGCCACACATAGCTCTTTGGTTGGACCAAGGGCATCACTGGCAGTTTAAAGGGGCATAAAGGTGTCCAGGAGACAGAGAGGCTGAAGGAAGGCAAGGGTTTAAAGAAGGAAGGGAGATCTCTCTGCTCTGAGGGAAAAGGCAAGAGGATGTGTTGTGGGAAATTAGGATGAGTGATAAAGGGTTAATATCTAGAATTACAACAACCTGGGAAAAAAGAGTAAAGGAATAAGAGAGGGGGAAAGGAAGAAAAAGTGAATATCAAATGAGCAGGGAAGAAGGATGACAGTTTTTGGAGGAATATGATACAAACTGTGAAAAGAAATGGGAAGACGAAACAAGAGTAGACAAGTAAAATGTGAGGCATGCCGGGTGATATGAAATAAAAAGCCTTTTCCATTTAGTGCTTTGGAATGCAAAGATTCTGCTTAACTTGGGGAGGCTGAGTCACAAAACTAGTCCCTGAGTCATTAATTGCTGCTTGATTATGCCAAACTCTGCCTTCATCTGCCACAGTTTTCTCCCTGGCTCTTCCGGCGGACCTGCCATTTTGTGACCTCATTAAGTTTCAGCCCTGTGATTTGGCCCCTACATGAAAGTCAGGAAGGGTGACTGTTTCTGGAGCTAAACTGTGGAATACTCCCCACCCCAAATGTGCTTGGTGTCATCATTCTCCATTTTAGGTGGCCGGCTAAGACACTTCCATCTATACATGCCTTTGGTAGTTAAGCTGGCCTTTACTATGGTGCTGAACTTTTACAGTGGTGCCCCGCAAGACGAATGCCTCACAAGACGGAAAACTCGCTAGACGAAAGAGTTTTCCGTTTTGGAGGTGCTTCGCAAAACGAATTTCCTATGGGCTTGCTTCGCAAGACGACAATGTCTTGCGAGTTCCTGCTGGTTTTTTCCCCTCCCCTCCCCCCTGTTTCTAAGCCGCTAAGCCGCTTATCAGCTGATCCGATCATCAGATAAGCCGCTAAAAGCCGCTAAAAGCCGCTAAAAGCCGCTAATAGCGCTAATAGCGCTAATCCGCTAATCCATCAATGGGCTTGCTTCGCAAGACGAAAAAACCGCTAGACGAAGAGAATCACAGAACGGATTCTTTTCGTCTTGCGAGGCACCACTGTAGTGGGATGGAGTAGGATTTCTTATTATTATTACTGTACTATTGGTTGGCATTTTAGGAATTCTTCTTTGTCACTGGCTTCACCCCTGCAGTGCCATTTTGTGACTGGTGAGCCTCAGTAATTCCCCGCCCTTTCTAGAGTTCTCTACCTTAGCTCTGCTATACCTTCATGTGAGTCAAAATCAAGATTTATGTAGCCTGCCTTGAACATCTTTTGAACAGTTTTCCGCTGAGAGAGAAGTGGGATGTGAATGTTTCATAGCAAAGTGAAGAGAAAACAAGTAGTCTTGCCTGGCGCTTGGGGTCCACCAAAATTTTTGGGCTTGGTTGTGTGCACATTTGGAAAAGTAAGACACTGTTGTGGGCACCACAAAATAGCAATTTCATGGAGGAAAAACTGGCAATGTTCGCCCACAAAGGCAAAATAAGTACAATAAAATAAAAAACCAGACAAAAAGGGAGACACAACCTCCCCACCACCTCGTGCAAGAACAGAGAACTCCTCCAACCAAATGATACAGAACCTTGCAGGACCCCAAAGCACAACTGCAATAGCCCAACTTCTGTTCTTGGTTGGACGACTGCAATGAGTTATATGTTGGGTGCCTTTGAGGATGGTTCGGAAACTGCAGGTCAAGGTAAAGGTAAAGGACTCCTGGATAGTTAAGTCCAGTCAAATTTGACCTGGGGTGCTGTGCTCATCTCAGCTTTCAGACTGAGGGAGCTGGTGTTTATTCACAGACAGTTTTCTGGGTTATGTGGCCAGCATGACTAAACTGCTCCTGATGCAACAGGACACCATGACAAGTGCCAGAGTGCATGGAAATACTGGACTACATTGGCCTTTGGCCTTGAAGCAGAGTACATCTGATGTGTTCTTAAGAAGTTACTTTTTTTTGTTTTGGCCTTGGTTCTGACTTTACGTTATCAGTTGCAAAGGCAATCTTTAAGGAGAAATCCCTGAAGATTTTGCAAGACTATAGTTACATAATTAAACATCTCCTCCTGCAACCTCCTGGGTTGATCAAGGAACAGGTGCAGAACTTGAGGAAAAACATGTTTGTGAGAAATTGCCACTGTGTCCCAAAGTCTAACACTTGACAAAACTTGCTAAAAAAACCCACCTTTTTAGAGAATCAGTGGTAGAGCTTTTTTGGGGGGCATGGATAAGGTCCCAGGTTCAATCATACATGGTTCTTCTCCTCCCCAGTGTATTTTCAAGGCAACCCTGTTACACTGAGAGGCAGTGAGCGCTCAAGGTTACCCAGTGGGCTTCATCTGAGGAATGTTGGAGGCTATGTAACTGGCCACTGTGAGAACAGGATGCTGGACTAGATGGGACACTGGACTGATCCAACAGGCTTCTTTTATGATGGAAGGCTCAGCAGCACAGCCCGTCTCATTCTGGGCGACCAGCAGCTGCCTCCCTTTCTGCCTTAGCTGGGCGTTATCTCCTTCCCCTCTGGGCAGTTCCTGCTTTCCTTCACTTCCTCTCCCTCTATATCCCTGATGATATAAGAATTAGAGATCCCATTAAAAACTTATTTTAATCATGTTTCACTTTGAATGTATTTAACCTTTTAGAATGTATTGCGTGGCGATTCCCGCCCCCCATCAGTTGGAATAAATAAAGGCACAGGACACCAGAATTTAGGTTAATGGGCAAAAAATGGCCACAACTTTATTGGTTACAGGTAAGAGCGATATTGGCTTTAGGCATTGGTCCTACCAGACTATCCGGAATGAGAACCGGAAAGGGTTAACACCAGCAGGGGGAGCCCCTGAGATGCACATCCCTAGGCACTCCCCGAGGGGTCACCGCTCGGGGGCGCGCTTTAGGCCCTAGCCTCCATAGGTTTCGGACAAGGCAACGCCCCCCAGAATCCTTTATCGGACTACCCTTAAATATTTGGGGGACGTGATGGCGCTCCTCCCCCCGACTCATCTACATAATCATACCCCTACCAATGCCTAACCGCCCCAACCAAAGGCGTTGTGACATTTTGCTACGAGGTAGGTGAAAAAACCAAATGGCTTCAAATCAATGCCAATTAGCCAAGTGGAAAAATTCCTACCAGGCCCCTTGCGGCAACCAACCGAGGTCCATAGCAAAGTCTGAGGAAAACCTAGAGGGTGGGTGGGAAACCGCAGCTGGAGCGATGAAGGAAAGGGACGGTCTCGGGCCGCGCCGACCTTAAGTGACCCAAGCCCCGCCCCTGCGGCCACCCGATTGGCTGGCCCTGGGGCTGACGTGGCCCGAGGATTCCCCAGGTCGCTCGGGGCCGCAGCCAGCCCCGCGCGGATGTTGGTGGGCATGAGCCCGCAACCCCCCCTTATGTCGGGAGTGGCTTTTTGGAACATTTTAGAGTGCATTAGGCTTGATTTTTGTGTGTTCTGCACTTGTGAGTCTCCCCCCTCCTCTTCTGCTCTCTCCTCTCTCCTGATCTACCTCTGAAATTGGTACAAATGGCAGGATGTTTTAGCACCAGAGTGTAACTCAGCTATCCCTGAAGCTATCTGAGACCCAGGAAGAGGATTTTATCATGCTCTTCCCTCACTGAAGGCTAGGTTGCCAGGATAATGCCAGACACCCAAGACATAAAATGGTCCAATGGCCTGGTCACACAAGGACCACCCCAAGGTGATGTGGGGGGTGAAGATACCAGGATGGAGCCATGTGTGCTTTACTTCTCATGACCTGTAACCTTTCCTGATCTATGTGAAGATTTTTTAATGATTATTTGCTATGTTTGAACTACTATATGAGCTTTTCTTCTGAAGTGCCTGGACGCAGACCTTCTCAACTGGCATGTTGAGTTGAGTGAGCTCTGTTCTATTACAATAGCTATAATAAATGTTTGGTCCCTAAATCCAAGAAGTTCCCTTGGTTCTGTGATTTATTCAAAAGGTTCCTCACCTGGGTAACAAACAAGGTGGTCAGGGTCCCTTCCGATTATACAAATTCTATGTAGGGTATAGTGGGAGGAGACAGGATTAGTTGGGAAAGTTTTCCACTACTAGACCACGAGGTGGTCCATAAGAGATCCTGATTCCAAACCACTTGGATCAAATCAGACCTAATGCTCAGAAGTGGAGAAAAGATACAACGCCAAGGGAAGAATGGCAGATGATGTTAATAGAATAAATAGAAATGGCAAGACTGATAAATAGAATAAGAGATCTGGATAAAAAAACTATTTGAGAAAGATTGAAAATGCTTATAGATTATCTGGAGACATACTGTAAACATATTAAAAAGTTAACAGTAATGGAATAAATTTGGCAGTTTAACAAAATATTGAGATATAAAGATGGTGGAAAATAAGATATAGGTAGAAATCAGAATATGGAGTTGAAAAAGAATGTAATAAAATGCACCATGGAAGGAGAGTCAATATTTATTGTGTGGTTTTGTTTTTTATTTCAAATATTGTACAGTGGACGCTTGGGTTGTGAACGTGATTCGTGTGGGATGCATGTTCGCAACCTGCAGCGTTCGCAACCCGGAGCAGCGTGTCTGCACACGTGCGGATTGTGATTCGGCGCTTATGCGCCTGCGCAAGGCACGATCACGTTCGCAACCCGAGCGTCCACTTTACTGGTCACAGGTATGAATCCAGTACAGAGCAAGCATGTAACTATGTATTTGGCTTCCGGCACAACTCTGTCTATTCTTCTCCTTCCTAGCAACTACGTGAGTGTGGGGAGCGGGGAAGGTCCACCAATTTTTTTCTGTGGCAGAGCAGCTTCTTTCACAATGCTTCTGGTGCTTCGCTTCAGGTCTGGGAGGGGAACCCAGTATGGTATCTGGGAGAGCCATTGCCTGTCAGTGAGAAGCTGGACGAACTAGGTGAACCAAGAATCTGGCTCAGCGTAAGGCGGCTTCCGACCTTCCGACCACCATCGTGCAGCCTGCTTCACCATTTACCTGCATCCCATCATGCCAACATTTCCTTTTGCCCACCTGAGAGCCCATGAACCAGTTGGGTGGGGATCAGTTTTGTTATTGTTGTTGCATCATGTTGCAACCACATCAAAGTTTGTTTTTTAAATCAAGCAGTGTACAAATAAATACATAAATTTTAAAAAGGTTGGCCGAAGCAACTTGTTTGTCGTCGGTTGTTGTTGTTTTGTGTGCTATTTATTGATGGCAATTTCATTTTTTTTCTTTTATACTGTATTCATTGTGATAGTGGTACTACTAGATACATTCATTATATTATTATTGACCCTCCCCTCATGGAATATTTCATTTATTTATTTATTGTTTTTATTAAAGATTTTCTTGGGTTACAAAAGACCATACATTGTCTCTATTTTCATATCATAAAGTCCTTTCTATAGATCAGTTATATTTGATGTAAGGTTTTAATGTTGTATATTGTATAAGGTTGGGGGAGAAAAGAGGTAGTGAGAGAGAGAAAAAGGAAGGAAAGAAGGAGATAGTAAACTTTCATTTTTCTACATATTGTATGTGTGAGGTTTTGTTTCAGCATCACATGGGTGCCCTTGCCTGCTGTGCCCTATACCACCCCCGAATTTGTGGGGATGGGGGCACTAGACACAAAGCCCTCCTGTGGGATTCCGGCACTCGGGGACGCTATCCCTGATCCGCACCACTAGCTGCAAGAACTTCAAAAGAAACAATTTGGATGAAGGAATGCACATATTTCAAGGAAGGAGGGGGAGTAAAGACTGCTAACAGAAGAGATCTCTGATAAAACAAGACGAGTCGGAGGGACAAGCATAGATTATGAGAAGATACGCCAAGACTCGGTATGGCAAATGACTGATGGGGGAGGGGGAAAAACTTTCCTTTCTTTCCTTATGTGATTAAACAAGAATCCCCTCCCCCCCACATGTCAGAAATGTCGTTTTAAGGACTTAAGCTGTGGATTTAAGGCTGTGTGGAGATAAACTTTCGAACCAAAGCATGTTTTAAGAAGAGCGTGGAATGTATAAGGGCTTTGGAATGACGCAGTTAAAATGCTGGCGCCATATTGGGAAGTTCTGTTGGTGGACTTAAGTCTGAGAGGAGAAATAGAGAAATAGAGCTGTTTTTATATTGTGGGTGAAACTCCTCAGAGGGACTTAAGAGCGACAGTTCTGTAATTAATGATGGAAAGAGCGATGTTATCTATGAATCCAGTTACAGATGGGTAGCCGTGTTGGTCTGCCATAGTCGAAATAAAAAAATTCCTTCCTGTAGCACCTTAAAGACCAACTAAGTTAGTTCTTGGTATAAGCTTTCGTGTGCATGCACACTTCTTCAGATACACGGAATCTGTATCAGATACCGTGTATCTGAAGAAGTGTGCATGCACACGAAAGCTTATACCAAGAGTTATCTATGAAGGCGATGATATATGGAAACCATCTCGATTTGAGGATTGGAAGAACGGAAAAATTCACACAGGATTATTATTATTGGTGTTTATCGGCTTAAGGAGACTATCAGAAGAGATCATAAAGAAAAAAGAGAAAATATATGAACAAGATGTGATGTGGAAACAGCAAGATAAGACTGGATAGAATTATGAACTCTGTTTGGACTGATTTGGACTGATTTGGACATTAACGCAGTAGCAAGAAGATGATCAGAATCCCCCTTCGGATCTTGAAATATGGGTCCCCCCAACAAAATTTAAAATTCGGCTTTGTAATTCGGAATTTATGTGATGTGATTTAATTTGATGTGATTGGCTGGTTAATAAAAATTATTTTTAAAAAAATAAAAAATATTTGATGCAAGGTTTTAATGTTGTATATCGTATAAGGTTGGGGGAGAAAAGAGGTAGGGAGAGAGAGAAAGAAGGAAGGAAGGAAGGAAGGAAGGAGAGAAGGGGATAGTAAACTTTCATTTTTCTACATAGTGTATGTGTGAGGTTTTGTTTCAGCATCACATGGGTAGATTTTCTTTCTATTCATTTATTAGTTTTCATTGACAGTGAGAGAGATGGGTATTATTTTCAGGCAATTTTTATCTTGTGATTAGGAAGGGACAATGCAATGTTAATACTTATACGCTCTAATATTTAGAAAGGGTACAGAAAATTCATCTGAGTTCTCTTCCTGCTGTGAGCTCTGCTCTTTCCTGAGGTTCCTGTGGGTGCAGGGGAGACCCCCATGAGGCACAGTGAGACATTTGCCTTGGGGACAGCTGGGAGGGGCAGAAGATCTGGGTCCAAGGAGCATGGTGCTCACTGTCTCCTGTTCTTGCCACCCTCCTCCTTGCTAAATATAATTGATTTAATTCACACTGAAATGTACAGGTAGATTTAAAATGGAAAATGTCTGAATGTGTATTAATGAAGCGTTGCTAATATTGGGGCTTTTCCAAAGCTATTTCCTAAAGCACTGAGCTCCTTAATTTGTTAACAAATTACTGTTGGTTGTTTTCTACTCTGTGCTGAGAGTGAACCTTTGATCATGTGATGAAGGAATTGAGTTGCAAACCTCCATTTCCAAAGGGAGTTGCCTTTAGTCTTTCTCTCCCAAGCTCCATGGAGTGAGAATGAAAATGAAGGGAGAGTAAACAGCCTGCGGCCAATGGTGGCTGGAAAGCAGGCTGTGGAGGAGACAGAGACTTCTGCTTCTAGGTCTGCATGGATTATTCCATATTTTCCTAAGATGCTGAGCCTGTGCTGGACAGCACAAGACATTGTATGGATATTCTGGTAGTATCTTTGATTATTGTGCTCTGTTTTTGAAGAGTTCTGCCACTAAAACTTTGAATAATATTTTTATGGGCCTGCACAATGATTTCTTCCAGAAGGAGTCAGTTCTTGTGCTTCCAGTCACTTCAGACTGTGCAATATTAATATCTGCAACACTACTGAGCTGCCACGTCCCCTGCAGCTCCCATTGCATCCCTCCCTTCATGACCTGCCCATTTCCAGTCTTCTTTTTTCTCGCCCGCCACCTTCAGCATACCAGGACTTCTGGATACCAAGAGATACCAATGGAATATGTTTCTTTTCATTTTGAAAAACAATGCATAAGCAATTTATTTGTAATGCTATCTTTAAAAAAGATTCTCTTAATGAACAGCATTCATTATTATTGAATTGTGATAAGGATTTCTTATTAGGCAAAATATATAAACAGTATTCAGAAAAGAATTCCTAAATCAGGTAAGAAATGAACAGTACTAAGGATGGAATGTGATTTAAATGATTATTTTGCGTTCTGATTTCCAAAACAATAGCTTTTAAGGAGCTACATTCCCAACTCATGTGTCCTGCCTTTATTGCTGCCATGCTGGCTATCAATTGCAAAAACCAAAAACATATTTTAGGAATCAGGTGCCATATTAAGCCTTTGTAGTCAGGTGCTCCTTCTTGTTCAGATTAGGTCTCAGTATAATAATGTAGCACTTAGGAATGAAGATGCAGCCCAGAAGCCCAGCACTGGAGGCCAACATAGAGAAGATCTGCACGGCCACCATGTACTTCCCCTTTGTGCTCAGGTAGGTGGGCACAAAGGAGACCCAAACACTGCAGAAGACCAGCATGCTGAAGGTGATCAGCTTGGCTTCATTGAAGGCCCCAGGCAGCTTCCTGGCTAGGAAAGCCACCGTGAAGCAGATGGCAGCTAGGAAGCCCATGTAGCCCAGGGCACAATAAAACATGGCAACAGACCCTTCATTGCACTGCAGGATGATCTCTCGGGGCTGGGAGTGCATGTCAGAGTCTGAGAATGGAGGAGAGGTACCCAGCCAGATGACACAGATGATAATTTGGATACTGGAACAGGACATGACAATGGAGTTGGCCAGACTCTTTCCCAGCCATCTCCTCACCCTGTTTCCTGGCTTAGTGGCCAGGAAGGCCAGCACAACGGTTATAGTTTTTGCCAACAAAGAAGAGACAGCAACTGAGAAGATGATGCCAAAGGCTGTCTGCCTGAGAAGGCAGGTCACTTTCCTTGGCCGGCCTATAAACAGAAAGGAGGACAAAAAGGAAAGGAGGAGGGAGACAAGGAGGATGTAGGAAAGGTCCCTGTTGTTGGCTTTGACTATGGGAGTGTCAAGATATTTAATGAATATTCCTAAAACAAGGCCTGTGATTAAGGCCAAAAACAGGGCAGTAGAAGCCAAGAGGGTCCCCGGATATTCATCATAGGACAGGAAGGTGATAATCTTGGGGATGCATTGATCTCTGTCTTTGTTTGGATGTTGATGTTCTGGACATTTGGTGCAGTGGTCTGCATCTGGGGAAAAAAGAGTGTCTGCTTGAACATTTTTCTGTAGACTAGCAAAAAAAAGCAGGTCAATTTTGAATCCAGCCACCCCATGCAAATGGAAACAGTGATGGGACTTGCTATTTCTGCTAATCAACACAGCGAGTTGGTCCTTGCAATGTAGGTCCCTCGTGCTGATAACTTCTTATTCACCTCCCAAGGAAGAGCTTGGAGTGATCTCGAAGCTCCAAGTTCTTAATTGCAGCTACATCTGATCTCACCCCTAGCACCAGGTGTTGTCAGATGGGCGTAATTTACAGAAAAAAATCCTCGGAGGAGCATGGACTGGAACTCTTGTCTTCCCAGTACAAACCAAACAGCCCAGCTACTTTGCCACACTGACTGGTCAAGGGAGCCTACCAGATGCAGCAACACTGCCTAATTCTTACATACTCAAAGCTGTTTCAGTGGTACCTGGAAAGCTTTATTAAGACTATGTAAATCACCATTGAACTTTTATTAAATTCAACCATAAGATTATATTTGAATATTCATCAAAAAAGGACATATATTCTTTTTGCTGCACATTCCTCTGAAGTCTCTTACCTTCCTGAGTGGAGATCATTCCTTCTGCACATGGAGCACAACCATGGCAGCAAATGGGTTTCCCTTCCTGAACCTTCTTGTCATTTCCAGGGCGACAACTTTGGGTACACCTGGAATGAGGAAGGGTCTGACCAAAAAGACAGAAAGCATCAATGAAAGACTGTTGCCAAGTAATTTCTGGGAATTGTACAATTTCAATCTATGTGGCATAGACACGGCTTTGGTGTAGATTTTTTTTTGATCCATGGGACAAAACAGAGGGTCATAGTCCTTGGGACACAGTTGGGGTAGAAAGAGATTATCAAGAAGAAAGAATTACATGGAGACTGTATTGCCCTTGGATTTAGGAGTCAGAGCTCTCTGCCATTATAACAAAGCTCTAGTAAACACAGTACCAATCTGCAGTCAGTTAAAAATATCAAAACCAGAGAAACAAACAAGCTGAAACGGAAAAGTATTTGGAGCAGCCGTGTTGTGCTCAATTCTTAAGTCTGGCCTGCTTTCTGACCACTGAAAAGCCCATGTCCCAGTCATAGTCCAACATGCTTCTCCATTTTCATGTTTCCTTTTATAGATTTTTTATTTGTTTTTTAAAGTAAAGTTTACATTTAAACACAAGTCATAGTCATAGAAAAAAGAAAAAGGTAGGATTTCCCTAATCCTTGGATCATTATTATGTTGGATAGGCAACATACCTCTAAAAGGGAATACAATGCAATGAATGGGTTTTCCAAACCTGGTTGAACATTCTGGACCACACAAGAGCCTTTTCATCAATGGTGAATTTTGGGCCTGAGGATCCCTGTCTGCTTATGCTCCCAAATTTCACTGCACCAAAGGATTTGTTGGGAAATGGCACCCAGTTCACAACGTCAGATTCGACTGTCAACTGCCCATTCTCATCCAAATACACTCCTTCCATGGAAGTATTGTAAAACTGGGAGCTTCCCAGGAAAGGGTGAAGCTAGAACAGGAAAGAAAGCAGGCACATTTAGAAAAGAATAAAATTATCTAGATAACATAGCCTAATTGTCGAAGATCTTTGTACAGACTGACAATGGGAAAACCATCTAGATAACTTGGCCTAATCTATGAAGGCATTTGTACAGACTGACACTTTGTGTGTGTGTTTGGGAAATGGATCTGTGGCCCATTCTTTCTGCTTCAGCCTTTTGGGACAGATTAAAGCCATGAGATCCATAAACTACATTCCACACCCTTGGAAGAATTGTGCAAGCATTGGCCTCCTATTTGTCAAAGTAAGGTTGTTGGAAGTGGTGTGTAGAAATCAGCTTCCTTTGCTAGTAATAGCAGGAAGCCTTATTGAGGGATTAGGTGGTGAAGTGGAGGCAGATTGTCTTCTCACAAGCAAAATTAGAATGTGGGTAACAGTAAAGTGGTGCTGTGGTCTAAACCACTGAGCCTTGGGCTTGCCGATCAGAAGGTTGGTGGTTCAAATCCCTGCGACGGAGTGAGCTCCCTTTGCTCGGTCCCAGCTCCTGCCCACCTAGCAGTTCGAAAGCATGTCAAAGTGCAAGTAGATAAATAGGTACGGCTCCGGCGGGAAGGTAAACGCTGTTTCTGTGCACTGCTCTGGTTCGCCAGAAGTGGCTTACTCATGCTTGCCACATGACCCGGAAGCTGTCTGCGGACAAATGCCAGCTCCCTCAGCCAGTAAAGCGAGATGGGTGCACAACGCCAGAGTTGTCTGTGACTGGACCTAGTGGTCAGGGGTACCTTTACCTTTAACAGTAAAGTAAATGGAGGCAAAGTAAAGACAGTTTTGAGGCAAGCCTGAATTCACCTGAGAATGGAAGGCATAGCACCGATTCCTGTTCAACAAAGATATCTGTGAGAAAAACAGGAATACCTGCCAAGACTGTATCCTTTGATATTTCAGCCTCTTTTTACCCTTCGCCACCATCTGATTGGATTTGGAGGAAAGCGCAGCCCTTATGGCCCCTGCCAGAGCAAGGACAAGGTTGTAAATACTGTAGCTATCCAGAGACAGGGTTTTCTCAATCACTTCGTCACGCAGGAACTCCAGAGTATCAACTTCCCTGCACCTTTGCCTTCCCTTCACAGACAATATGTGCTTTGAATATGAACATTGAAATGTTTTATGCCCAAACAGAATCATAGACTTGGACAATAAGTCTTCAGTGTCATCGTCTGCCCTTTTTTTAATATGAGTTAAGAAAGAAAAAAACCCATAAATGTGCAGGGGAGAAAGAATATTATAAGACAAGTTCCAGGTGAGGTCCCACAAAGCTGTTGTGATCCAGACTTTCCCCACAATGGGTCTTATATGCTTTTTAACAGCATTTTGCAATGTATTTATTGAATATAAGAAGAAGCGCATCTCTCCATAGTAGACTAATACATTGACTATGTTCCACGTGGAAATTATTTTTAAAAGTGACGGTATTTCCTGATTCTGTATTGGGATGCTAAGTGAGAAGGCAGCACAAATTGTGTTCCTGATTAGCAGAGGCCTAAAGGTCCTCATGAACCTCTCTCCATTGTTGGTTTCTGGAGCAACGAGGCCAATCCAAGTCCAGTTGAAGTGCAGGAGAAGTTGGACTATCCCCAGATACTGATGTTCCTCTTTGGGGACCATTCGGTAAACAAAAGGGAACTGAGTTTTGTCACTAAGTGTGTCAGAAACAAAACCATAACTGACCTAGTAAAGAACAGAAGAGATTAGTGTTGTCACTCCCAACAAAATCCCAAATCTAGTACTTTTTACTTGCCTGACTGATAACTTTTCTCTGACATGGAAAACAGAGAAAAGACAAAGTTTCATGGGGGCTAAAGAGCTTTACTCCAGGGAGCTTAACAACATGTTTAGTTGTTTGCTTTCAAAAAACGGTGACAGAGTCTTTGGAATGGATTGTGTTTGCTTTAGGTTATGCCCTGATTGCATTTTTGTTACTGCTTTTACAACATGTTTCTTGTAGCAGTTTCATTTAATTGTATATGACCTCATCATTATTTATTCATTAAAGCGTCACATTTAAGAAAGAAGAACAAATTTTGTTAAAAAGGAAAAAGCTCACACACAATTACAATGAACATTTTTAGCTTACATTAGACGTTTAACAGCCACCAGTTCTTCTATATAAAATTAAACCCTAAAATTAGTTGCTATAAACCATACATATGTCTAAATGGGTATCTATACTAGATTGCTGAGGTATTTGTAGTAGAAGAAAATTGCCCGTTGTTTGTACATGATAAAAGATATGCTTTGTGGCATAAACTCATATCTTGAAGATGCAATCTTTCTCCTGATACCATCAGCTCACTTAAGTGAGAAATGAGTGCAGATTTATCCCAAATGAATGTACAATCTTTGGAGAATAAATATAGTTTGACAACAACAACACATTTCATTTTGGGTTTACAATGGCGCAATGCAAAATAACAACTTTTTCCTGCCTTATTTATATGTTTCATTTTTAAATATTAGATTTCATTTGGGTTCTCATCCCATTTGTTTCTCCTCTAGATGACACTGCATTGAGCTCTTGGAGGTAGACAACTCCTTCCTCCATTCTCTATCAAGAATTGATTACTGTGCTTTGAATATGAACATTTAAATGCTTTCCACAGAACCACAAAAGTGTGGTTCTGCATTTTTATACTACATTTCCTGTATTTCATTAACACTAGAAACAATACCATTGAATCTTAGAATCGTCAAATTGAAAGGGCCACAAGGGCCATCTAGTCCAATTCCCATAGAGAGGGGCCATAAGGGGGCATAGAGAGACCCTACTATACCATTAAAGCTAAGTGACCTTGTTATTTTTCATGAACCTAATAATCTTTCAGGAGTAAAACATATAAATATGTAAATAATAAGCAGGACCACATTAGGAATGTAAATCTCAAGTCTTTCCTTTACTGTAAATTGCTCTTACCTTTACAGGTTTATCTAAGGTTTGCTTAGCCTGAGCTCACAGAGTTTGTTTCAAAGGATGACATTCCATTGCCTTGTCCTGCACTTTTTTTTGTATTTTGCCTCTTGTTTCTTTAATGTTTCCTTTTGCATATTTGTTCATTTGCATCTCACACGGCACTAGCTTTCATTACCCATTCTATTCTTCTGCATTATATTTGACCATTTCCTCAAAGATCCTTCTCCATAAAACACAGCATTTACACCTGTGGGGTCTTATAGATTTAACTACGGGGGGCTCCCCCTGAAGCTGTTCTGCAGGTGCAGAACAACTGCGGCGAGGCTCCTTATGGGGTTCTCGCCACTGGATCATACTCACCCAGTGCTATACCAGCTGCACTGGCTCCTGGTGGAGTACACGGTCAGGTTTAAGGTGCTGGTTTTAACCTTTAAAGCCCTATACGGCCTAGTACCCTTGTACCTACGGGACTGCCTCTCCTGGTATGCCCCACGGAGGACCTTACGGTCCACAAACAATAACTTCTTGGAAGCCCTGGGCCTCAAGGAAATTAGACTGGTCTCTACCAGGGCCAGGGCTTTTTTGGCCCTGGCCCCGGCCTGGTGGAATGCTCTGCCACAAGAGACCAGGGCCCTGAGGGATTTGACATCTTTCTGCAGAGCCTGCAAGACAGAACTGTTCTGCCAGGCCTTTGGTTGGGCTCCTATGGTTATAATTTGTGGGTTGTCATTTGATTTTATTCTGATCTTAATTTGATTTTAAGCAGTATTTCAATCAATTGTTTGATTTTATGTTTTTAATATATTATATATTTTGATGTTTGGTGCCCTGAGCCCGGTCCTGGCCCAGGAGGACGGGGTATAAATAAATGGATGGTGATGCTGATGGTCATGATTAACTAAGGGCTTATCCACACATCCCTTTTCCTGGGGAAAGACACAGATAGTTGTTTTTCCAATTTAGAGTGAAAGAGTGGGTATTCTGTGGGAAAGAAGTAGGGTAAGGGGGAAACTGCTCGGACCCATGTCAAAAAAACCACAAGGCAAATAGAAAGCTTTCTAACCATGGGATAAGTGTGGATGAGTCCAGAATCTCCTGAGTCATCTTTGTCAAGAGGGGGTTGGGGGCAAATGCTCCTTTGCCTTAGAATCATAAAAGACATTTTCATGTCTTTCCAAAGAAATTACAATAACATTCTGGGATTTCTCCTTCCCTCCTGACATTCATACCTGTGGGGTTTTGTAGATGCTTGACATGGTGGAAATATCTTTGGATGTGTCAGTGTCAGCCCCTTCAATAACAGCCAATACTTTATTCCATGGTCCACAATAATAGTTTGGGATGTTTGGCAGCCCAGGGCAGAGCAGATCCACCAGGGCACCACAAGTCATTCTGGCATCGTAAAAGTTGTCATAGACGTCATAGCCCAGGGTGAGGTTGGGGAAAAGCCTGTGGTTCTGATTGACCTCCCGAACAGCAAACAAGAAGGACAGGATATACCAGTAGGCCTGCATTCCAAACCTGGAAAAAGGTGTGTGTCATCTTGGCATTCTTTCCACACAAAGACCAGATTGTGTCATCATTACCTGTGACGGGGATGTGTGTATAAAAATGATGAGATGCGTCTGCAGCATCTGTACACCTGAGATCCCTTCCTGTAAACCCCTTCCTGTTCAAATATTAGAAGAACGGGCTATTCTAAAGCAAATGTCTCACTAGTGTGGGTGAAAGCGCACAGATTGCAGTAGATAACTTTCTGACATTCAGAACGAATCCTACCATTTCCCTCCAAAGGGAGGAAAATAGAAGACATAATTGACCAAGCAAAAGTACCAGAAATGAGGAGACGTGCCCAGGAGACAACAACATTTGGTCTCCATGAGGTCACATTCAGTTTGCATAAAGCTTTTACAACAGTAGGCACATAAGGACTTACCCATAAGTTCTGGTAAAGGGAGGCTCATTGAAGACGCTTGGATTGAACCCAACAGGTGTAGCGGATATGACCCCACTAATATGGTAGTCTCCTCGCCTGTACCAATTCAAGGGTGCATTGGGATCCCTTATCAAAGTCAATGGGCATTTTGAGTTCAGCATCTCTGGAGTTGCTTCAGGTAGTAGCAACAGCAACAGCAGAAGGTGAGTTATGATGCACCTGCCATTTACTGCAATCTCCTTCTTGAGTGCTATCAGCAACAGAGCTAGCAAATGACCAGCAGTCAAAATCTGCTTGGAAGACCCAGGCTGCAGTGACTTAATCACAGAGAACATGCCTGGCGTACATGGCTTGAGAGCCAAAGAGGATTCACTTTAGCCCCATGTGGGCAGCATAACCCCACCCCACCCTCAGTGGCACAGTGGAGAAGTATTTATGTACCAGTCTCTTCTGGCTGAGTCTGAAGAAGTTACATCATGTTGTTGTTCAATGTTGGACGCAATTATGATTTTATTCCTCTTGAGCTTTGGCAAGATGATGACAAAGAAATCACCATTATTTTTAATAATTACATTTGCCTTCGCACCATGTTGAACTCCCTTTATGGCGTCAGGTGTAGGCCTGAAGGAATACATGTTCCATCGAATCATAGAGCTATAGAATTGCAGAATGATAAGGGACCCTGAAGGAGATTTACATTGTCAAGCAGCTGTCAGGAAGTTCTTCCTAAAGTTTAGTCTGAATCTCTTTTCTTGTCACTTGATCCACTGTTTCAGGTCCAACCCTCCAGAGCAGAAGAAAACAAGCTTGCTTCATCTTCCATGTGACGATCCTTTAGATATCTGAAGAACTTCCCACTGCATTGTGGTTCTACTTGTGACATGGGTCAGAGAGGGGCACGGGAGGTTGGCATGACCTTTCCTAGCACTTCTGAAAGACTGGGCCATGGTCCAGCAGTGGGCCTCAGTGCCACAGCCCACCCAGTGCCTCCTAATTCACCCGTCCTGCCCCAGGGCCACACATAGCTCTTTGGTTGGACCAAGGGCATCACTGGCAGTTTAAAGGGGCATAAAGGTGTCCAGGAGACAGAGAGGCTGAAAGAGGGCAAGGGTTTAAAGAAGGAAGGGAGATCTCTCTGCTCTGAGGGAAAAGGCAAGAGGATGTGTTGTGGGAAATTAGGATGAGTGATAAAGGGTTAATATCAAAAATTACAACAACTTGGGAAAATAGAGTAAAGGAATAAGAGAGGGGGGGAGGAAGAAAAAGTGAATATAAAATGAGTAGGGAAGAAAGATAACAGTTTTTGGAGGAATATGATACAAACTGAAAAGAAATGGGAAGACGAAACAAGAGTAGACAAGTAACATGTGAGGCATGCCGGGTGATATGAAATAAAAAGCCTTTTCCACTTCGTGCTTTTGAATGCAGAGAGTCTGCATTGGGGAGTCTGAGTCACAATACTAGTTCCCTGAGTCATTAATTGCTGCTTGATTATGCCAAACTCTGCCTCCATCTGACACAGTTTTCTCCCTGGCTCCTCCTGTGGACAGGCCATTTTGTGACTAGTGGACCTTATTAAGTTTCAGCCCTGTGATTTGGCCCCTACATGAAAGTCAGGAAAGACGACTGTTTCTGGAGCTAAACTGTGGAATGCTCCCCCTCCCCAAATGTTCTTGCTGCCATCATTCTCCATTTTAGGTGGCAGGTTAAGATACTTCCATCTATACATGCCTTTGGTAAATAAGCTGGCCTTGACCGTGGTGCTTAACTTTTAGTGGGATGGCGTAGGATTTCTTATTATTTGTGATGGCCTGGGATTCCGATTCGGAGGATGAAACAGAGGAATCCCAGCCTGCACAGGAGTCCCCGCCTCCAGGGCCGGCTGAACTGGGGCAAGGCCTAGATGCTGAAGAGCCTGCACCTGTGGCAGTGCATCAGGAGCTGGCCCCAGGTGAAGCCCTTCTGGCCCCAGAGGGGCTTGATGACTCAGTGGCCACAGGTGAGCCTCCTCCAGGGCCCAGTAACCCTTCGGCCTCTCCTGATCTGCAGAGGCTTAGGGCAGAGAGGCGAAGGGAACTGGTTGCCCCCAGGAGGAGTGCTCGCCTTAAGGCCAGAGGAGGCGGGGCTCCTGGGGACCGGGACCGCCCCTGGCCTTAGAAGAGGATAAAAGCCCAGTCAGCCCGGCCCCAGGTTGCGGGAGCAACGTCGTTGTTGGCTTCGGACCTTCCTGTGTTCCTGATCCCTGCTCGGCCTCCTGTTCCTGACTATCCGGTACTCCTGTTCCCTGCTCGGCTTCCTGTTCCTGACTATCCGGTACTCCTGTTCCCTGCTCGGCCTCCTGTTCCCGACCATCCGGTGTTCCTGTTCCCTGCACAGCCTCCTGTTCCAGCGTTCCTGTTCCCCGCCCGGCTCTCTGCCTCGGACCTTGCCCCTCTTCGTGTGGACTCTGCTACACCCAAGGTACCTTACCCCCGGGACCAGCACAGTTTGCTCCCGCCACACCCGCACTTCCCCTTCGTAGGGGTGCGTTCGGGAAGAGCCAGAGGCCATGGCTGAACAGGCGGCTGCACTGGTGGCTTTGGCCCAGGAGAACCAGGCCTTGACTCACACCGTGCAGCAGCTCAGCGACGCGGTTGTGGCACTTCAGCAACGCTTGGAAGCCCTACCGGCTCCTGGGGCCGACGCCCCGGCTCCGGGCAAGTACCCAGTGGCTTTGCCTGAGAAATTTGATGGAGCCCCGGCCAGCTTTCCCATGTTCCTGGCCCAGGCCAAGCTGTATATTCAGGGGCGAGCCCGGAACTTTCCTGACGACCGCACCAAGGTGCACTTTTTGATTAGTTTGTTAAAGGACCAGGCGGCCAAGTGGGCGTTGCCGCTACTCAGGCAAGACTCCCCCTTGCTGGCAGACTATACGGGGTTTTGCAATCGTTTGGAGGCCGCGTTCGGCAACCCCCAGAAAGAGAGTCAAGCCAACCGGGCGATTCGGCGTTTGAAACAGGGCAAGTCCACGGTGGCCACATATACCACGGAGTTTCGGCTGTTGGCACAGGACTTGACCTGGAATGACTCGGCACTGCGGGACCAGTATCTCGAAGGGCTTTCGGACGAGGTACTGGACCAGTTGGCCACAATGGAACGCCCCACCACGCTGGACACTCTCATTCAACGGAGTCTACAAATAGACGACCGGTTGGAGGATCGTCGTCAGGCCCGGGGTCGCCGACACTTCCAGTTCACGGCACCAGCTTTTTCCGGCAGCCCCACGGTCACAACTGATTTAACGGAGGAGCCTATGCAGCTCGGGGCAGTGCGGCCACGCCTTTCCCCCGCAGAGAAGGCGCGGCGTCGGGAGGGAAATCTCTGTCTTTACTGTGGCGGAAGTGGACACTTCGCTCTGTCCTGCCCTGAGAAACGCCAGCCGCAGGGAAACCGCCAACCCCAGTAGCTGATGGCCCTAGCTACCGGGGGTCCCAAACCGTACAGAATGGGCCCGCACCAATGGACTTGCAACATCTTATGGTTTCAGTACGTTTATACCCTCCAGGTGGGCCCTGGATCCTCACCCATGCTTTGGTAGATTCAGGGGCAACCCGCTCCTATATGGACGCTGCTTTTGCCGCCCATCATCAGGTGCCACTTCGGAACAAGCCAGTACCGGTCCAGGTGGAAGCGATTGACGGACGACTTCTGCGTTCAGGTGCCGTTACTCAGGAGACCCAGCCCCTGGTCCTGTGTCTCCAGCAGCACCGGGAGTTGCGAACTTTGGACATTGCCTCTATGCCCCGCTTCCCCCTGGTGCTCGGGATGGACTGGCTGGAAGCCCACAACGTTCAGATTGACTGGGTCAAACGGACCGTGCACTTCCCAGACCCATGTTCCCATGCTCAATCCGGAACGCTGGCGGCCGCGCCCTCAGAGGAGGCAGCACCCACGCTCCCAGCCGTGTACCAGGACTACCAGGACGTGTTCGAGGAACGGGGGGCAGACCAGCTGCCGCCACATCGGCCTTTTGACTGCGGCATAGACCTCCAACCCGGAGCGCCTTTACCAGTGAGTCGCTTATATTCCCTAACAGAGCCAGAGCGCGAGGCTTTGCAGGACTTCTTGCGCAAGAACCTGGAGCGTGGGTTCATTAGGCCTTCCACCTCGCCTACCGCGGCACCAGTGCTTTTCGTTAAGAAGAAATGTGGGGAACTCCGCCCTTGCCATGATTACCGAGCCCTGAACAAAATTACCGTCCCAGACCGGTACCCCTTGCCCCTTATCTCGGAGCTGCTGGAGCGGGTGCAAGGGGCACAGGTGTTCACCAAGCTGGACCTCCGGGGGGCCTACAACTTGATTCGGATCCGAGCCGGGGATGAGTGGAAGACAGCGTTTGGGACCCGGTACGGGCAGTTCGAATATTTGGTTATGCCTTTCGGTTTGTGCAACGCGCCTGCTGTGTTTCAACGCTACATCAACCACGTGTTTCAGGACTTGTTAGACAAGTACGTGGTGGTGTATTTGGATGACATACTGATTTACTCCCGTGACCCGGCTTGCCATGAGGGACATGTCCGGACCGTGCTGCAGCGCTTGCGTGAGCACCGTTTGTACGCAAAGCTCAGCAAGTGCGAGTTCCATCAGCGGACTGTGGACTTCCTTGGTCACCGGCTCTCTCCAGATGGGGTGCAAATGGACCCGGGGAAGGTGACAGCGGTTCAAGAATGGGCGGCACCCCGGAACCGCAAGGACCTGCAGCGTTTCCTGGGGTTCGCCAATTACTACCGGACCTTCATCGCTGATTATGCTCATCGCACCACCCCGTTGACCCGGCTACTGCGCCCAAAGACGCCGTTTTCCTGGGACAAGGAGGCAGAGGAGGCGTTTCAGGGGTTGAAGGCCTGTTTCCAGAGGGCACCAATCTTACAACATCCTGACCCCTCTCGACCCTTTGTGGTGGAGACCGACGCTTCCAGTACGGCTCTCGGTGCCGTCTTGTCTCAACAGATTGGTCCTGAAGCGCCACTCTTACCCTGTGCCTTCTATTCTCGCCAGCTCCTACCAGCGGAGCGTAACTATACTGTGTGGGAGCGGGAACTACTGGCCATCAAGGTAGCCTTTGAGGTCTGGCGCCACCATCTTGAGGGGGCACGACATCCGGTGGAGGTGAGAACCGACCACCGGAACCTGGAGTACCTCCAGACCACCCGCAAGCTGAACCAAAGACAGATCCGGTGGGCGTTGTTCTTTTCCCGGTTCCAGTTCCGGATCCGCTACATCCCTAGCTCTCAGAATCAGAAGGCGGATGCCCTGTCCCGGAAACCTGAAGACAACACAGACACGGTACAGCAAGCAGAACCCACCACGATCCTACCTCCGGCTGCATTCCTGGCCACCCAGGAGGCGCAGCCACTGCAGGTTCGGGTGCGGGAACAGCAGCGGGTCGACGCTTGGGCCCAGGAACGACTCCGGGAGCTGGCTGAAGGGTCCAGCCCACAGTATCCGGGGCTGGTCCTGCATCAGGGCCTTCTGCTGCACCACGGTCGTCTGTACATCCCGCCAGGGCCACTACGGCTGGAGGTTCTCCGGATGGCCCATGATGCCCCAGCAGCGGGGCACTTTGGACGGTATCGGACCACCCATCTGGTCAGTCGAGAGTTTTGGTGGCCCCGCCTGAAGGCTGACGTGGCTCGCTACGTTGCTGGTTGTGATGTCTGCCGGCGCGCCAAGGGACCTACCGGGCGACCCCCCGGCCTACTTCAGCCATTGCCAGTTCCACCGCGCCCTTGGCACACGGTTTCGTTGGACTTTGTAGTGGACTTACCCTCGTCTCGTGGCTGTACCTGCCTTCTGGTTTTCTCCGACCATTTCACCAAGATGGTGCACTGCGCTCCCTGTCCATCTGTACCCACAGCCAAGGAAACTGCTCAGCTGTACCTTCAGCATGTCTTCCGCCTGCATGGCCTACCTGAGCGCGTGGTGTCCGACCGGGGCGTTCAGTTCACATCCCGGTTCTGGCGAGCACTACACCAGACCCTCGGGACGGAGGTCTGCCTCTCGTCAGCCTACCACCCACAGACCGATGGCCAGACGGAACGGGCGAACGCGGTGCTGGAGCAGTACCTCCGGTGTTACTGCAGCTACCAGCAGGATGACTGGGTCGACCACCTGGCATTGGCGGAGTTCGCCTACAATAACGCGGTGAATGCGTCCACCCAGCAGACCCCGTTCCAGGCCAGTTATGGTTATCATCCACGGCTGTTTCCAGAGGTGCTGCCGGCATCCGCGGTCCCGGCGGTGACGGAGTGGCTTCAAGAGCTCCAGTCCCAGCAACAGCTTTTGGTGGAGCAACTGCACCAGGCCAAGGAAGCGTACAAAGCCCAGGCCGACCGCCACCGCCAGGTGGGGCCGGAACTTCGCGTCGGTGACCTGGTTTGGCTCTCCACTCGCCACCTCCACCCCTCTCGACCTTCGCGGAAGTTGGACGCCCGCTTCACCGGCCCGTTCCCTATCGTAGACCAAATCTCTCCTGTGGCATTCCGTCTCCGGTTACCCGCAACCCTGAAGGTTCACCCGGTCTTCCACAGGTCCCTTTTGAGTCCGGTGGCCCCACCCGACGAGTTCTACCCGAACCGTCCCCGACCGCAGCCAGTGTTGGTTCGGGGAGAGCCTGAGTACGAGGTGGAACGCATCCTGGACTCCCGATACCGCAGGGGAAAGCTGCAGTATCTCATTGACTGGAAGGGGTACGGACCGGAGGACCGTTCCTGGGAACCAGCGGCCAATGTCCACGCACCTGCCTGCCTCCGAGAGTTCCATGCGACGTACCCCGGCAAGCCGGGTCCGGACCCTCGGTTGAGGGGGGGGCCTGGGAGGGGGGATGGTGTGATGGCCTGGGATTCCGATTCGGAGGATGAAACAGAGGAATCCCAGCCTGCACAGGAGTCCCCGCCTCCAGGGCCGGCTGAACTGGGGCAAGGCCTAGATGCTGAAGAGCCTGCACCTGTGGCAGTGCATCAGGAGCTGGCCCCAGGTGAAGCCCTTCTGGCCCCAGAGGGGCTTGATGACTCAGTGGCCACAGGTGAGCCTCCTCCAGGGCCCAGTAACCCTTCGGCCTCTCCTGATCTGCAGAGGCTTAGGGCAGAGAGGCGAAGGGAACTGGTTGCCCCCAGGAGGAGTGCTCGCCTTAAGGCCAGAGGAGGCGGGGCTCCTGGGGACCGGGACCGCCCCTGGCCTTAGAAGAGGATAAAAGCCCAGTCAGCCCGGCCCCAGGTTGCGGGAGCAACGTCGTTGTTGGCTTCGGACCTTCCTGTGTTCCTGATCCCTGCTCGGCCTCCTGTTCCTGACTATCCGGTACTCCTGTTCCCTGCTCGGCTTCCTGTTCCTGACTATCCGGTACTCCTGTTCCCTGCTCGGCCTCCTGTTCCCGACCATCCGGTGTTCCTGTTCCCTGCACAGCCTCCTGTTCCAGCGTTCCTGTTCCCCGCCCGGCTCTCTGCCTCGGACCTTGCCCCTCTTCGTGTGGACTCTGCTACACCCAAGGTACCTTACCCCCGGGACCAGCACATTATTATATCTGTGCTCTTGGGTTGAGCATTTTAGGAATTCTTTTTTGACATTGGCAACGGGAGCTCACCCCATCGTGTGGATTTGCACCGCCCTTGTTGTGATCGACAAGCCCAAGAGGCTCAGTGGTTTAGACCACAGCTCCATCAGCTGTTTCAGAATCCATTGGCCAGACTGATGACCAGGGCAGGGCAATCTGGGCATGTAACACCAATTCTGTCATGACTGCAATGGCTACCGATTAGTTGACGGGCTCTATTCTAAGTCCTAGTTTTGACTTTTAAAGCCTTATGAGGGTCAGGAGTCCACCACCTCAAGAACTACCTCTCCCCACATGAATAGACCCAGGCCCCGGATCATCACCAGAGGGTCTTCTTCAAGTTTTCCCTTTGCTGCTATGGAATGCTCTCCTCAGCGAGTCTCACCTGGTGCCATCTTTATTTATCTTTAGCCACCAGGAAAAGACTATTCTTCTACCTGGGCTTTTGGCCGTTGATTTGAAAGGCAGCACTGAAGCACCTTTTAGTGGGGCAGGATTTCTCAGTCCCACCTTCTAATTGGATAGCTGTGTTTTTAGGCTGTAAATTGCTTTGGTTAACTCTGTGGAAAACTCTCAGAAAAGTGAATAATAATAATAATAATAATAATAATAATAATAATAATATGCACAGCTCTCTGGTCTTCTTTGGCGATCACTCGTAGCCGAGTAAGATTGTCTTCCATAAACACGGTTTTAACAATGAGTCTGTAAGTGACTGATGGGTAGCCGTGTTGGTCTGCCATACTCGAAATAAAAAAATTCCTTCCTGTAGCACCTTAGAGACCAACTAAGTTAGTTCTTGGTATAAGCTTTCGTGTGCATGCACACTTCTTCAGATACACTGTGTATCTGAAGAAGTGTGCATGCACACGAAAGCTTATACCAAGAACTAACTTAGTTGGTCTCTAAGGTGCTACAGGAAGGAATTTTTTTATTTCTGTAAGTGACTGTGGAGGCCAATAGCAGCCCTATAGTTAACAGAAAGATGGAGGGCATAAGGAGAAGGGGACGACAGAGGACGAGATGGTTGGATAGTGTTCTCGAAGCTACCAGCATGAGCCTGACCAAACTGCGGGAGGCAGTGGAAGACAGAAGTGCCTGGCGTTCTCTGGTCCATGGGGTCATGAAGATTCGGACACGACTAAACGACTAAACAACAACAACAAAGTTAACAGAACCATTGCAACACAGTGTCTTCTCCCAACCCACACAGCCTTCATATGATTAACTACCAATAGGTCCTGGAGAATGAACAGGGCAGAACCCTCTCCAGAAAATGGTGATCAAAGTGACCAGGTTTTTCCCAGTCTGCTATCCAGGCCTAAAGCCAGACTGCAATGGGTCCAGACTGGGAATGGGGAACCTTTGAACTCCCATTCTAACTGAATGTTGGGAGATTCAGAATAGGTAAGAGAAAATATTTATCCGGCCATTGCTTAGCTAAACTATAGAACCCGCTCTCACAGGAGGCAGTGATGGCCATCAGAACAAGATGACTTCAAAAGAAGATTAGACAATTTCATGGAGCAGCAAGAAGCTGTTGGTGGCTCCTGGTGGGTCTTCTCTGTCTCCACAGTTGAGGCAGCAATGCCTATGAATACCAGTTGCTGGAAACCACAGGAGGTTTGAGAGGCCTCTTGTGCTTGAGCCCTGCTTGTGCGTTTCCCATAGCCTTCTGGTAGGCCACTGTGAGAACAGGATGCTGTGCTTGATGGGCCGTTGGCCTGATCCAGCAGGCTCTTCTTATGTTCAGGTGTTGCTGAACTACAACTCCCATCAGCCCCAGCAAGCATGAGCAATGGCCTGGGGATGATGGGAACTGTAGTGCAGCAACAGGTGGAGGACCACAGGTTCCCCATGCCTGGTCTAGATAAATTTGCTTCATCCATTTGGCCACTGTGGAAAATGGGATGCTGGACCACATTGGTCTTTGGCCTTGAAGCAGAGCACCTCTGATGAGTTCTTGAGAAGTTACTTTTTCATTTAGGCCTTGGTTCTGACTTTACATTATCGGTTGCAAAGGCAATCTTTGCGGAGAAATCCCTGGAGATTTGGCGAGAAGGCTATAATTACATAATTAGGTACATAATTAAACATCTCCTCCTGTATTCTCCTGGATTGATCAAGGAGCAGGTGCAGAACTGGGAGGGAAACATGTTTGGGAGAAATCACCGCTGTGTAGCCTGACATTTGACAAAACTTGCTAAAGAAACAGTTTTTAGAGGATCAATAGATATATCATTTATTAATGAATATTTAAACTATCAAATATCTGCACCCCATGGCTGGCTGGCTGGGGGCTGCCCATCCTCCTCTCCTTTTTTTGGAGGTGACCCCACCTTCTCTGCCCTACCAGTAAACCTAAGATCACCAACTTTGATATTAGGGAGGGGCGGACTAGGATTAACAGTCACAAAATATGGATTTGTTACACCTGTACACTTGAACATTTACACATCTAGGAAAGGTCAGTGGTAGAGTTTTTTTATTTTTATGGATAAGGTCCCAGGTTCAATCATACATGGTTCTTCTCCTCCCCAGTTTAGCTTCATGGCAACCCTGTTACACTGAGAGGCAGTGACCACCCAAGGTTACTCAGTGAGCTTCACGGCCAAGCGGGGATTTGAACCCTGGTCTACCAGCTCCTAGTCCAACAGTCTAACCACTACACCACAGCATCCATCCCGGGGACATGGCGCGCCAGCCGCAGGGCATGGTGTGCATCCTGGGGGCATGGGGCAGCACCTGCGGGGGCGTGGCACCCGT
This sequence comes from Podarcis pityusensis, assembly GCF_964106645.2. Classification (NCBI taxonomy): domain Eukaryota; kingdom Metazoa; phylum Chordata; class Lepidosauria; order Squamata; family Lacertidae; genus Podarcis; species Podarcis pityusensis. The sequence goes on from NC_138029.1 coordinate 122,670,227, forward strand.
TGCAGTGGCGGATGCGCGGCGCGTGTCTGGGGGCAGGCGTGATGGTACCCCCCCTCCCCGATAGTGCTGGGGGTGGTGCGCTCCCCCCACCCTCCCGTTTCTCCGCCAGTGTATCTCCTTCTCCATCCTGCTTTCCCTCACTTCCTCTCCCTCTGTCTCCCTGATGATATAAGAATTAGAGACCCCATTAAAACCTTATTTTAATCATGTTTCAATAATAATAATAATAATAATTTATTATTTATACCCCGCCCATCTGGCTGGGCCTCCCCAGCCACTCTGGGCGGCTTCCATAAAACCAAAAATACAGTAAAATCACACGTTAAAAACTTCCCTGAACAGGGCTGCCTTAAGATGTCTTCTGAATGTCAGGTAGTTGTTTATCGCTTTGACATCTGCTGGAAGGGCGTTCCACAGGGCGGGCGCCACTACCGAGAAGGCCCTCTGCCTGGTTCCCTGTAGCTTTGCTTCTCGCAATGAGGGAACCGCCAGAAGGCTTCACTTTAATTGTATCTAACCTTTCAGAATGTATTTTGGAACATTTTAGAATGTATTAGGCTTGATTTTTGTGTGTTCTGCATTTGTGAGTCTCCCCCCTCCTCTTCTGCTCTCTCCCCTCTCCTGATCTGCCTCTGAACGTGGTACAAATGGCAGGATGTTTTAGCACCAGAGTGTAACTCAGCTATCCCTGAAGCTATCTGAGACCCAGGAAGAGGATTTTATCATGCTCTTCCCTCACTGAAGGCTAGGTTGCCAGGATAATGCCAGACACCCAAGACATAAAATGGTCCAATGGCCTGGGCACACGAGGACCACTTCAAGGTGATGTGGGGGGTGAAGATACCAGGATGGAGCCATGTGTGGTTTACTGCTCATGACCTGTAACCTTTCCTGATCTATGTGAATATTTTTTAATGATTATTTGCTATGTTTGAACTACTATATGAGCTTTTCTTCTGAAGTGCCTGGAGGCAGACCTTCTCAACTGGCATGTTGAGTTGAGTGAGCTCTGTCCTATTACAATAGCTATAATAAATGCTGGGTCCCTAAATCCAGATGCTGGACTCGGAAAAGTTCCCTTGATTCTGTGGTTTATTCAAAAGGTTCCTCACCTGGGTAACAAACAAGGGGGTGTCAAAGTGAATTTTTACAACACTGAGATTCCCTTTCAACCAAAAAAAGTGTGCGCACACAAGGGTATGTGTGTTAAAAGCAGACTAGAAGGACCATTTGTGTTTGTGAAAAAATAAGGGTGGGTGTTAGAGAAGCTAGGGAAAATCTATTAAATATTTTGGAGGATTTCTTGTCCGTCTGTTCACTCCACATCTGGAAACCTGTTAAGATATTGTAAGTCTCCATATGTTGTCCCTTCCCCAACCAGCCTAGGAGAGGTAGCATGGCTTTGTCAGGGGAATGCTGTGGACATAGCGTATCTTGATTTCAGTAAGGCTTTTGACAAAGTTCCCCACGATATTCTTCTGAGGAGCTGATAAAATGTGGGCTGGGTGAGATTACAGTTAGGTGGATTTATAGCTGGTTGGCTGGTTGTAGCTGGTTGGCTGAGTAAATCCAAAGAGTGTTCATTAATGGTTCCTTGTCATCCTGGCAAAAAGTGACAAGTGGGTCCCTTGCTGTTCAATGTATTTATAAACAACTTGGATGAAGGAATTGAGGGGATGCTAATCAAATTTGCAGATGACACCAAACTGGGTGGGGTAGCTAATGCCGCAGAAGAGAGAATCAGAATCCAAAATGATCTTAAGAGAGTGGAGAACTGGGCCCAAGTTAACAAAATGAATTTCAGTAGGAGGTGGGACACTTGGCTTACTTGGCAGTACATGTGAAAAGGATTTAGGGATCTTAGTGGACCACAAGCTTAACATGAGTCAACAGTGTGATGCAGCAGCAGCAAAAAAAGAAAAGAAAAAAAAGGGGGAAAGCTAATGCTATTTTAGGCTGCATCAACAGAAGCACAGTGCCCAGATCAAGGGAAGTAATTGTTGCTGTTTAATTGTTTAGTCATGTCTGACTCTTCGTGACCCCATGGACCAGAGCACACCAGGCACGCCAGGAAAGTAATAAAGGTAAAGGGTAAAGGGAGCCCTGACCATTAGGTCCAGTCATGACCGACTGTGGGGTTGTGGTGCTCATCTTGCTTTATTGGCCGAGGGAGCCGGCGTACAGCTTCCGGGTCATGTGGCCAGCATGACTAAGCCGCTTCTGGCGGACCAGAGCAGCACACGGAAAGGCCATTTACCTTCCCGCCGGGGCGGTACCTATTTATCTACTTGCACTTTGACGTGCTTTTGAACTGCTAGGTTGGCAGGAGCAGGGACCAAGAAACGGGAGCTCACCCCCTTGCGGGGATTCAAACTGCTGACCTTCTGATCGGCAAGTCCTAGGCTCTGTGGTATAACCCACAGCGCCGCCCGCGTCCCAAGGAAAGTAACAGTACCACTCTATTCTGCCTTCGTCAGACCACACCTGGAATCCTGTGTCCAGTTCTGTGCATCACAATTTAAGAAGCATGTTGACAAGCTGGAACCTGTGTTATGGAAGGCAACAAAGGTGATCAAGGGTCTGGAAACCAAGCCTTATGAAGAATGGTGGATAGAGTTGAGTATCTTTAGCCAGGAAAAGAGGAGACTGCGCCTTAAGAGAGAATATTATGAAAATAATTTACAGGTGGTACATGACCCCAGTCAAGCTTGCAAAAATTTACCATTTGCCTGATAATAAGTGTTGGAAATGTAAAGAAACTGAAGGTACTTTTTTTCACCTTTGGTGGACATGCCCGAGGATTAAGGCCTTCTGGGAAATGATATATAATGAAATGAAAAAGGTACTTAAATGTACTTTCCCTAAGAAACCAGAAGCCTTTCTCCTGGGTATTGTCGGCCAAATGGTGCTAAAGAAAGATAGAACTTTTTTCATGTACGCTACATCGGCAGCAAGAATACTCATCGCAAAGTATTGGAAGACACAAGATTTACCCACTCTGGAAGAATGGCAGATGAAGGTGATGGACTACATGGCTTTGGCTGAGATGACTGGCAGAATCCGAGATCAGGGGAAAGAGACGGCGGAAGAAGATTGGAAGAAATTTAAAATCTATCTTAAGAAACATTGTAAAATTAATGAGTGCTAAAATGTTATGGTTATAAAAAGTAAGTGGATTACAGCTGTAAAGATTAAGTAGAAGAAAAGAAAAGGAAACAATTAGATAAAATTAAGGGGAGGATTTGCTGAAATGCATTTTGGAATTGGAATGCAGAAAGGGGAGGTATGAGGAGGTCGGCGAAATAAGTTTTAAGGGGAAAAAAAGATCTGAAATTATACATGTTTGTTTTTTGTGTTTGTATGTCTGTATTGTGTATTGTCTGTGTTTATATAAATTGTGAAAATCCAATAAAATTTTTATAAAAAAAGAAAAGAAAAGAGGAGACTGAGAGGAGATATGATAGCCATCTTCAAATATCTCAAGGGCTGTCAGATGGAAGAGGGAACAAACTTGTTTTCTCCTGCTCTTGAGGGTAGGACTCGAACCCATGGCTTCAAGTTACAAGGAAGGAGATTCCGACTAAACATCAGGGAAAACTTTGGCAGTAAGAGTTGTTCGACAATGGAACTGTTTCCCTCAGGAGACTGTGAGCTGTCCTTCCTTGGAGGGTTTCAAGCGGAGCTTGGATGGCCATCTGTCAGGGATACTTTAGTTGAGATGCCTGCATTGCAGGTAGTTTGACTAGATGACCCTGGAAGTTTCCAACAACTCTACAATTCTATAAGACCAAGATGAAGTTGTGTGTAGGTGCTCTGAAACCCAGAAGGTGTCTGCTTCTCCAAGGACATTCAGTGACCTTAGCTTGTAGCTGGAAAAGTTGGGAACAATGCTGGTATAGGTCAAGGCAACCTCCCCTTCCCCTCTCTGGCCCATGCCACGATGTAGAAGCACATTGCAGTGGCAAATTCTTCAAATACCTAAAGGGCTGTTGCATAAAGATGAAGGAAGCTTTGTTTCTCCTGCTCTGGAGGGTAGGTAGGTCCTGAAACAATGGATTCAAGATACAGGAAAGATAATAATAATAATAATAATAATAATAATAATAATAATATATTATTTATACCCCACCCATCTGGCTGGGCTTCCCCAGCCACTCTGGGCGGCTTCCAAAAAAATATTAAAATACTGTAATAAATCAAACATTAAAAGCTTCCCTAAACAGGCCTACCTTCAGATGTCTTCTAAAAGTCTGGTAGTTGTTGTTCTCTTTGACATCTGGTGGGAGGGCGTTCCACAGGGAGGGCGCCGCTACCGAGAAGGCCCTCTGCCTGGTTCCCTGTAACTTGGCTTCTCGCAGTGAGGGAATCGCCAGAAGGCTCTTGGTGCTGGACCTCAGTGTCCGGGTAGAACGATAGGGGTGGAGACGCTCCTTCAGATATACTGGACCGAGGCCATTTAGGGCTTTAAAGGTCAGCACCAACACTTTGAATTGTGCTCGGAAACGTACTGGGAGCCAGTGCAGGTCTTTCAAGACCGGTGTTATATGGTCTCGGCGGCCGCTCCCAGTCACCAGTCTAGCTGCCGCATTCTGGATTAGTTGTAGTTTCTGGGTCACCTTCAAAGGTAGCCCCACGTAGAGCGCATTGCAGTAGTCCAAGCGGGAGATAACCAGAGCATGCACCACTCTGGTGAGGCAGTCCACAGGCAGATAGAGTCTCAGCCTACGTACCAGATGGAGCTGGTAAACAGCTGCCCTGGACACAGATTTGACCTGTGCCTCCATGGACAGCTGTGAGTCCAAAATGACTCCCAGGCTGCACACCTGGTCCTTCAGGGGCACAGTAACCCCATTCAGGACCAGGGAATCCTCCACACCTGCCCACCTCCTGTCCCCCCAAAACAGTACTTCTGTCTTGTCAGGATTCAACCTCAATCTGTTAGCCGCCATCCAACTTCCAACCGCCTCCACTCACACAGGACCTTCACCGCCTTCACTGGTTCTGATTTAAAAGAGAGGTAGAGCTGGGTATCATCTGCATACTGATGGACACCCAGCCCAAACCCCTTGATGATCTCTCCCAGCGGCTTCATGTAGATGTTGAAAAGCATGGGGGAGAGGACAGAACCCTGAGGCACTCCACAAGTGAGAGCCCAGGGGTCTGAACACTCATCCCCCCCCCACTTTCTGAACACGGCCCAGGAGGAAGGAGCAGAACCACTGTATGACAGTGCCCCCAACTCCCAGCCCCTCCAGACGGTCCAGAAGGATGTTATGGTCGATGGTATCAAACGCTGCTGAGAGATCCAGCAGAACTAGGAAACAGCTCTCATCTTTGTTCCTAGCCCGTCGGAGATCATCGACCAGTGCAACCAAGGCAGTTTCAGTCCCATGATGAGGCCTGAATACCGACTGGAAGGGATCCAAATGGTCCGCTTCTTCCAGGCGTGCCTGGAGTTGTTCAGCAACCACTCGCTCAATCACCTTGCCCAAGAATGGAAGATTTGAGACTGGGAGATAGTTGGCCATCGTGGCTGCATCTAAAGATGGTTTTTTAAGAAGCGGTTTAATAACCACCTCTTTCAGCGGGTCTGGGAATGTTGGGTGTAGTGAAGGGTTAACCTTCTGTGTCTCGAGGCTGAGAGGAGGCGCTTACAAGGGAAGTAAGCCAGGACGTGACGAAAGCAGCTTGGAATGCTGTGAGCTGAGTGAAAAGTGAAAGCAGTTTTGTTCCGCAGCTGCAAGCTGCAAGAGAAGGACGCAGAGAGAAAGATGCAGCTTGAATCAGATGGTGTATATGAATTGTAAATATGCTGCTTTTGAGCAAATAAAGTGCTACTAGGAAAGAAGAAACGTGTGGGACTTCTTTTACTGCCCTTTCTACACGGACGCTGTGCAATTCTGCTAATTGCTTTACGACCTGCAGAGGAGTGCAGGGGAGCGTGCCGGACGCCAAGAATAAAGCAATAAATCTACTTAACATGGTTATGGGTCAACGTGAAGCGTGTGAGGAAGGGCTTTGAAGCTTTATCTGCTGATCGTCAGCTTGATCGACTGCCGGAGACTTCAAAGGGGCAGATCGGAGGAGGCTGACGGAGAGGGAGCCAAGAGCCATGACGTCCGGAGTTCCCAGTTTGGCTGAGTGAGTACTTTTGGAAAAGTCAACAGAAGGCAGGCAATGGCTCAGCCCTGTGAGCATGGCTTTGAGCTTAAACTGCCATGTCAGAAACTGACTAGCCAAAATTGGCTGCAGTGGAGCTTTCAAGTGGAGCTTTTGCTAGTTGGGGAGCAGCTGTGGAATGTAATTCACCCCACACAGAATGCAGCTGGGAAAGCAGAGGCTAATAGGGCTGCAGAGCAAAGTGAAGTGGAGAAGCGTGTGCTTGCTTTTTTGGCAGAAAGTGTGGATGCTCATCTGGTGCCTGTTGTCCTGGGTGCAAGAAAGCCAGAGGCTGCTTGGCTAGCACTCCAAGAAGCTTGTGGAGCTGGAGTGGGAAGCAAGGGCCAAGAAGTGGCTGCATCCGAAAGGGAGAGGCAAGATGGCGCCGGCCACATTCTTGAGTGCCGATACACAGCTGGGAGGAGCTGTAAGCCCCCACAGGGGGGCGAAGGGACTGTTGCTGTTGTTGTTGCTAGCAATGCTGCTTGTGCTTTTGCTGAGCCTGGGAGCTGTGTGGATGCTGCAACGTGTCTGTGTGAGGAACCTGGAGAGAGGCCAAGTGTTGTGAGCCCTTCATGCATCAGAGGGGGTGCAGAAAAACGTCCTCAAGACCCCATGAGCAGTGGGGGGGCAGTGAGCAGTGAAAGCTCAGAGACGCCTCTTTCTCCAAAAGCTGCCAAGAGTTGTTTACGTCGTGAGTCGGAGCCTGGGAAGCTGAAAAGAGCTAAAGGCTTCAAGGTCAGCCACCTGCAACAAGTAGAGATAAGAGCTTCAGAGTTGTGTGGGAACGCCGAGGCAAGTCCAGTCTCCATGGCAACTGAGAGAGTTGCATCTACGGAAGCTGTCAAGGTCGTGGGCAAGTCTTCCTGCCGGGGGGAGTCTGTTGCCGTGACAACCAGAGAGGACATCTGCAGAAGCCCCAAGGAGGGGGGTAGTGAGGAGATTGTTGCCCTGGCGACCCAGGAATGTAAACAACAAGACTTTCTCACTGTAATAATAGACTCTGGTGCCTCAAATTCGTTGGTGCCATCTCCTGATCTTTTGAGGAATTGCAGGACAGTAAAAACTGAGAAGTTTGTTGCGTTTGCAGATGGAAGCAGAAAAAGGCTGACAGAAACAGGACTGTTCTTCTGTCCTTTCCTTAAGCATGAAGTCAAAGCTTATGCAGTGCCCGGTTTAACTAACTGTTTGTTAAGTGTGCATGATCTATTGATCGATGGTTTTCAAATTTCTTTTGCAGGTGACAAATGTGAATTTTCCAAGGATGGGAAACACATGTACACAGTGCAGTCTAAAGATAATTTGTTTGCTGTAAATGTGCCTTTTTCCACAGGGGAGGATGACACCGAAGATGCGAAGGGCCAATGTGTGAATGTAGCGCCCCACAATGGTTGTTCAAAGGATCAAAGAGACAGGTGGTTGGTTTCACTCGTCCAAGCAGCCTGTCCACATCCTCGGAGGTAACAGATTGGAATTGATCCCATGCAACTTGACTAGACAGAGCTCTAGCACTCTCCCGCCCTGGCCCTGCTCCCACGGTGGAGTCTACCTCTTCCCGAATCTGAGCGACTTTATCTGCAAAAAACTTTGCAAAATCATTGCAGGAGATCATGTGGCCCGTACTGATGATTCAGACTAAACATTGGGAAAAACTTTCTGACAGTAAGAACTGTTTGAAAGTGGAATGAATTCCCTCAGGAGGTTGTAGACTCTTATTTTTAGAGGTATTGAAGCAGAGGTTGGATCGCCATGTGTAATGGATGCTAAACTGAGTTTCCTTAATTGCAAGTGGCACAGTGGATTAAACTACTGTGTTGCTTGGGCTTGCCGACTGAAAGATCAGCAGTTGAATCCCTGTGACAGGGTGAGCTCCTGTTGCTCGGTCCCAGCTCCTTCCAACCTAGTAGTTCGAAAGCACACGGTGCGAGTAGATAAATAGATACCGCTCCGGCAGGAAGGTAAATGGCGTTTCTGTGTGCTGTTCTAGTTTTGCGAGAAGCAGCTTAGTCATGCTGGCCACGTGGCCCAGAAAAACTGTCTGCAGAAGTGGACATATGCCGGCTCCCTCAGCCTTTAAAGCGAGATGAGGGCTGCAACCCCAGAGTTGTTCATGACTGGACTTAATTGTCAGGGGTCCCTTTACCTAGACTAGATGACCCTTGAAATCCCTTCCCATTCTACAATTCTATGGCTCTGTGGTTCTATGAAACATGTTTTTCTTCAGCTCTACACATGGAGCCGTGAAGGCAGCAAGGGGTGAAGGCAAATGTAATTATTAAAAATAATGGTGATTTCTTTGTCATCGTCTTGCCAAAGCTCAAGAGGAATAAAATCATATTTGCGTCCAACATTGAACAACAACATGATGTAACTTCTTCAGACTCAGCCAGAAGAGACTTACATAAATACTTCTCCACTTTGCCACTGAGGGTGGGGTGGGGTTATGCTGCCCACATGGGGCTGAATTGAATCCTCTTTGGCTCTCAAGCCGTGTACGCCAGGCATGTTCCCTGTGATTAAGTCACTGCAGCCTGGGTCTTCCAAGCAGATTTTGACTGCTGGTAATTTGCTAGCTCTGTTGCTGATAGCACTCAAGAAGGAGATTGGAGTAAAAGGCAGGTGCATCATAACTCACCTTCTGCTGTTGCTATTGCTGCTACCTGAAGCAACACCAGAGATGCTGAACTCAAAATGCCCATTGACTTTGATAAGGGATCCCAAGGCACCCTTGAATTGGTACAGGCAAGGAGACTACCATATTAGTGGGATCATATCCGCAGCATCTCCTATTTTCAATCCAAGCATCTTCAATGAGCCTCCCTTTACCAGAACTTATGGGTAAGTCCTTATGTGCCTACTGTTGTAAAAGCTTTATGCAAACTGAATGTGACCACATGGAGACCAGATGTTGTTTTCTGCCAGGCATGTCTCCTCATTTCTGGTACTTTTGCTTGGTCAATTATGTCTTCTATTTTCATCCATTTGGTGGGAAATTGGTAGGATTCATTCTGAATGTCAGAAATTGATCTACTGCAAACTGTGTGCTTTCATGACTCTAGTGAGACATTCTCATCCAAATACACTCCTTCCATGGAAGTATTGTAAAAGTGGGAATTTCCTAGCATTAGAATAGTCCATTCTTCTAAGATTTGGGAAGGAAGGGGTTGATGGACATCAGGTGTACAGATGCTGCAGACGCCTTTCATAATTTTTGCCCCCAGTCACAGATAAGTATGACACAATCTGATCTTTGTGTGGAAAGAATGCCAAGATGACACACACTTTTTTCCAGGGAAGCATTCCTGCTCTACTGGCATATCTTGTCCTTCTTGTTTGCTGTTCGGGAGGTCAATGAGAACCACAGGCTTTCCGCCAACCTCACCCTGGGCTATGACGTCTATGACAACTATTATGATGCCAGAATGACTTCTGGTGCCATGGTGGACCTGCTCTGCCCTGGGCAGGCAAACATCCCAAACTATTACTGTGGACCATGGAATAAAGTATTGGCCGTTATTGAGGGGGCTGACACTGACACATCCAAAGATATTTCCACCATGTCAAGCATCTACAAAACCCCACAGGTATGAATGTCAGGAGGGAAGGAGAAATCCCAGAATGTTATTGCAATTTATTTGGAGAGATGTGAAAATGTCATTCCTGCTTCTAAGGCAGAAGGAGAGATTAGCCTCAACCCCCTCTTAACAAAGATGACTAAGGAGATTATGGACTCATCTACACTTATCCCATAGTTAGAAAGCAAAGGTCTGAGTGGCTTTCCATTTGCCCTGTGGTTTTTCGGCATGGATCTGAGAATTTCCCCATTACCCTACTCCTTTCCCACAGAAAATCTGTTCTTTCCCTCTAAACCAGAAAAAACACCAATTTGTGATTTTGCCCAAGGAAAGCAATGGGAGAAGGGGAAGAGCGGATAAGCCCTTAGTTGAGTCTTCAAGATCCCACAGGTATAAATGGTGTGAATCATGGAGATAAATTTGCTATAAGAAACATGTAAAAGCAATAACAAAAACACAATCAGGGCATAACATAAAGCAAACACAACCCATTCCAAAGACTCGGTCACCGTTTTTTGAAAGCAAACAATGAAATATGGTATATTGTTAAGCTTCCCTGGGATATTGTTTTCCCCCATGAACTTTGTCTTTTCCTGTTTCCTATGTCAGAGAAAAGTTATCATTCAGGCAAGTAAAAAGTACTAGATTTGGGATTTTGTTGTGGGTGACAACACTAATCTCTTCTGTTCTTTACTAGGTCAGTTATGGTTTTGTTTCTGATGCTCTTAATGATAAAACTCAGTTCCCTTTTGTCTACCGAATGGTCCCCAAAGAAGAGCATCAGTATCTGGGGATAGTCCAACTTCTCCTGCACTTTAAGTGGACTTGGATTGGCCTCGTTGCTCCAGACACCAACAATGGAGAGAGGTTCATGAGGACCTTGAAGCCACTGCTAACCAGGAACACAATTTGTGCTCCCTTCTCTCTTAGCATCCCAATAAAGAAGGCAGAATTACAGTCACTTTCTAAAATATCTTTCATGTGGAAGAAAGTCAATGTATTAGTCTACTATGGAGAGATGCGCTACTTCTTTAATATAATACATATTTTGCAAAGGATAGCTAAAATGATTATAAGACCCATTGTGGGGAAAATCTGGATCACAACAGCTTTGTGGGACATCACCGGGAACTTGTCTTACAATATTCTTTCTCCCCTGCACATTCATGGGTTTTTTTCTTTCTTAACTCGTATTAAAAAAAGGGCAAATGATGACGATTTTGACACATTGCTCGATTCTATGATTCTGTTTGGGCATAAAGCATTTCAATGTTCATATTCAAAGCACATATTGTCTGTGAAGGGAAGGAAAAGGTGCAGGGAAGATGACACTCTGGAGTCCCTGCCTGACAAAGTGATTGAGAAAATCCTGTCTCTGGATAGTTACAGTATTTACAATCTTGTCCTTGCTCTGGCAGGGGCCATAAGGGCTGCGCTTTCCTCCAAATCCAATCAGATGGTGGCGAAGGGTAAAAAGAGGCTGAAATGTCGAAGGATACAGTCTTGGCAGGTATTCCTGTTTCCCTGACAAAAATTTTTGCTCAACAGGAATCAGTGCCCTGAATTCCATTCTCAGGTGAAATCAGGCTTGCCTCAACACTGACTTTACTTTGCCTCCATTTACTGTACTGTTACCCACAGCCTATTTAGCTGCTGAGAAGAAAATCTACCTCCGCTTTACCACCTGCTCCCTCAGCAAAGCTTCCTGCTATTACCAGCCAAGGACCAGTATGAAGTAAGAAGCGCATAAGCGGCACACAAAACACTACCAAACCATCCTACGTTCTAAATCTTATATTAATAATCCAAAAATTGAGAGAGCAAGGTACAAGATCTACCACAGAAGCCACAAACAGAAAACTCATTCAAATTGTGTTCAAAAGGAACATTCAGTCCTTAAAGTTCCTTTAGTCAGGCACCTGTAGATATCAGCGAAGATAAGTTTGATCAAACGAAGTGTCCGTGATGTTACACACGAGAGTTAGACAGGGTGCCGGCATTTGTTACCTGTTTCGCCCATGAAGAGTCTCAGGTTTCTTCAGTAAATTTTCTCTCATGGTTTTGATATATTTATAAACATTCACTGGTGGCACAAACAAAAACTTATTAGTGTTTAAATAAAATTTCTAAATAATATCTGAACAGACAGGTACAAAAGTCTCTACTTACAGTACATGTGTTACATTCCTTCTTGGTTTAAGCTACAATATTTAATTTCTTTTTTCAGGAAATTCTTCCTCAAGATTTTCGTGTATTTACTTCATACTTTTTGCTGCTTACTTCATACTGGTCTACTATGAATATTGGCAGCATAGGTTCATTTCTTCATTACCAGCCAAGGAAGGTCATGTCTACACACCACTTCCAACAACCTTTGACAAATAGGAAGCTTGTGCTTGCCGAATTCTTCCTAGGGTGAGGAATGAGGTTTATGGATCTCACGGCTTTAATCTGTCCCAAAAGGATGGAGCAGAAACAATGGGCCACAGATCCATTTCCCAAACACACACACACAAAGTGTCAGTCTGTACAAACACCTTCATAGATTAGGCCAAGTTATCTAGATGGTTTTCTTCTTTTCTAAATGTGCATGCTTTCTTTCCTGTTCTAGCTTCACCCTTTCCTGGGAAGCTCCCAGTTTTACAATACTTCCATGGAAGGAGTGTATTTGGATGAGAATGGGCAGTTGACAGTTGAATCTGACGTTGTGAACTGGGTGCCATTTCCCAACAAAACCTTTGGTGCAGTGAAGTTTGGGAGCATAAGCAGACAGGGATCCTCAAGCACAAAATTCACCATTGACAAAGAGGCTCTTGCGTGGTCCAGACTGTTCAACCAGGTTTGGAAAACCCATTCATTGCATTGTATTCCCTTTTAGTGATATGTTAACCTCTGAGACTCTGTTGGGGAACACAACAATAAAACTGCTGCCTCTCCAATTAATGGGCTAACACTATACAGGGGAGAAGATGAATGGAGGAAAGTCAAAATAAGAAAGATTAAAATGGAGGAGCAGGTTGGCTTATGACTGGGGCATGGCATTTGCAGTGGTCAGAAAGCATGCCAGACTTCAGAATTGAGCACAACACAGCTGCTCCAAATACCTTTCTGTTTCAGCTAGTTGGTTTCTCTGGTTTTGGATATTTTTAAACAATTTCAATGATTGCAGATTTGTACTGTGCTTATGTACTCATGGCAGACAGCTCTGTCTCCTAAACCCAAGGCCAATACAGTCTCCATGTAATTCTCTCTTCTTGATTATCTCTTTCGGCCCCAACTGTGTCCCAAGGAATTTGGCCGACTGTTTTGTCCCATGGGTCAAAAAAAGCATCACACACCACTCACGGGCTCCCGCAGCATGGCGGTAGGACCACAGATCTGACAGCTTTGTCAGATCTGGCTTCACAGAGCTGCCGGGGAAGGCGCATGCACCTCCCCCAAAATCCCCAAGAGGAGCATTGGGGTGTCTTGGGGTCCTTCTGTTTCACGGACGGCGGTTCGGCATTGCCAGTCTCCGCTCTCCATCCTGAGAGGTGTGGAGAGTGAGGGGGAAGCCAAGTGAAAGCTTTGGCAAACTAGGCACCAACGCAGCTCCGTGAAGCAAAGCCTCAGATCCAGCCACAAGCGGGTACCATTCCAAAATATTGAAGCCGATTGTAAAGGTCTAATTTGATTGAGTCGGCAAAAACAGGAATGTTAAAAGGAAATCCGCTCCCGTTCCTGGTGCGATGAGCACGAAATACAGTACATACAAGTGAAGTTCTGATGAAGTTTACTTTGGGAGGTAAGTTAACTCATGAACAATAAGGATTAAAAGATTACACACAGCTTTTCTTTTCTTTTTAAAATAATCTTTATTAGTTTCCCACATAAACATATACACATAGATAACAAGTCATACAAAGCAAAAGCAAAATAAGAAAGGAAGAAAAGAAAAAAGGAAAGGAAAATACAGTATATTGTGATTAAATAAAAAGTTAAAATGTAAAACTTCCAATCATTCTCATTATACTGCTTATATTGTCCATGTTTTCTCGCACAGATTTATATTATTTCATATTATTTTTATATAGTCCGATAAAATATCTAATACACTTTTTGCTTACAAGTATCAATCCAGTTCTGCAAGTTTATTGTTGTTTGTACAATACAATTTTAAATATTCCTTCAATATTTCCCATTCTCCATATACTTTCTGGTTTGATACTCCTCTGACTCTTCCAGTCAGTTTTGCTAGTTGCAGGTACTCTAGCATAAGGGTCTGCCACTTTGTTATCGTTGGTAGTGTTTCATTTTTCCAGTTTCTTGCCACTATTATTCTAGCTGCCGTGATTGCATACATAAACAATGGCCTTATACTTTTTAAAAATTCTATTGGTAATATACCTGATAGGAAGATCTCTGGTCTTTTTTAAAATGTAAATGTAAATAATATTTATGTTCACTGTAGATGTTGTTCCAAAATTCGCGGATTATGGATCTCACAGTTCCACCACATATGAAAGTATGCACTTATGGTTGTGGAACACCGGTATAAAATTTACGGCATGTAATGCCTTAAAGGAAAATATTATGAAAATGATCTATAGGTGGTACATGACCCCAGTCAAGCTAGCAAAAATTTATCATTTGCCTGATAATAAGTGTTGGAAGTGTAAAGAAACTGAAGGTACTTTCTATCACCTTTGGTGGACGTGCCCGAAGATTAAGGCTTTCTGGGAAATGATATATAATGAAATGAAAAAGATACTTAAATGTACTTTCCCGAAGAAACCAGAAGCCTTTCTCTTGGGCATTGTCGGCCAATTGGTGTCAAAGAAAGATAGAATCTTTTTTATGTATGCTACGACAGCAGCAAGAATCCTCATCGCAAAGTATTGGAAGACACAAGACTTACCCACTCTGGAAGAATGGCAGATGAAAGTGATGGACTTTATGACACTGGCTGAGATGACTGGCAGAATCCGTGACCAGGGGAAGGAGACGGCGGAAGAAGAATGGAAGAAATTTAAAATCTATCTTAAGGACTATTATAAACTTGATGAATGTTAGAATGTTGAGGTTTTGAGAAAGAAAGGGTTACAGCGATATAAGATTAGATTGAAGGAAAGATCAAGAAGACATATGTTTGACAGAACTATTTAGAAGTTGCTGGAAAATTTTGGACATTGGGATGCAGAAAGGGGAGGTATGGGGGAGTCCGAGAAAGAAGGTTTATGAAAAAAAGGTCATGAAACTATTCGTGTTTGTATGTCTTTTTATATGTTTGTATTGTTTTAAAAATTTTGTAAAACCAATAAAAATTTATATATATAAAAAAATGAAAGTATGCACTTATGTCCGTTTTGCATCTCCAGCATGTTGGCGACCTGCCTTTATATATTTTAGTGAGTTTTAAAGGGGTATGATGCCATCTGTATAACATCTTCATAGTGTTTTCCCTGAGGTTGTAGCATGCCGTGAATTTAATATCTGTCCTCCACAATCTTTCCCATTGTTCCATGTAAATATTGTATGCAAGGTCCTGTGTCCACCTTACCATTACTACTTCAACTTGTTCCTCTTTTACTTCACATTCTAATAAGTAATCATAAATTTGTGAAATGTGTTTTCCTTTATTGTGGGTTAACTCTTTTTCAAATTTGGATGTTTCATTTGCATTGAACTTGACCTGATCAATTTGAACCTGAAATTATACTATGTTGTGATTGAACTTGACTTAAAATGGAGGCTAAACTGGAGAAGGAATGCAATGTTATTTAATGGGAGAATATAAAAAAATGCCTCTCTAGAAGAAAGTTGGGACTGATTCTCTGATCTTGTGTTATTTTTGGGAAAGAAATCTTTGACTTTTCAGAGTATTGAAGATATCTAATTAAAAGGAATTGCAGTTGTGGACTTATTTCATCAAAATATACCAGCTGGTTAAAAATCAAGATTAAAAAAGGGGGAAAGAAGAGGACTAAATGAGACTTTTAAAAATATTAGTATTATAGCTTTATTCATATTGGTAATTAAAAATTATTTTGTTGTGAATGGATGTTAGGATGGGAATATATAACTGTTAGAATTTGTTTTTGTGAGTAAAGTGGAAAAGGGGGAGGAAGAGGCTGGAAGTACTGGTTTCTTTACTGGGTTTAGTGAAATGGCCTTGACAAAGTACTGACAAAGCCAAAACAATATCTTCGCTGGTGGAAAAAGACTTCTTGTTTTGGAATTTAATCTCAGAGAGGAAGCTGGGAAACAGGGAGAGATTTGACCCCCCTCACTTCCATCTTAAATTAGAAATGGTAGAAGAAAAAAGCCCAGTGTTGAAACAAACCAACAAGGCTGTGAATCAAAAGAACATAACATATGAATTATACAATTTGCTTTCAGAATTGAAAAGAGAACTGTCCGAGATAAAGGAAACTGTTGATAAGGCAGCTTCTCAAATTCGGGAAAATACTAACTTACTTTCAGAGGCTGTGAGACAATTTAAAGAGGTGAACATACAAACCACCGAGGTGGGAAAGGTTGAGGTGGGAGGTTTGAGGAAAATGCAAGGGAAAGTAAAGATGGTTCATGGTAAAAATGGCGCTTTGTGTGAATTGATTTAGGAGGCTTTGACTTTGATGGAGACAAAACAGGAAGGGAGGGTAAAAGGCATGAGAGGCTACTATATGTGGTGGCAATGTAAAGTTATTAGGAAGACCTGAGAGGTAACATATAAAGACTTGAAGAGAATGCTGAAAATGACTTTTGTCTAAAAAAAATATAGAAGCTATCATTCTGAAAGGTATAGGACTTGATGGATGTACGGGAGAAAGACTCTGTCCCGGCACCTGAGGGTGGACACCAGGGCAAGACCAGCCCATCCCTATAGAAGGAAGAAGCCACCGCCAAGGAAGATTTGTAAAATAACTTACTGAACTATGCAGGACATAATAGACAATTTGAAACCCAAAAGGACATTGATTTTTTTCTTTTCTTTCTTCTTTTTTTTAAATAAGGGAAATGTTTAAAGCATAACCTTGTAAGCTTTGTGTATAGGTTTTTACATTAGTTGAAAAGTCATTTGTAATAAGATGAACAAGGTTTAAAAATTTGATTCTCAAGAATATAAGATTTTAAGGACGTGCATGAATAAGAGTAAAATAATGGAACCAGGAGGGGGAGTGGAAGGAAGTCAGTTAAGATTTATGGTTTAAATTGTTAAATGTGAATATTATTATTGGTTTTTTTATTTTTTAGGGAAAAAATGTTATCAAAAAAGGGGGAAAGCATCAAAAACCAAAGCCGTGTCCATTCCACATAGACTGAGACTTTACACTGGCCCAGAAGTTACTTTCATTGATGTTTTCTGTGTTTTTGGTCAGACCCTTCCTCATTCCAGGTGTACCAAAAGCTGTCGCCCTGGATATGCCAAAAAGGTTCAAGAAGGGAAGCCCATTTGCTGCCATGGTTGTGCTCCATGTGCAGAAGGGACAATCTCCACTCAGGAAGGTAGGAGACTTCAGAGGAATGTGTAGCAAAAAGAACAATAATATATGTCCTTGGTTGAGGAATATTCAAGTATAATCTTATGGTTGAATTTAATAAAGTTTCAGCAGTGATTTACATAGTCTTAAAAAGCTTTCAAGGTACCATTGAGACAGCCTTGAGTATGTAAGAATTAGGCAGTGTTGCTGCATCTGGTAGGCACCCTTGAACCAGTCAGTGTGGCAAAGTAACTAGGATGTTTGGTTTGTACTGGGAAGACCAGAATTCCAGTCCATGCTCCTCCAAGGTACTTTTTTCTGTAAATTACACCCACCTGACAACACCTGGTGTTGGGGTGAGATCAGATGTAGCTGCAATTAATAACCTGGAGCTTCTAGAACACTCCAAGCTCTTCCTTGGGGGGTGAATAAGGGGGTATCTGCACTAGGGAACTGCATGGAAAGGACCAACTTTGTGTTGATTAGCAGAAATAGCAAGTCCCATCACTGTTTCCATTTGTGGGAGTTGGCTGGATTCAAAATTGACTTGCTTTTTTTGCTAGTCTACAGGAAAATGTTCAAGCAGACACTCTTCTTTTTCCAGATGCAGACCACTGCACCAAATGTCCAGAAGATCAACACCCAAACAAGGACAGAGATCAGTGCATCCCCAAAATTATCACCTTCCTGTCCTATGATGAATATCTGGGGACCCTCTTGGCTTCCACTGCCCTGTTTTTGGCCTTAATCACAGGCCTTGTTTTAGGAATATTCATTAAATATCTTGACACTCCCATAGTCAAAGCCAACAACAGGGACCTTTCCTACATCCTCCTTGTCTCCCTCCTCCTTTCCTTTTTGTCCTCCTTTCTGTTTATAGGCCGGCCAAGGAAAGTGACCTGCCTTGTCAGGCAGACGGCCTTTGGCATCATCTTCTCAGTTGCTGTCTCTTCTTTGTTGGCAAAAACTATTACGGTTGTGCTGGCCTTCCTGGCCACTAAGCCAGGAAACAGGGTGAGGAGATGGCTGGGAAAGAGTCTGGCTAATTCCATTGTCATTTCCTGTTCCAGTATCCAAATTCTTATCTGTGTCATCTGGCTGGGTACCTCTCCTCCATTCTCAGATTCTGACATGCACTCCCAGGCTGGAGAGATCATCCTGCAATGCAATGAAGGATCTGCTGCCATGTTTTACACTGTCCTTGGCTACATGGGCTTCCTGGCTGCCATTTGCTTCACGGTGGCTTTCCTGGCCAGGAAGCTGCCTGGGGCCTTCAATGAAGCCAAGCTGATCACCTTCAGCATGCTGGTCTTCTGCAGTGTTTGGGTGTCCTTTGTGCCCACCTACCTGAGCACCAAGGGGAAGTACATGGTGGCTGTGCAGATCTTCTCTATGCTGGCCTCCAGTGCTGGGCTTCTGGGCTGCATCTTCTTTCCCAAGTGCTACATTATTGTACTAAGGCCTAGTCTGAATACAAAGGAGCACCTGACTACAAAGGCTTAATATGGCACCTGATTCCTAAAATATGTTTTTGGTCTTTGCGATTGATAGCCAGCATGGTAGCAATAAAGACAGGACACGTGAGTTGGGAATGTACCTCCTTAAAAGCTATTGTTTTGGAAATCAGAACACAAAATTATCATTTGAATCATATTCCATCTTTACCACTGTTCATTTTTCTCCTGCTAAACATTATTGATGAATTCTTTTCTGAAGACTGTTTTATATTTTTCCTAATAAGAAATCCTTATTGCAATTCAATAATAATGAATCTGTTGATTAAGAAAATAAAAAATTCTTAGATGATATTACAAATAAATTACTTATGCATTTTTTTTCAACATGAAAGAAATACATTCCATTGGTATCTCTTTATTTCCTGTTGTGCATATCAAGAGAGTCACATTGATTGTTGGTGCCAGGGGTGTTCTTCATGTGGTGCAAGGTGCAAAACATTTTTAAAGTAGTTGACACACAATAGGCATGAGTCATGCCCAAAATATACTGGATAATTTCAAAATATGCAAGGAGATATTAGCAAGTTATTAAAATAGATTTGACCTTTCAAATCAATTTGTCTAGTCCTTATTTTCCTTTGCCGGATTATTTGGAAATAATCCAAGGATATTTCAACCATGTCAAGCATCTACAAAATCCCCAGAGGTATAAATTGTCAGGAATCTCGGCCGCAGTCAGAGGTAACTGGCCTCACTCCAGGCATCCGGCTGAGATCCTTGTTGACCTTCCCGTCTGCGTCTCCCGGCAGGATACAGGCAAGGTCACAAATCGGCGATCCTCCTCAAACATGAGAAGAACACACCCTCCTCCTTCTCCCTCCCTGCATTCCCCAGGGAGGGGAAAAGAGACAGACAGGAGTCCTATTTACGTGTCTTTTATTCCTGTCATTCAGCAGTACAGAGAAACATGTCTGTACCCTCCAGACTCCGGCAGTAGAGTCACAGCTCCACCCCTGTACTTCCAGTACAGGTCAGATGACACTCTGAGCTAACATCCGGTGCTCAGTACAGAGAATAGACTGCCCCTTTTTCCCAACAGTACAGTTCCAGACATCAACATCCTGTTTTGCATTCCAGCCACCTGCAGCTGGCTTTTGCATTGCTGCTTTTTCCTGACATGAATATCAGGAGGGAAGGAAAAATCCTGAATATTCTTGCAGTTTCTTTGGAGAGATGTGAAAATGTCATTCCTGCTTCTAAGATAGAAAGAGCCCTCAACCTTCTATTAACAAAGTTGATTCAGGAGATTCTGGGCTTGTCCATGAGTCGGAGCTGTTTCTCACTTGATCCACCCTTTTTAGGCACAGATCTGAACCATTTTCCCCATGCCCTACTCCTTTCCCACAGAAAACCTGTTCTCTTCTTCTATATCGGAAAAACAGCAATTTGTGCTGTTCCCCAGTGGAAAGCAGTGAGACAAGGAGAAGTGTGGATGAGCTTTAGCTAATTCTACAAGATCCCACAGGTATAAATGGTGTGGATCATGGAGAAGGGTCTTTGAGGAACTTGTCAACATTCATGTAGGAGAATGCAAACAGAAATTACAAATAATGAAGTGATAAAAGCTAGTGCCACATGAGATATAATGTAAATGTGAAAGACTAAAGTGGTGAAATTAAAAGGGTACATGATAGAGCAGTGAAGTATCCTAAGCTTTGAGACAAACTCTGGGAGCTCAGGATAAAGAAGCACAAGAGAAAAGAGTACGTGAAATTTACAGTAAAGGCAAGACTTGAGGTTTACATGCCTAATGCATCCTTATTTGCTATATAAATATTCAAAAGATCATTAGTTTCGTGAAAAATAACTGGATAATTTAGCTTGAAGTGGACAGTAGGGTCTCTCAGCCACAGATGTGTCTACACGTGAGGCCCAGTTGCCTGAATATTGCAGATGTCCTTGCAAAGCTCAGTTGTAAGTATATGGTGGTGTTAAGGTCTGTGTTGTGTAGTACCCATGTGATGCTGATACAAAACCTCACACATACACTATGTAGAAGAATGAAAGTTTACTACCCCACTTCTCTCCTCCCTTTTCTATCTCCCTACCTCTCTTCTCCCCCAACCTTATACAATATACAGCATTAAAACCTTCATCAAATATAACTGATCTATAGAAAGGAATGTATGATATGAAGAAAGACAATGAGTGTACAGTGGTGCCCCGCAAGACGAATGCCTCGCAAGACGAAAAACTCGCTAGACGAAAGGGTTTAGCGATTTTTGAGTCGTTCCACAAGATGAATTCCCCTATGGGCTTGCTTCGCAAGACGAAACGTCTTGCGAGTTCTTGCGAGTTTGTTTCCTTTTTCTTAAAGCCGCTAAGCCGCTAAGCCGCTAATAGCCGCTAAGCTGCTAATAGCCGTGCTTTGCAAGACGAAAAAACCGCAAGACGAAGAAACTCGCGGAATGGATTAATTTCATCTTGCGAGGCACCACTGTACTTTTGTAACTGGAGTAAAACTTTAAAAATAATAAGTAAGTAAATAAATGAAATGAAATGAAATGAAATGAAATGTTCCATGGGGCTGGGGGCTGGGGAAATAATAATACAAGTAATGTACCTAGTAGTACAACTACTTCAATGAACACAGTATAACAGAAAAATCAAAATTGCCAACACTACATAGCCCAAAACAAAAACAACCCACGACAAACAGGTTACTGCGACCAAACAGCTAACTGAGATTCAGCTAAGCTCAGTAGAGTAAGGATGCCTAGCTTCATCAAACGGCCATTTATTCTCTCCCATATAACAGAAAAGTTGTCTTTCAAGAAAGCACAAAGTTTTGCATTTGGGATTTTGTTGGGGGAAATGGCACTAATCTCTTCTGTTCTTTAGTAGGTCAGTTATGGTTTTGTTTCTGATGCTTTTAAGGATAAAACTCAGTTCCCTTTTGTCTACCTAATGGTCCCCAAAGTAAAACATCAGTATCTGGGGATAGTCCAACTGCTCCTGCATTTCAGTTGGACGTGGATTGGCCTTGTTGCTCCAGATATCAACAATGGAGAGAGGTTCAGGAGGACCTTTAGGCTTCTGCTAACCAGAAACACCATTTGTGCTGCCTTCTCACTTAGCATCCTAATACAGTCATACCTTGAGTTGAATGTGCTTCAGGTTGAGTGCTTTCAGGTTGTGCTCCATGGCAACCCAGAAGTAACAGAGTGTATTACTTCCAGGTTTTGCCACTCGCGCATGCGCAGACGCTCAAAATGATGTCACGCACATGCGCAGAAGTGGCAAAACGTGACCCACGCACGCACAGATGCGCCGTCGTGTCGTACGTTCCATCTCAATTTGGGCTCAGACCTTGTTCATTCCATAACTTGTTCATTCCATGCATGGAATCAAATAAGTATAAATAAAAGATAAAATTGTAAAAGGAAGTAGTGATAAATGATGAAAGTGAATGCATAAAGATGCTGGAATAGCCTTTCAGAGAAGCCCTACACAGCCATATCTCTCTTATAATTTGATGGACTTGTTAATGAAGATCTCCATTATCATACTCTCATTGATAACTGATAATGATAACTATCATTATCACGTGCTACATTATCATATTCAGGCCCAATCTGAACACGAAAGCACATCTAACTACAAAAAGTGAAGGTGGTGTTTGATTCTTAGCTCCTTTAAAGATTCTTAGCTTCATACAAAATATAACGTTGTTAAGGTGGACACTACACTGGTTTGTGTCAGGACAATTGGACAACTGGAAACACTGTTAAGTCATAGAATCATAGATGACCCGAGTATTTCAAATTGTCTTGCCACACACTTCCCCATCATCTGCACTTCCCAAATAACTGGTTTTAGCAACAAGATAGTAGCAATGCTAAACTAATGAGTTCAGGTGGGAAATTTTCAGAAGTGGTCAAATCACATCTTTCAAGACAACTACAATGGTACCTTGGGTTAAGTACTTAATTCGTTCCGGAGGTCCGTACTTAACCTGAAACTGTTCTTAACCTGAAGCACCACTTTAGCTAATGGGGCCTCCTGCTGCTGCTGCGCCGCCAGAGCACGATTTCTGTTCTCATCCTGAAGCAAAGTTCTTAACCTGAAGCACGATTTTTGGGTTAGAGGAGTCTGTAACCTGAAGTGTATGTAACCTGAAGTGTATGTAACCCAAGGTACCACTGTACTACTAACTACCCTCTTCTTTGGATCAAGAATTAAGCTGTGAAGGAAGCTGTGCTTTGTCAATAGTATTTTAATTGTAACACCTGTCATAATTAAGTAAAGCAATGAAAGTGAAGTAAGAGATACTAAGTTAAGCATTTTACCACCTGTTCTAGAAACTTGAACATCTGCCTGAAGAGTACCACTGATTTTTAGCTACTGACATTCAAGAAAAGCTGTTTATATACTACTGTCTTTAAGCCTATGACATCCTTATATTTTGTTTAAATAATAAGCCAACTTCTACCTAAAAGAACACATCTCCAGACCTAACATGGTTTCACAAACTCTTTCTGTAAATAAAAATTTTCTTGTTTCATGAACTCCTTCCTTAGACTCTAAATCACTAAATTTTCATGAACAAAACTCCACTATAGGATAGCCTGTGGGAAACAGTAGTCATTCGTTTAACTGGTATACTGTGAGGTGGGTCTGCTATATTTAATTGGACAACTCTGGGCAACCCCCCCCCCAAAAGCTTAACAACTCCTGGCAATCTCCCCCCATTTCCTCAATTTGAAGTAAAAAAAAATGGGGGGGGGTGTTATACACGGAAAAATTCAGTACTTCTGCTGCTATTTCTGCTGCTATTGCCCCATGGAGTCAGTGGGATGCTAAAAGCAAAATGTCCATTAAATATGAAAAAGGATCATGATCCACTGAATTATTACAGGCCAGGAGACCACCTCATTAGTGGGGTCATATATCAAAGAGGTGTTGTAATTTACAAACCTGACTTTACCACAATGGTATGTGGTAAGTGACTGTATGTTACTCACCCTACATTCACAATTGCTGTTATTAGCTAAAGAAAGCACCTAATTTCTGGCCATCCCTAAAAATCATTTCTCCCTCCTTTGCCCATCTTTTGACTTTGAAAGAAGTTTTGGGGATTGGGAGTCATTATCTCAGTGCCCACTGACCTCTTGGTATCCTACAAACTGGGAGGTTAATTCTGAACCCTTTCCTTTTTTTGGCTTCAGTTTAATTTACAAAGGCAGTATCTAGAGAACAGCTGACCATCTCTTCTCCTGCTTCTTGGGTGTGTTGGCAAATTGCAATTAGTTCAGGTCCTGTTGAATCAAATTGTTGGCCCTGGTTTGGAATGAATCAGCTGGTATTCTGACACCTCTCATGTGGGTGTCATTGCCATTATAAGAGAACACGGGAGGTGCCCGTGGTGAGCTCTGCCACCTCTTTTCCTAGAAAAATTGTACTGGTCACAGCTATGAATCCAGTACAGTGGTACCTCTGGTTACGTACTTAATTTGTTCCGGAGGTCCGTTCTTAACCTGAAACTGTTCTTAACCTGAAGCACCACTTTAGCTCATGAGGCTCCCGCTGCCACCGCACGATTTCTGTTCTCATCCTGAAGCAGAGGTACTATTTCTGGGTTAGCGGAGTCTGTAACCTGAAGCATATGTAGCGTATGTAACCCAAGGTACCACTGTACAGAGCAAGCATGTAACTGCTGTATGTACCGTATTTTTCACTCCATAAGACACACTTTTTTCTTCCTAAAATGTAAGGGGAAATGTCTGTGCATCTTATGGAGCGAATGCGTGGTCCCTGGAGCCGAATTGCCCAGGGGCAAAAAGCAGATCTTATTTTTTTTTGAAAGAGGGAAGTGGGTGTTGAAACAAAGCCGCTGATCATTTGCTGACCGGGGAGAGAGATAAAGGATGCTAGAGATAAAGGAGGCTGCCTGGGAGTGGGGAGATAAAGACAGCAAACTTGCAAAGGGGGGAAACAGGAAGACTAAAGCAATAAGGAGAGAAATTAGAAGAAAAGGAGGAGCAAAAAGCTGCTCCAGCTAAGGAAAAGACACTAAGGCAAACAAGAGGGAAGGGAGTGTTGAAAGGAAACAGCTGATCGGTGGGATCGGAAGAGAGATAAGGGATGTTAGCGGAGGCTGCCTGGGTGGGGGAGGTAAAAGCCCATGGATCCTCAGGATTTTTTCATTGGGTCACCCCAAATTCTCCCAAATTCACCATCAGATCACATAGCATGTCTATGGCTACAGCCTGCACCAAAAAAAAAACGCACCCACTGTTTCCTGGGGCTGCAATGGTGCCAAAATGTGGTTACAAAGCACGGATCCACATGGATCCTCGGGATTTTTGCATTAGGTCACCCCAAATTCACCATCAGATCACATGTCTGTGGCCACAGCATGAACCACAAAAATCATACATCCACTGTTTCGTTCAGAATATTTTTTTCCTTGTTTTCCTCCTCTAAAAACTAGGTGCGTCTTATGGTCAGGTACATCTTATGCAGCGAAAAATACGTATTTGGCTTCCGGCGCAACTCACACATACTGCTCTGTCTACTAAAAAAATTCCTTCCAGTAGCACCTTAAAGACCAACTAAGTTAGTTCTTGGTATGAGCTTTCGTGTGCATGCACACTTCTTCAGATACATGCATGCACACGAAAGCTCATACCAAGAACTAACTTAGTTGGTCTTTAAGGTGCTACTGGAAGGAATTTTTTTATTTTGACTATGGCAAACCAACACGGCTACCTATCTGTAACTGCTCTGTCTACTGTTCTCCTTCCTAGCAACTACACAAGTGAAGGGAGTGGGGAAGGTCCACTTATTTTTTTTTCTATGGCAGAGCAGCTTCTTTCTCTATGCTTGTGGTGTCAGCCAGAGCCATTGGCTAGATAAAGGGACTGGTTTGGCAAACTTGCTCATGTCTATCCGCTCATATACAGGACCCCAAGAATTGGAAGTAATTCAAGGCATTGTCAAGCTGGACACCCACCCACCCAAATGCATAACAATACCTTATGAACAAAAACATTAAATAATTATCCTATATTATATAAAGAGAGCCACTTAAAATATTAAGAGAATGATTTAGCCCAAACCCACTAAAAGCCTGGAGAAAAATGGTAGGTTTTCACCTGGTCCCTGGAAGAACAAACACTTGGGTCAAGACCCACCTTAGATGCTGCTGTCATAACAAATCTCTCTTCCTGTCTCCTAGATATTATTAGTAAGTAATTATGGATGGCTGAAAAGCATGCATAATTACACTGAAATGGCCCCTGTTGCATTGATTTGATGATTTGGAAATATCTTACCCATTTCTGATTCTACCTATAGGTCTGTTTAAATGGGATCCTCCTTATTGAGGGTACTGGCTGTGCGCGGGTCCCAAGGACAACCCCGCAGGTTTAAATATTGTCAGGAGCATAGCTAGCCTTAGCTCCATACCCAAGGATGACGCCAGGCTGTTTGGGCCAATCGCGTGAGGTGGCGTGATTCCTGCGCTCTGTAAATGAGACAGCTTGACGTAATTTGGGCACTTGCCTCGTGTTGCCGGGCACACGCCCTCCCTCCCTCCCTCCCTCCCTCCCTCCCTCCCTCCCTCCCTGATGTTAGGCAGTGTTGCTTTGGCCTTGCTTTGGATTGGGTCCCCTGCTTTGGAACAGGGGCTAGGTAGGATTTTTTTCCATTTGGCAGATTGGCTTTAGCCACTTAGTTTTCGCCTACCCCCTCAGCAATCGTCACAACTTGTAAGGTTTGGTGGTTAGGCACTGGCTTATTAGAATGTGGGGGAGGTGAGGTGCGGCCATCACCTGCCCCTCCAGGAATAGGGTATTCCAGTAAAGGAATCTGGGGGTCCTGGATCTCATCCGAAATCCACTTGAGGGGCTAGGGCCATGCCAGGGCCACAGGAACCCCGGGGTGAGCTTCGGTCGGTCTTCATCGATGTTGCTCCCTAGTTTGGTGTTTTCAGACTACCAGCCAGAGAGGCGGGGAGTCAGTTATAGTCTGTTGCCAATGCCTAAGCCAATACCGCTCACTTTTTCTGTAATCAATAAAGTTGTGGCCTAAAATTTGCCCAATAACTTAAACTAAAATGTGTGTCTGTGTGAAGTTATTTATGGGGGGAGGGGTCTTGGGGCCTCAGAGCGAAAATGCATGCATGATAATACCAGCCTTATGGAGCACCTACAGCTACCCTGATTGAATTTGCAGTTTTATTTTGTAGCAAATAATGTGTTGAGACAAATTTGTTACTCATATCCTATATGTACTTTTCAAATTCTGTTGCAGCAAAGACAACAAAATTCTAATCCATGTAGTCTATGAAAAATTATGATGTAATAAATTTGGGCTGACAGGGAAGTAGGCAGGTAGCCGTGTTGGTCTGACACAGTCAAAATAAAAAATAATAATAATAAAATGTCTAGTAGCACCTTAGAGACCAACTAAGTTTGTTCTTGGTATAAACTATTGTGTGCCAACTGCTTTAAAAATGTTTTGCACCTTGTGCCACATAAAGAGCCAGTGTGGTGTAGTGGTTAAGAGCAGTAGTCTCATAATCTGGGGAACCGGGTTCGCGTCTCCGCTCCTCCACATGCAGCTGCTGGGTGACCTTGGGCCAGTCACACTTCTTTGAAGTCTCTTAGCCCCACTCACCTCACAGAGTGTTTGTTGTGGGGGAGGAAGGGAAAGGAGAATGTTAGCCGCTTTGAGACTCCTTAAAGGGAGTGAAAGGCGGGGTATCAAATCCAAACTCTTCTTCTTCTAAGTTTGTTCTTGGTATAAACTATTGTGTGTCAACTGCTTTAAAAATGTTTTGCACCTTGTGCCACGTAAAGAACACCCATGGCACCAATATTCAAGGTGACTCTCCTGATATGCACAGCAGGAAATACAGTGGTGCCCCGTAAGACGAATGCCTCGCAAGACGGAAAACCCGCTAGACGAAAGGGTTTTCCGTTTTTGAGTTGCTTCGCAGGACGAATTTCCCTATGGGCTTGCTTCGCAAGACGAAAATGTCTTGCGAGTCTAGAGATTTTTTTTCCGCTCCCCCCCCTTTATCTAATCTGCTAAGCCTTTAATAGCCTTTAATAGCCTTTTAGCAGCTAATCCCCTAAGCCTTTAAGCCTTTAATAGCCGCTAAACCGCTAATAGCGCTAATCCGTTAAGCCGCTAATAGGGTTGCTTCGCAAGACGAAAAAACCGCTAGACGAAGACTCTCGCGGAACGGATTAATTTCGTCTTGCGAGGCACCACTGTAAAGAGATACCAATGGAATGTGTTTCTTTTTATTTTGAAAAACAATGCACAAGCAATTTATTTGTAATACTATCTAATAAATTTTTATTTTCTTAATGAACAGCATTCATTATTACTAAATTGCGGTAAGGATTTCTTATTAGGCAAAATATACAAACAGTCTTCAGAAAAGAATTCATAAATAAGGTTTAGCAGGAGAAAAATGAACAGTGGTAAGGATGGAATATGATTCAAATGATAATTTTGTGTTCTGATTTCCAAAACAATAGCTTCTAAGGAGCTACATTCCCAACTCATGTGTCCTGCCTTTATTGCTGCCATGCTGGCTATCAATTGCAAAAACCAAAAACATATTTTAGGAATCAGGTGTCATGTTAGGTCTTTGTAGTCAGGTGCTCCTTTGTATTCAGACTAGGCCTGAGTACAATAATGTAGCACTTGGGAAGGAAGATGCAGCCCAGAAGCCCAGCACTGGAGGCCAACATAGAGAAGATCTGCACGGCCACCATGTACTTCCCCTTGGTGCTCAGGTAGGTGGGAACAAAGGACACCCAAACACTGCAGAAGACCAGCATGCTGAAGGTGATCAGCTTGGCTTCATTGAAGGCCCCAGGCAGCTTTCTGGCTAGGAAAGCCACCGTGAAGCAGATGGCAGCCAGGAAGCCCATGTAGCCAAGGATAGTGTAAAACATGGCAACAGATCCTTGATTGCATTGTAGGATGATCTCTCCAGCCTGGGAGTGCATGTCAGAGTCTGAGAATGGAGGAGAGGTACCCAGCCAGATGACACAGATGAGAATTTGGATACTGGAACAGGAAATGACAATGGAATTAGCCAGACTCTTTCCCAGCCATCTCCTCACCCTGTTTCCTGGCTTAGTGGCCAGGAAGGCCAGCACGACAGTAATAGTTTTTGCCAACAAAGAAGAGACAGCAACTGAGAAGATGATGCCAAAGGCTGTCTGCCTGAGAAGGCAGGTCACTTTCCTTGGCCGGCCTATAAACAGAAAGGAGGACAAAAAGGAAAGGAGGAGGGAGACAAGGAGGATGTAGGAAAGGTCCCTGTTGTTGGCTTTGACTATGGGAGTGTCAAGATATTTAATGAATATTCCTAAAACAAGGCCTGTGATTAAGGCCAAAAACAGGGCAGTGGAAGCCAAGAGGGTCCCCAGATATTCATCATAGGGCAGGAAGGTGATAATCTTGGGGATGCATTGATCTCTGTCCTTGTTGGAGTATTGATCTTCTGGACATTTGGTGCAGTGGTCTGCGTCTGGAAAAAGAAGAGTGTCTGCTTGAACATTTTCCTGCAGACTAGCAAAAACAGCAGGTCACTTTTGAATCCAGCCAACCCCCTACAAACAGAAACAGTGATAGGGCTTGATGTTTCTGCTAATCTACACAGAGAGTTGGTCCTTTCTGTGCAGTTCCCTATTGCAGATACCCCCTTATTCACCCCCCAAGGAGGAGCTTGGAGTGTTCTAGAAGCTCCAAGTTGTTAATTGCAGCTACATCTGATCTCACCCCAACACCAGGTGTTGTCAGATGGGTGTAATTTACAAAAAAATTGTTCCTTGGAGGAGCATGGACTGGAATTCTTGTCTTCCCAGTACAAACCAAACACCCTAGCTACTTTGCCACACTGACTGGTTCAAGGGAGCCTACCAGATGCAGCAACACTGCCTAATTCTTACATACTCAAGGCTGTCTCAGTGGTACCTGGAAAGCTTTATTAATATTATGTACATTACTATTGAACCTTTATTAAATTCAACCATAAGGTTATACTTGAATATTCCACAACCAAGGACATATATTATTGTTCTTTTTGCTACACGTTCCTCTGAAGTCTCCTACCTTCCTGAGTGGAGATCATCCCTTCCGCGCATGGAGCACAATCATGGCAGCAAATAGGTTTCCCTTTCTGAACCTTCTTGGCATATCCAGGGCGACACCTTTCGGTACACCTGGCATGAGGAAGGGTCTGACCAAAAAGAGAGAAAGCATCAATGAAAGACTGTTAGCAAGTAACTTCTGGGTCAGTGTAGTCTCAGTCTCAGTCTATGTGGAATAGGCACAGCTTTGTTGTGGATGATCCATGGGACAAAACAAAGGGTCATAGACCTTGGGTCACAGTTGGGGCAGAAAGAGATAATCAAGAAGAAAGAATTACATGGAGACTGTATTGCACTTGGATTTAGGAGTCAGAGCTGTCTGCCATCATTACAAATGTCTAGTAAACACACTACAAATCTGCAATCATGGAAACCATTTACAAATATCAAAATCCAGAGAAAGAAACAAGCTGAAACAGAAAGGTATTTGGAGCAGCCATGTTGTGCTCAATTCTGAAGTCTGGCATGCTTCCTGACTGCTGCAAAAGCCATGCCCCAGTCATATTCTAACCTGCTTTTCCATTTTCATGATTCTTATTTTGACTTTCCTCCATTCATCTCCTCCCCCGTGTAGTTTTAGCCCATTACTTGGATAGGCATAAATTATATTGTTTCTCCTAACAGAGAATCAGAGCTCAACATATCTCTAAAAGGGAATACAATGCAACCAAACCTGGTTGAAAAGCCTGGACCACACAAGAGCCTCTTGGTCAATGGTGAATTTTGGGCCTGAGAATTCCTGTCTGCTTATGCTCCCAAATTTCACGGCACCAAAGGACTTGTTGGGAAATGGCACCCAATTCACAACGTCAGATTCGACTGTCAACTGCCCCTTCTCATCCAAATAGACTCCTTCCATGGAAGTATTGTAAAACTGGGAGCTTCCAAGGAAAGGGTGAAGCTAGAACAGGAAAGAAAGCATGCACATTTAGAAAAGAATAACATTATCTAGATAACATAGCCTAATTGCTGGAGATCTTTGTACAGACTGACAATGGGATCTTTAGCCCATTGTTTCTGCTTCAGCCTTTTGGGACAGACTAAAGCCGTGAGATACATAAGCTTTATTCTGCACCCTCAGAAGAATTCTGCAAGGATGAGTTTCCTTGGCTAGTAATAGCATGAAGCCTTGCTAAGGAATCAGGTGGTAAAGTGGAGGCAGATTGTTTTCTCATCTCAGCAGCAAAATTAAGATGTGGGTAACAGTACAGTAAATGGAGGCAACGTAAAGTCAAGCCGGAATGGAATTCACAGCACCGATGCCTGTTCAGCCTGTGAGGAAAACAGCAATACCTGCCAAGACTGTATCCTTTGATATTTCAGCCTCTTTTTACCCTTCGCCACCATCTGATTGGATTTGGAGGAAAGCACAGCCCTTAAGGCGCCTGCCAGAGCAAGGACAAGATTGTAAATACTGTAACTATCCAGAGACAGGATTTTCTCAACCACTTCATCACGCAGGGACTCCAGAGTGTCATCTTCCCTGCACCTTCTCCTTCCTTTTACAGACAACATGTGCTTTGAATATGAACACTTAAATGATTTCTCCCCAAACTTCCGCATAGGATAGTAAAATGTTTCATAATTATCATAGTTTGGCCTTCTTTTAATACGAGTTAAGAAAGAGAAAAACCCATGGATGTGCAGGGGAGAAAGCAGATCATAAGACAAATTCAAGGTGAGATCCCACAAAGCTGTTGTGATCCAGACTTTCCCCACAGTGGGTCTTATATAATTTTCAACGAATTTTTGCCAAGCACGTATTGTACTAAAGAAGTAGCGCATCTCTCCATAGTAGATTAATACATTGATTTTGTTCCACCTGGAAAATGTTTTGGAAGGCACAAGTACACTTGTATGCTGTATTGGGATGCTAAGTGAGAAGGCAGCACAAATTGTGTTCCTGGTTAGCAGGGGCTTCAAGGTCCTCCTGAACCTCTCTCCATTGTTGGTGCCTGGAGCAACGAGGCCAATCCAAGTCCAGTTGAAGTGCAGGAGAAGTTGGACTATCCCCAGATACTGATGCTCTTCTTTGGGGACCATTCGGTAGACAAAAGGGAACTGAGTTTTGTCATTAAGAGTGTCAGAAACAAAACCATAACTGACCTAGTAAAGAAGAGAAGAGATTAGTGTTGTCACCCCCAACAAAATCCCAAATCTAGTACTTTGTACTTGCCTGAATTATAACTTTTCTCTGACATGGGAAACAGAGAAAAGACACAGTTTCATGGGGGCTAAGGAGCTTTACTCCAGGGAGCTTAACAATATCCCATATTTAGTTGTTTGCTTTCAAAAAATGGTGACAGAGTCTTTGGAATGGGTTGTGTTTGCTTTATGTTATGCCCTGATTGCATTTATTTAACCACTTTTAGAATATGTATCTTGTAGCAGTTTTATTTAATTGTATATGATCTCATCCTTATTTATTCATTAAAATGTCATATTTAAGAAAAAAGAACAAATTTTCTTAAAAAGGAAAAAGCTCACACACAATTACAATCAATATTTTTAGCTCACATTAGACCTACAATAGCCATCAGTTCTTCTATATAAAATTAAGCTCTAAAATTAGTTGCTATAAACCCTACAGATGTCTAAATAGATTGCTGAGGTATTTGTAGTAGAAGAAACCTGCCTTGTGTAATAAACTGTGATCCCCCTCCTAATATCATCCGGTCAGTTTCTTAAGTGAGAAATGTGTGCAGATTTATCCCAAATAAATGTACAATCTTTGGAGAATAAATATAGTTTGACAACAACAACACATTTCATTTGTGTTTATGATGGCACAATGCAAAATCATAACTATATACAGTGGTACCTCGGGTTAAGTACTTGATTTGTTCCGGAGGTCCGTTCTTAACCTGAAACTGTTCTTAACCTGAAGCACCACTTTAGCTAATGGGGGCTCCTGCTGCTGCTGTGCCGCCGGAGCACGATTTCTGTTCTCATCCTGAAGCAAAGTTTTTAAGCTGAGGTAATATTTCTGGGTTAGCGAAGTCTGTAACCTGAAGCGTATGTAACCTGAGGTACCACTGTAGTGACTTATTTCTATGTTCCATTTTAAAATATTAGAATTATTATTATTATTATATTAGAATATTAGAATTCATTTGGG
Source organism: Podarcis pityusensis (assembly GCF_964106645.2). Taxonomy (NCBI): domain Eukaryota; kingdom Metazoa; phylum Chordata; class Lepidosauria; order Squamata; family Lacertidae; genus Podarcis; species Podarcis pityusensis. The sequence goes on from NC_138029.1 coordinate 122,703,176, forward strand.
TTCTCCTCCCAGTTGTTTCTGTTACGATATAGAAGCAATGCAGCTGCAAGCTGCTAGCTTGAAAGCAAAACATAATGGGAATGTTGGGACTGTCCGTGGGAAACAGAGGGACAGTCAATTCACAGTGCGAAGCACCGGAATTAGCTCAGAGTGTAATATGAGCTGTACAGGAAGTGTTTGTCTCTCGACTGCTGGAGCTTGAAGAGAGCAGTCATGTTTTTTGTAACGCTGCAAAGACAGAAATAAAGGCATGTAAATACGTTTCTGTCTATCTCCTTCCCCTGCGGGGGGGGGGGGCAACAAAGAGGGTGTGTGTTCTTCTCACGCTGAGAAGGATCGCCTATCGCGACCTCTGCCTGGATCTTGCTGGGGAATGCAGACAGGGAGGTCAACAGGAGACCAAGCCGGGTGCCTGGGAGTGTTGCCAGTTTCTCCTGATAAAGGCTTGATTTCCAACAGTTTCTCCTCTAGTTGGTTCTGCATTTTTATACTACATTCCCTGTATTACATCATGGTCTAAACCACTAACCCTCTTGGGATTTCTGATCTGAAGGTCGACGGTGTGAACCTCCATTATGGAGTGAGCTCCCATTGCTCTGTCCCAGCTTCTGCCAACCTAACAGTTCAAAAGCATAGCAGTGCAAGTAGAAAAATAGGTACTGCTGCAGTGGGAAGGTGCATGGAAATAGTGTTTCATTGTGCCAAAAGTGGTTTAGTCCTGCTGGCCACATGACCCAGAAAGCTGGCTGTGGAGAAACGCCAGCCCCCTCAGCCTGAAACTGAGATGAGTGCTGCACCCCATAGTCACCTTTGACTGGACTTAACAATTCAGGGATCCTTTACCTTTACCTTTACCTTCCGAGATACAATACTAGTGAATCACAGAATTGTCAAATAGAGAGGTACCACAGGGCCATCTTGTCGAACCCCTGAAATGCAGGAAACTTATGTGGCTAGAGTTCTGATTAAGACTGAAAGCATATTACAAGAATAGATCATTTCAAGGGGGGTGTAGATCATGAACGACATTTTCACATCTTTCCAAAGAAATTGCAATAACTTTTTGGGATTTTTTCCTTCCCTCCTGATTTTCATACCTGTGGGGTTTTGTAGATGCTTGACATGGTGGAAATATCTTTGGATGTGTCAGTGTCAGCCCCTTCAATAACAGCCAATACTTTATTCCATGGTCCACAATAATAGTTTGGGATGTTTGCCTGCCCAGGGCAGAGCAGGTCCACCAGGGCACCAGAAGTCATTCTGGCATCATAATAGTTGTCATAGATGTCATAGCCCAGGGTGAGGTTGGGGAAAAGCCTGTGGTTCTGATTAACCTCCCAAACGGCAAACAAGAAGGACAGGATATGCCAGTAGACCCGGACTCCTCTCCTGGAAAAAAGTGTGTGTTACCTTGACATTCTTTTCACACACCAGATGGTGTCATCCTTAGCTGTGATGGGGGAGCAGAAATCATGAGATGCGTCTGCAGCATCTGTACACCTGAGATCCATCAACCCCTTCCTGCCCAAATCTTAGAAGAGTGGGCTATTCTAATGCAAATGTCTCACTAGAGTTGGGGAAAGCACACAGTTTGCAGTAGATCAATTTCTGACATTCAGAATAAATCCGACCATTTGCGTCCAAAGGGACGAAAATAGAAGACATGATTGACCAAGCAAAAGTACCAGAAATGAGGAGACATGCCCGGGAGACAACAACATTTGGTCTCCATGAGGTCACATTCAGTTTGCATAAAGCTTTTACAACAGTAGGCACATAAGGACTTACCCATAAACTCTGGTAAAGGGAGGCTCATTGAAGACGGTTGGTTTGAAAACAGGAGATGCTGCGGATATGATCCCACTAATATGGTAGTCTCCTCGCCTGTACCAATTCAAGGGTTGATTGGGATCCCTTATCAAAGTCAATGGGCATTTTGAGCTCAGCATCTCTGGAGTTGTTTCAGGTAGTAGCAATAGCAACAGCAGAAGGTGAGCTATGATGCACCTGCCTTTTACTCCAATCTCCTTCTTGAGTGCTATCAGCAACAGAGCTAGCAAATGACCAGCAGTCAAAATCTGCTTGGAAGACCCAGGCTGCAGCGACTTAATCAGAGAGAACATGCCTAGCATACATGGCTTGAGAGCCAAAGAGGATTCACTTCAGCCCCATGTGGGCAGCATAACCCCACCCCACCCTCAGTGGCAAAGTGGAAAAGTATTTATGTACCAGTCTCTTCTGGTTGAGTCTGATGAACTTACATCATGTTTTTGTTCAATGTTGGACGCAAATATGATTTTATTCCTCTTGAGCTTTGGCAAGAGGATGACAAAGAAATCACCATTATTTTTAATAATTATATTTGCCTTTGCACCATGTTGAACTCCGTTTATAGCGCCATTCCTGAAGGAATACATGTTCCATAGAATCATAGAGCCATAGAATTGTAGAATGGGAAGGGACCCTGAGGGTCATTTAGTCCAACCCCCGGCAATGCAGGAATCTCAGCTAATGCATCCATGAAAGATGGCCATCCAACCTCTAGTTAAAAACTTCCAAGGTAGAGGAGTCCACCACCTCCAGAAGGAGATTTACATTGTCAAGCAGCTGTCAGGAAGTTCTTCCTAAAGTTTAGTCTGAATCTCTTTTCTTGTCACTTGAATCCACTGTTTCAGGTCCTACCCTCCAGAGCAGAAGAAAACAACCTTGCTTCATCTCCCATGTGACGACCCTTTAGATATCTGAAGAACTTCCCACTGCATTGTGGTTCTACTTGTGACATGGGCCAGAGAGGGGCACGGGAGGCTGGCATGACCTTTCCCAGCACTTCTGAAAGACTGGGCCATGGTCCAGCAGTGGGCCTCAGTGCCACAGCCCACCCAGTGCCTCCTAACTCACCCGTCCTGCCCCTGGGCCACACATAGCTCTTTGGTTGGACCAAGGGCATTACTGGCAGTTTAAAGGGGCATAAAGGTGTCCAGGAGACAGAGAGGCTGAAGGAGGGCAAGGGTTTAAAGAAGGAAGGGAGATCTCAATAATGGAGGTATTTAAATTGGACAGGAAAATTGGCTTCCAGGTGGAAAGATCCAAATTAGAAACAGAATTGTTAGAACCCAAGACTAAGAACTTGTCAAGAATGTATAACTTGCTGCTGAAATGGAATACTCAAGATGAAACGGTAAAATCGGCTATGATTAAATGGGCACAGGACGTTGGTCATAACATTATGTTTGCTGACTGGGAACAGTTATGGACCACAGGTATGAAATTTACGGCATGTAATGCCTTAAGAGAGAATATTATGAAAATGATATACAGGTGGTACATAACCCCAGTCAAGCTTGCGAAAATCTATCACTTGCCCGATAACAAATGTTGGAAATGTAAAGAAATTGAAGGTACTTTTTTTCACCTTTGGTGGACGTGCCCAAAGATTAAGGCGTTCTGGGAAATGATATATAATGAATTAAAAAAGGTATTTAAGTATACCTTCCCCAAGAAACCAGAGGCCTTTCTCCTGGGCATAGTCGGCCAAATGGTGTTAAAAAAGGATAGAACTTTTTTTATGTATGCAACAACAGCAGCAAGAATACTCATCGCAAAGTATTGGAAGACACAAGAACTTCCCACGCTGGAGGAATGGCAGATGAAACTTATGGACTATATGGAATTGGCGGAAATGACTGGCAGAATCCGTGACCAGGGAGAAGAGTCGATGGAGGAAGACTGGAAGAAATTCAAAGACTATCTTCAGAAACATTGCAAAATTAAGGAATGTTAGAGTGATGATGGATTGAAAATAAGTGGTTTCCAGCTGTACAGGTTAAAGTTAAGGATAGATTAAGATTAAAGATCAAGATTAAAGATGTTTAAAGAAATGGAAATTTGATAATAAAAGGGAAAAATTTAAAGCTATATGACATTAAGATCAAGGATTAGGTTTAAAAAAGTTGAAGTTATATATTTTAACATTTTATTAAATTAAAGATTGGGATTAAAAAAGTGGAAAAGAAACTGCTGGACAAATAATGTGGATTGGAATACAAAAGAGGGAGGTATGAGGAAGTCCAGAAAATAAGTAATTTAAAATTGGAAAAGGAAAAGAGAGTTTGTTTTTAATTGTTATGTTTTGTGTTTTTATTGTTAAATTTTGTATTGTTTTTTGTGTGTGTTGTTTTTCTTTTTTCTTTGTTTAAAACCTTAATAAAAAATTATTAAAAAAAAAATAAAGAAGGAAGGGAGATCTCTATGGTCTGAGGGAAAAGGCAAGAGGATGTGTTGTGGGAAATTAGGGTGCGTGATAAAGGGTTAATATCTAGAATTACAACAACTTGGGAAAAGAGAGAAAAGGAATAAGATAGGGGGAAAGGAAGAAAAAGAATATAAAATGAGTAGGGAAGAAAGATAAAAGTTTTTGGAGGAATATGATACAAGCTGTGAAAAGAAGACGGAAGACAAAACAAGAGTAGACAAGTAAAATGTGAGGCATGCCGGGTGATATGAAACAAGAAGCCTTTTCTGCTTAGTGCTTTTGAATGCACAGATTCTGCTTAACTTGGGGAGGCTGAGTCACAATACTGGTTCCTGACTCACTAATTGCTGCTTGATTATGCCAAACTCTGCCTTCATCTGCCACAGTTTTGTCACTGGCTCATCCGGCGGACCTGCCATTTTGTCACTAGTAGACCTCATTAAGTTTCAGCCCTTTGATTTGGCCCCTACATGAAAGTCCGGAAGGATGACTGTTTCTGGAGCTAAGCTGTGGAATGCTCCCCACCCCAAATGTTCTTACTGCCATCATTCTCCATTTTAGGTGGCAGGTTAAGACACTTCCATCTATACATGCCTTTGGTAAATAACCTGGCCTTGACCGTGGTGCTGAACTTTTAACGGGATGGGGTAGGATTTCTTATTATTATTACTGTGCTCTTGGGTTGAGCATTTTAGGAATTCTTTTTTGTCACTGGCAACAGGAGCTAACTCCATCGTGTGGATTTGAACCGCCAATGTTGCGATCGACAAGCCCAAGAGGCTCAGTGGTTTAGACCACAGCTCCATCAGCTGTTTCAGAATCCATTGGCCAGACTGATGACCAGGGCAGGGCAATCTGAGCATGTAACACCAATTCTGTCATGACTGCAATGGCTACCGATTAGTTGACGGGCTCTATTCAAAGTGCTAGTTTTGACTTTAAAAGCCTTATGAGGGTCAGGAGTCCACCACCTCAAGAACTACCTCTCCTCACATGAATAGACCCAGGCCCCGGATCATCACCAGAGGGTCTTCTTCAAGTTTTCCCTTTGCCACTGTGGAATGCTCTCCTCAGCGAGTCTCATCTGGGGCCATATTTATTTATCTTTAGCCACCAGGAAAAGACTATTCTTCTACCTGGGCTTTTGGCCTTTGATTTGAAAGGCGGCACTGCGGCATCTTTTAGTGGGGCAGGATTTCTCAGTCCCACCTTGTAATTGGATAGCTGTGTTTTTAGGCTGTAAATTGCTTTGGTTAACTCTGTGGAAAACTCTGAAAAAAGTGAATAATAATAATAATAATAATAATAATAATAATAATAACATGCACAGCTCTCTGGTCTTCTTCTTTGGCGATCACTCATAGCCGAGTAAGATTGTCTTCCATAAACACGGTTTTAACAATGAGTCTGTAAGTGACTGTGGAGGCCAATAGCAGCCCTATAGTTAACAGAAAGATGGAGGGCATAAGGAGAAGGGGACAACAGAGGACGAGATGGTTGGATAGTGTTCTCGAAGCTACCAGCATGAGCCTGACCAAACTGCGGGAGGCAGTGGAAGACAGAAGTGCCTGGCGTTCTCTGGTCCAGGGGGTCACGAAGAGTCGGACACGACTAAACGACTAAACATCAACAACAAAGTTAACAGAACCATTGCAACACAGTGTCTTCTCCCAACTCACACAGCCTTCATATGATTAACTACCAATAGGTCCTGGAGAATGAACAGGGCAGAACCCTCTCCAGAAAATGGTGATCAAAGTGACCAGGTTTTTCCCAGTCTGCTATCCAGGCCTAAAGCCAGACTGCAATGGGTCCAGACTGGGAATGGGGAACCTTTGAACTCCCAGACTAACTGCATGTTGAGAGATTCAGAGTAGATAAGAGAAAATATTTATCCGGGCATTGCTTAGCTAAACTATAGAACCTGCTCCCACAGGAGGCAGTGATGGCCATCAGACCAAGATGGCTTCAAAAGAAGATTAGACAATTTCATGGAGCAGCAAGAAGCCTTTTTGATGGCTGCCGGTGGGTCTTCTCTGTCTCCACAGTTGAGGCAGCAATGCCTATGAACACCAGTTGCTGGAAACCACAGGAGGGGGAGAGGCCTCTTGTGCTTGAGCCCTGCTTGTGCGTTTTCCATAGGCTTCTGGTTGGCCACTGTGAGAACAGGATGCTGTGCTTGATGGGCCGTTGGCCTGATCCAGCAGGCTCTTCTTATGTTCAGGTGTTGCTGAACTACAACTCCCATCAGCCCCAGCAAGCATGAGCAATGGCCTGTGGATGATGGGAACTGTAATACAGCAGCAGGTGGAGGACCACAGGTTCCCCATGCCTGGTCTAGATAAATTTGCTTCATCTATTTGGCCACTGTGGGAAATGGGATGCTGGACCACACTGGCCTTTGGCCTTGAAGTAGAGCACCTCTGATGAGTTCTTGAGAAGTTACTTTTTCATTTAGGCCTTGGTTCTGACTTTACATTATCGGTTGCAAAGGCAATCTTTGCAGAGAAATCCCTGGAGATTTGGCGAGAAGACTATAATTACATAATTAGGTACATAATTAAACATCTCCTCCTGTATTCTCCTGTATTGATCAAGGAGCAGGTGCAGAACTGGGGGGAAACATGTTTGGCAGAAATCACCGCTGTGGCCCATAGCCTGACATTTGACAAAACTTGCTAAAGAAACAGTTTTTAGAGGATCAATAGATATATCATTTATTAATGAATATTTGAACTATCAAATATCTGCACCCCATGGATGGCTGGATGGGGACTGCCCATCCTCCTCTCCTTTTTTTGGAGGTGACCCCACCTTCTCTGCCCTACCAGTAAACCTAAGATCACCAACTTTGATATTAGGGAGGGGCGGACTAGGATTAACAGTCACAAAATATGGATTTGTTACACCTGTACACTTGAACATTTACACATCTAGGAAAGGTCAGTGGTAGAGTGTGTTTTTTATGGATAAGGTCCCAGGTTCAATCAGACATGGTTCTTCTCCTCCCCAGTTTAGCTTCATGGCAACCCTGTTACACTGAGAGGCAGTGACCACCCAAGGTTACTCAGTGAGCTTCACGGCCAAGCGGGGATTTGAACCCTGGTCTACCAGCTCCTAGTCCAACAGTCTAACCACTACACCACAGCATCCATCCCGGGGACATGGTGCGCCAGCTGCAGGGCATGGTGTGCATCCCGGGGACATGGTGCAGCACCCGTGGGGGCGTGGCACCTGTTGCGGTGGCGGATGCGCGGCGCGTGTCCGGGGGCAGGCGTGATGGTACCCCCCTCCCTGATAGTGCTGGGGGTGAGAACCCAGCAGAGATTAGAAATTGTTTCCAGAGGTACTTTAAACAACTATATACACAAGGGCCACTGAAAGAAACTGATCTAGATCAATTTTTGAAAACAAATGGACTACAAAAAATATCTCAAGAAAACAAACTAATGTTGAACTATAAAATAACTGAACAGGAGATAGAAGGTGCCATTCAAAATATGCAACTGGGTAAGTCTCCAGGACCGGACGGATTGACTTCTAGATATTACAGATCTTTGAAAGAATGGTTAATACAACCTTTGAAAGAGGTCTGCAATGAAATAATGGAGGGGAAAAGAGCACCAGAGTCGTGGAAAGAAGCATATATTACACTTGTACCGAAAACAGAGACTGAAAAGACACAGCTTAAGAACTACCGCCCTATATCATTACTCAATGTGGATTACAAAATTTTTGCTGACATTTTGGCTAAGAGATTTAAAAAAGTGTTGATGGAAGAGATTCATAAAGATCAAGCGGGCTTTCTCCCAGGAAGACATTTGTCTGACAATTTGAGGAATATAATTGATATTCTGGAAAAACTAGAAGTGAATATAAACACTAAAGCAGTTTTGATATTTGTGGATGCGGAGAAAGCTTTTGACAATATTTCTTGGAATTTTATGAAGAAGAATCTACAGGGCATGGGGGTAGGCCAAGGCTTTGAGAATGGTATAAGTGCAATTTATTCAGAACAAAAGGCTAAATTAATTGTAAATAATGTGGTGACAGAAGAACTTAAAATAGAAAAAGGGACATGACAAGGTTGCCCAATTTCCCCACTTCTTTTTATTTCGGTCCTGGAGGTTTTGTTGAACATGATTAGAAGGGACCAGTTGGTTAAAGGTATACAGGTCGGAACTAAACAGTACAAATTGAGAGCATTTGCAGATGATTTAGGGTTGACGCTACAGGAGCCAGAATCTAGTACTAAAAGGGTTTTAGAACTGATTCAAGAATTTGGTCAAGTGGCAGGATTTAAATTGAACAAGTTAAAAACTAAGGTTTTAGAGAAAAATCTAACACCAATGGAGAGAGAGAGGTTTCAGAATGTGACAGGTTTAACAGTGGTTAAGAAAGTTAAATACCTGGGGATCAACATGACAGCAAAAAATGGGAATTTATTTAAAGATAACTATGAAAAATGTTGGGCTGAAGTGAAAAAAGATTTAGAAATTTGGTCAAATTTGAAGCTTTCACTGCTGGGCCGTATTGCTGCGATAAAAATGAATGTATTGCCTAGAATGCTGTTTTTGTTTCAAACTTTGCAAAATGTGGACAAAATGGATTGTTTCAAGAGGTGGCAGAAAGATATTTCTAGATTTGTCTGGCAGGGCAAGAAGCCCAGAATAAAATTTAAAATACTAACGGATGCAAAGGAAAGAGGTGGATTTGCCCTGCCAGACCTCAAACTTTATTATGAATCAGCAGCTTTTTGCTGGTTGAAAGAATGGCTGCTTCTTGAAAACACTGACATTTTGGACCTAGAAGGTTTTAACAATGTATTTGGATGGCACGCATATCTGCGGTATGATAAGGTCAAAGCACATAAAGCATTTAAAAACCATATTGTCAGGAAAGCACTGTTTAATGTTTGGATAAGATACAAGGATTTATTAGAAAACAAAACTCCAAGGTGGCTGTCACCAATGGAAGCGAAAGCCTTGAAAAAGCTCAATATGGAGGTCAAATGGCCGAAATATTGGGAAATTTTGGAACAAGATGGAGATAGACTGAAATTGCAGAGCTTTGAAAAACTAAAAAACAAAGTGCGAGACTGGCTTCATTATTTTCAGATAATGGAGGCATTTAAATTGGACAAGAAAATTGGCTTCCAGGTGGAAAAATCAAAATTAGAAACTGAACTGTTAGAACCCAAAACTAAGAATTTGTCAAGAATGTATAACTTGCTGTTGAAATGGAACACTCAGGATGAAACGGTGAAATCTGCTATGATTAAATGGGCATAAGACGTTGGACACAACATTATGTTCGCTGACTGGGAACAGTTATGGACCACAGGTATGAAATTTACGGCATGTAATGCCTTAAGAGAGAATATTATGAAAATGATATACAGGTGGTACATAACCCCAGTCAAGCTTGCAAAAATCTATCATTTGCCCGATAATAAATGTTGGAAATGTAAAGAAACTGAAGGTACATTTTTTCACCTTTGGTGGACGTGCCCAAAGATTAAGGCTTTCTGGGAAATGATATATAATGAATTTAAAAAGGTATTTAAATATACCTTTTTGAAGAAACCAGAGGCCTTTCTCCTGGGCATAGTCGGCCAAACGGTGTTAAAAAAGGATAGAACTTTCTTTATGTACGCAACAACAGCAGCAAGAATACTCATCGCAAAGTATTGGAAGACACAAGAGCTCCCCACACTGGAGGAATGGCAGATGAAACTGATGGACTATATGGAACTGGCGGAAATGACTGGTAGAATCCGTGACCAGGGAGAAGAGTCGGTGGAAGAAGATTGGAAGAAATTTAAAGACTACCTACAGAAACATTGTAAAATTAAAGAATGTTAGAGTGATGATGGATTGAAATTAAGTAGTTTCTAGCTGCACAGGCTTTAAAGTTATATATAGATTAAGATTGGATTAGGAATAAAAAGGTTAAAAGAATGGAAAATTGGCTATTAATAGATAAAAATTTAATGTTATATTATATTAAGATTAAGGATTGGGATTAAAAAAGAGGGAAAGGAATTGCTGGACAAATAAACTGAATTGGAATACAAAAGAGGGAGGTATGAGGAGGTCCAGAAAATAAGTAAATTCAAAGGTAGTGATGAAAAGATGGAATTGTTTTTAACTGTTTTTTCTTCTTTTTATTTTTGTATTTTGTATTGTGTATTTTTCTTTTTACTTTTAAATTCTTTTTTATTGATGTGTCTCTTTTTATCTGAAACTTTAATAAATATCATTTTTTTAAAAAAAAGATAGTGCCGGGGGTGGTGCGCTCCCCCCACCCTCCCGTTCCCCCGCCAGTGTATCTCCTTCTCCATCCTGCTTTCCCTCACTTCCTCTCCCTCCCTGATGATATAAGAATTAGAGACCCCATTAAAACCTTATTTTAATCATGTTTCAATGCTTCACTTTAATTGTATCTAACCTTTCAGAATGTATTTTGGAACATTTTAGAATGTATTAGGCTTGATTTTTGTGTGTTCTGCATTTGTGAGTCTCCCTCCTATGCTGCTCTCTCCTCTCTCCTGATCTACCTCTGAAATTGGTATAAATGGCAGGATGTTTTAGCACCAGAGTGTAACTCAGCTATCCCTGAAGCTATCTGAGACCCAGGAAGAGGATTTTATCATGCTCTTCCCTCACTGAAGGCTAGGTTGCCAAGATAATGCTAGACACCCAAGACATAAAATGGTCCAATGGCCTGGTCACATCAGGGCCACCCCAAGGTGATGTGGGGGGTGAAGATACCAGGATGGAGCCATGTGTGCTTTACTTCTCATGACCTGTAACATTTCCTGATCTATGTGAAGATGTTTTATGACTGTTTGCTGTGTTTGAACTACTATATGAGCTTTTGTTCTGAAGTTGCCTCAGGGCAGACGTTCTCGACTGGCACGTTGAGTTGAGTGAGCTCTGTCCTATTGCAATAGCTATAATAAACGCTGGGTTCCCAAATCCGGATGCTGGACTTGGAAATAGTTTCCTTGGTTCTGTGGTTTATTCAAAAGGTTCCTCACCTGGGTAACAAACAAGGTGGTGTAGAGGTGAATTTTTACAAAACTGAGATTCCCTTTCAACCAAAAAAATGTGCACACACAAGGGTATGTGTGTTAAAAGCAGACTAGAAGGGCTGTGTGTGTGTGTGTGTGTGTGTGTGTGTGTGTGTGTGTGTAAACAAGGAGGGCGGGTGTTAGAGAACCTGCACTTAGGTGCTGAAATGTTCTGCACTTAGGCAGGAAGGGCCAGACGCACAAATATAGGATGGGGGACATCTGGCTTACTAGCAGTTCATGTGAAAAGGATTTAGGGATCTTAGTGGGCCACTAGCTTAACATGAGTCAACAGTGTGGCGCAACAGCAAGAAAAAGCTAATGCTATTTTAGGCTGCATCAACAGGTTTATAGAGCCCTGATTAAGGGAAGTAAAAGTACCACTCTATGCTGCATTGGTCAGACCACACCTGGAATACTGTGTCCATTTCTGAGCATCACAATTTAAGAAGCATGTTGACAAGTTGGAACCTGTGGAATGGAGGGCAACCAAGGTGATCATGGGTCTGGAAACCAAGCCTTATGAAGAATGGTGGAGAGAGTTGAGTATCTTTAACTAGGAAAAGAGGAGACTGAGAGAAGATATGATAGTCATCTTCAAATATCTTAAGGGCTCTCACATGGAAGAGGGAACAAATTAGTTTTCTCCTGTTCTGGAGCATGGAACTTGAACCAATGACTTCAAGTTACAAGAAAGGAGATTCTGACTAAGCATCAGGGGAAACTTTGGCAGTAAGAGGTGTTCGACAATGGAACCATTTCCCTCAGGAGACTGTGGACTGTCCTTTCTTGGAGGGTTTTAAGCAGAGCTTGGGTGGCTATCTGTCATGGATACTGTAGTTGAGATGTCTACATTGCAGGGAGTTTGACTAGATGACCCTGGAGGTTTCCAACAACGCTACAATTCTATGATTCTATATGGCCAAGATGAAGTTGTATGTGTAGTGATCAGGTGGGATTGCTATGAGGAATTATAGCAAATATAGACTAAGCCATCTGTGTCAGCAATGAAAGCATTGTGTTGACTGGGTTTAAACTATTTTTATATGATTCTTGATCAATCTACACCCCTGCATCCCCGTTCCATTCCTCTCTTCCTCACATGTCACGTACACAGGAGTTGCTTCGCCAGGCAGGCTTCCTGGGCCATAAAGATAGTAGGCAAGTTCTTTGATGTAGTTTCTTATATTAACCTTAGGATGTTAATCTTAGGGCCAGGAAACAGATCTCACATAAAGGTGATACTGATTGCTATCCTCCTGGCCATCCTCCTTATCATGTGTACTGATTGTTTATTACCACCGGGGTTGCCAGATGCTCCCCTTTGTAGTTCTCAACTTATTTACCCCAAAAGTACGCATGGATAACTAGTGTTTATAGATTAACTTTCACCCCACGTGGGTTTGTGGAAATGCTCAGAAGAAATCTGATTGGTTCTTTTGAACGCTCTGTAAAAAGCTTTTTTGTGAATAAAAACGGCCTGGACCAGGGGGCTGCATTCGGACAAGCACAGAGAGACACAATTATACGCACCCTTCCCAGAGTCTTGCTGGTTCAAGCCTCTGTGTGTATTCTTATTAATCAGAGTTCAATCCTTCCTTTACTTTGTAAACACAACAGTATGTAGGTGCTCTGAAACCCAGAAGGTGTCTGCTTCAGGTCAGCATCTCCAAGGACATTCAGTGACCTTAGATTGTAGCTGGAAAAGTTGGGAGCAATGCTGGTAAGGTCAAGGCAACCTCCCCTTCCTCTCTCTGACCCATGCCACAATGTAGAAGCACATTGCAGTGGCAAATTCTTCAACTATCTAAAGGGCTGTTGCATAAAAGATGGAGGAAGCTTTGTGGAGGGTACGTCCTGAAACAATGGATTCAAGATACAGGAAAGATGATTCAGACTAAACACTGGGAAGAACTTTCTGATGGTAAGAACTGTTCAACAGTGGAATGAATTCCCTCAGGATGTTGTGGACTCTCCGTTCTTGGAGGTATTTAAGCAAAGGTTGGATGGCTTCCTGTCATGGATGCTTAACTGAGATTCCTGAATTGCTGGGGGTTGGACTAGATGACACTTGAGGTGCCTTCCAGTTCTACGATTCTAAGGCTCTATTATGCTTTTCTTCAGCTCTACACCTGGAGCCATGAAGGCAGCAAGGTGTGAGGGAAATGTAATTATTAAAAACAGTGATGATTTCTTTGTCATCATCTTGCCAAGGCTCAAGAGGAATAAAATCATATTTGAGTTCAACAGTGAACAACAACATGATGCAACTTCATCAGACTCAGCCAGAAGAGACTGGTACATAAATACTTCTCCACTGTGCCACTGAGGGTGGGGTGGGGTTATGCTGCCTACGTGGGGCTGAATTGAATCCTCTTTGGCTCTCAAGCCGTGTACGCCAGGTATGTTCTTTGTGATTAAGTCTATGCAGCCTGGGTCTTCCAAGCAGATTTTAGCTGCTGGTAATCTGCTGGCTGTGTAGCTGATAGCACTCAAGAAGGAGGTGGGGGTTAAAGGCAAGCATATAATAAGTACGCTTCTGCTGTTCCTGTTGCTACTACCTGAAGCAACACCAGAGATGCTGAGCTCAAAATGTCCATTGACTTTGATAAGGGATCCCAATGCACCCTTGAATTGGTACAGGCGAGGAGACTACCATATTAGTGGGGTCATATCCGCTACACCTGTTGGGTTCAATCCAAGCGTCTTCAATGAGCCTCCCTTTACCAGAATTTATGGGTAAGTCTTTATATGCCTACTGCTGTAAAAGCTTTATGCAAATTGAATAAGACCTCATGGACACCTAAGTCCTTGTCTACCAGGCATGAGCGTAGCCAGGATTTTTGTTTGAGTGGGCAGAGGCTCAGATAGTTAATTATTTTTATTGATGGGGGGGGGGGCAGCTACCCTTCCTGTCTCCCCTTGGCTAGGGCTGCTACCAGTACATTGCTGGTACTTTTGTTTGGTAAATCATGTCTTCTATTTTCTTCCCTTTGGAGGAAAATGTTCAGATTCATTCTGAATGTTAGATACTCATCTACTGCAAACTGTGTGCTTTCACCACACTATTATGACATTTGCATTAGAATACCCCATTCTTCTAATATTTGGAAAGGAAGGGGTTTATGGATCTCAGGTGTGCAGATTCATTTCATGATTTCTCCCCCCCCCCCGGCCATCACAGGTAAGGATGACAAAATATTGACTCTGTGTGGAAAGAAACAGGATGTCAATTTGACATACAGTTTTTCCCCAGGATGGCATTTCTGACATACTGGCATTTCCTTTCCTTCTTGTTTGCCGTTCGGGAGGTCAACCGGAACCACATGCTTTTCCCCAATCTCACCCTGGGCTATGACATCTATGACAACTTTTACGATGCCAGAATGACTTCTGGTGCCCTGGTGGACCTGCTCTGTCCTGGGCAGGCAAACATCCCAAACTATTATTGTGGACCATGGAATAAAGCATTGGCCGTTATTGAAGGGGCTGACTCTGACACATCCAAAGATATTTCCACCATGTCAAGCATCTACAAAACCCCACAGGTATGAATGTCAGGAGGGAAGGAAAAATACCAGAATGTTATTGCAATTTCTTTGGAAAGATGTGAAAATGTCGTTCATGATTCTAAGGCAGAAGGAGCATTTGGCCTCAACCCCCTCTTAGCAAAGATGACTCAAGAGATTCTGGACTCATCCACACTTCCTCTCATCCCATGGCTAGAAAGCAGGGGTCTGAGCACCGTTCCATTTCCCATGTGCTTTGTAGGCATGGGTCCAAGCCATTTCTCCCTTACCCTACTCCTTTCCCAGGGAAAGCCCTGTGTTTTATGGCAATGGATCTTTGAGGAAATTGTCAAAATTAAGGCAAAAGAATGGAATAGGTAATGAAAGCTAGTGCCATGTGAGATACAAAAGAACAAATATGCAAAAGGAAACAAGAGGCAAAATACAAAAAAAAGTGCATGACAAGGCAATGGAATGTCATCATCTCTGAAACAAACTCTGTGAGCTCAGGCTAAGCAAACCTTAGATAAACCTGTAAAGGTAAGCGCAATTTACAGTAAAGGAAAGACTTGAGATTTACATTCCTAATGTGGTCCCGCTTATTATTTACATATTTATATGTTTTACTCATGAAAGATTATTAGGTTCATGAAAAATAACAAGGTCACTTAGCTTTAATGGTACAGTAGGGTCTCTCTATGCCCCCCTTATGGCCCCTCTCTATGGTCCCCTGTAATCAAAGTATAGAAGACATGGCTACTCTTAGAATAATAGAATGATAGAATATTAGAGTTGGGGGGGGGAACCAAGAGTCATCTAGTCCAACCCCCTGCAATGCAGGAATTTCAGCTAATGCATCCATGACAGATGGCCATCCAACCCCTGCCTAAAAAACTCTGAAGAAGGAGAGTCCACAACGTCCCAATGGAGACCGTTCCACTGTCAAACAGAGCTTACTGTCAAAAGGTTTTCCCACTGGAATCTCCTTTTCTGCAACTTGAAGCCATTGGTTTGAGTCCTACCCTCCAGAGCAGGAGAAAACAACCATGTTCCCTCTTCTATGCGACAGTCCTTAAGATATTTGAATACAGCTATCATATCTCCTCTCAGTCTCCTCTTTTCCAGGCTAAACACACGCAGCTCCTTCAACCATTCCTCATAAGGCTTGGCTCCTAGACCCTTGATCATCCTAGCTGACCTCTTCTGCCCACATTCCAGCTTATCAAAATGCTTCTTAAACTGTGGTGCCCAGAACAGAACACAGTATTCCAGGTGTGGTCTGAGCAAGGCAGAATAGAGTGGCACTATTATTTCCCTTGATCTGGACACTATGCAACATATCTTTATGGACATATATTATGATGTTTGGAAAGCATTCATAAATAATATAGTATGTTATAAACAATTGTATATAAATCAGAATCATCATTTATATTCCATTGTATTATATAGGTATGTATAGAATAATAGTTTTCCCCTTGTTTTTTTTTTGAACCTTTCTTTCCTCATTTTTCTTGGTTTAACTGAAATATTTTCAATAAAAAATAGAATTTAAAAAGTAAGAAAAAAATATTTTAAAAAGGTGGCTTCTCCCCATATGAACTGACTTTTATAATTTCCCCTTCCTTATGTTTTGCTTGTGCTTCTTTCACAGCTAGTATCGGTGATGTGCTTAGATTTTTTTTTTTTTTTTTAAATCATTTCTGAAGGTGAGGTTTTGAAGAGTACAGGGCAGAGAACAATTCTTCAATGTCTTCACACATTTTGGCATCCAGGAATGTGAGCTTTGTTCTAAGTTTTTCTGTCTGGCCACAAACACCCTGAAATGATATATTCTTGTTACATGATTTCAGTCGTAATCAGAACTCTAGCCACATAAGATTCCTGCATCCCAGGGGGTTGGACTAGATGGCCCTTGTGGTCCCTTCCAATTTGACGATTCTGTGATTCACTAGTATTGTATCTAGTGTTGATGAAATACAGGAGATGAAATACAGGGGAAATACAGTGTAAAAATGCAGAACCACACTTTTGTGGTTCTGTGGAAAGCATTTAAATGTTCATATTCAAAGCACAGTAATCAGATCTTGATAGCGAATGGAGGAAGGATTTGTCTATCTCCACAAGAGCTCAATGCAGTGTCATCTAGAGGAGAAACAACTGGGATGAGAACCCAAATGAATTCTAAGATTTAAAAATGAAACATAAATAAGGCAGGAAAAAGTTATGATTTTGCATTGTGCCATTGTAAACCCAAAATGAAATGTGTTGTTGTCAAACTATATTTATTCTCCAAAGATTAGTAGTACACTTTGTACAATTATGTGGGATAAATCTTAAGAAAATTGAGCTGATGGTATCAAGAGGAGGATTTCATCTTCCAGATATGAGTTTATGCCACAAAGCATATCTTTTTTCATGTACAAGCAACAGGAAATTTTCTTCTACTACAAATACCTCAGCAATCTAGTATAGATACCCATTTAGATAGATACCCATGTAGTGTTTATAGCAAATAATTTTATGATTTAATTTTATATAGAAGAACTGATGGCTATTATTAGCCACCCAGAGTGGCTGGAGAAACCCAGTCAAATGGGTGGGGTATAAATAATAAATTATTATTATTATTATTATTAGTCTAATCTGAGCTTAAAATGTTAGATAGATAGATAGATAGATAGATATAGATAGAGATAGATGGATAGATTCCAAAACCAAAAAAGGAAAAATGTCAAACATCAAATTCAACATCCATATTCATTTTAAACATAAACCGATTACATAATTAACTAAATTAAGATATACCTAATTACTCTAAACTTCTCTTTGCTATATACAAATACAACACAGTTGGAAATATTAGATTCAAACTTTTATATTATAAATAATATTTCAAATTCCCCTGTACCCCCTATACTTCCCGTTCCCCTTCACCCATGTGTGATCTCAATTTATTTATTTATTTTGCTTCTTCCATCTTGTTGTATTGTTGTAATTTAATCATTGTTCAGCTGATTCTTTTACTATTTCCTTGCTTTCCCCTGCACGTTTTACCCGTTATCTATTAATATTCCAGTTCTGGAACCATATTTTTTCATATTTTCCTTCACTCCCTCCCACTCTTTAATTATTCTCTGATTTGAATGGCCTCTAATAATTGCCGTCAATTTTGCCATTTCCAAAAACTCACAGGGTTTACTGTGCCATTCTAATAATGATGGTATTTTCTCCCCCTTCCAGTTCTTTGCGATCAGTATTCTGGCGGGTGCTGCTGTCGCGTAAAGGAATACATTTTGCTTATCTCTGGGAATGTCGTTTAATATTAGGCCTAACAAAAATGCCTCTGGGTTTTTGGCAAACAAAATCTTGATTGATTTTTTTCAGCACCTCATATACCTCGTTCTAAAATTTTCTGGCAATTTTACATCCCCACCATGAGTGATAAAAGGTTCCCACCTCCTTCTTACATCTCCAGCATTAGTTTGACTACTTTTTGCAAATCCTTGCCAATTCTTCCGGAGTGAGGTACCAGCGGTAAAACATTTTCATCATGTTCTCTTTTATCGTATAACAGGCTGTGAAATTGATATCCACCTTCCACAACCTTTCCCAATTTTCCAATTGGATTGTATGACAAAAATCCTTTGCCCACATTATCATTACTTCTTTAGTTGTTTCATCCTTCAATTCCCACTCTAACAGCAGGGGAATAAATAATAAATTATTGTTATTATTATTAGTCTAATGTGAGCTAAAAATGTTCATTGTAATTTTGTGTGAGCTTTTTCCTTTTTAACAAAATCTGTCCTTTTTTCTTAAATGTGACACTTTAATGAATAAATAATGATGAAATCATATACAATTAAATAATACTGCTACAAAATACATGTTCTAAAAGGGGTAAAAAAATGCAGTCAGGGCATAACATAAAGCAAAAGCAAACCATTCCAAAAGACTGTCAGCGTTTTTTGAAAGCAAACAACAAAATATGGGATATTGTGAAGCTCCCTGAGGTAAAGCTCCTTAGCCCCCATGAAACTGTGCCGTTTCTCTGTTTCCTGTGTCAGAGAAAAGTTATAATCTAGGCAAGTACAAAGTACTGGATTTGGGATTTTATTGGGAGTGACAACACTAATCTCTTCTGTTCTTTACTAGGTCAGTTATGGTTTTGTTTCTGACACACTTAGTGACAAAACTCAGTTCCCTTTTATCTACCGAATGGTCCCCAAAGAAGAGCATCAGTATCTGGGGATAGTCCAACTTCTCCTGCACTTCAACTGGACTTGGATTGGCCTCGTTGCTCCAGACACCAACAATGGAGAGAGGTTCATGAGGACCTTGAAGCTGCTGCTAACCAGGAACACAATCTGTGCTGCCTTCTCACTTAGCACCTCAGTACAGGATATGAGACTAACAGTGCCTCTCAAAACATTTTTCAGGTGGAACGAAGTCAATGTATTAGTCTACTATGGGGAGAATCGTTACTTCTTTAGTATAATACGTTATTTGCAAAATATGGTTGAAATACTTTTAAGTCCCATTGTGGGGAAAGTCTGGATCACAACAGCTTTGTGGGATCTCACCTTGAATTTGTCTTATGATCTGCTTTCTCCCCTGCACATCCATGGGTTTTTTTCTTTCTTAGCTCATATTAAAAGAAGGTTAAACAATGACGATTATCGAACATTTTACGATGCTATGTGGAAGTTTGGGGATAAATCATTTAAGTGTTCATATTCAAAGCACATGTTGTCTGTAAAAGGAAGGAGAAGGTGCAGGGAAGATGACACTCTGGAGTCCCCGCCTGACAAAGTGATTGAGAAAATCCTGTCTCTGGATAGTTACAGTATTTACAATCTTGTCCTTGCTCTGGCAGGGGCCATAAGGGCTGCGCTTTCCTCCAAATCCAATCAGATGGTGGCAAAGGGTAAAAAGAGGCTGAAATATCAAAGGATACAGTCTTGGCAGGTATTGCTGTTTTCCTCACAGGCTGAACAGGCATCGGTGCTGTGAATTCCATTCAGGCTCGACTTTACTTTGCCTCCATTTACAGTGGTATCTCTGGTTAATAACTTAATTCGTTCTGGAGGTCCGTTCTTCACCTGAAACTGCTCTTAACCTGACGTACCACTTTAGCTAATGGGGGCTCCAGCTGCTGCCGTGCTACCACCGCACGATTTCTGTTCTCATCCTGAAGAAAAGTTCTTAACCCGAGGTACTATTTCTGGGTTAGCGGAGTCTGTAACCTGAAGCGTCTGTAACCCGAAGTACCACTGTACTGTACTGTTACCCACATTTTAATTTGCTGCTGAGAAGACAATCTGCCTCCACTTTACCACCTGATTCCTTAGCAAGGCTTCATGCTATTACTAGCCAAGGAAACTAATCCTTGCAGAATTCTTCCAAAGGTGCAGAGTAAAGCTTATGTATCTCACGGCTTTAGTTTGTCCCAAAAGGCTGAAGCAGAAACAATGGGCTAAAGATCCATTGCCCAAACACACACACAGTGTCAGTCTGTACAAAGATCTTCGGCAATTAGGCTATGTTATCTAGATAATTTTATTCTTTTCTAAATGTGCATGCTTTCTTTCCTGTTCTAGCTTCATCCTTTCCTGGGAAGCTCCCAGTTTTACAATACTTCCATGGAAGGAGTCTATTTGGATGAGAATGGGCAGTTGACAGTCGAATCTGACGTTGTGAACTGGGTGCCATTTCCCAACAAGTCCTTTGGTGTCGTGAAATTTGGGAGCATAAGCAGACAGGGATTCTCAGGCCCAAAATTCACCATTGACGAAAAAGCTCTTGTGTGGTCCAGACTGTTTAACCAGGTTTGGAAAACCCATTCATTGAGTTGTATTCCCTTTTAGAGATATGTTGAGCTCTGCTATTCTGTTGGGAGAAACAATAATATACCTTATACCTATCCAAGTAATGAGCTAAAACTATACAGCAGAGAAGATGAATGGAGGAAAGCCACAATAAGAATCATGAAAATGGAAAAGCAGGTTAGAATATGACTGGGGCATGGCATTTGCAGTAGTCAGGAAGCATGCCAGACTTCAGAATTGAGCACAACACAGCTGCTCCAAATACCTTTCTGTTTCAGCTTGTTTCTTTCTCTGGATTTTGATATTTGTAAATGGTTTCCATGATTGCAGATTTGTAGTGTGTTTACTAGACCTTTGTAATAATGGCAGACAGCTCTGACTCCTAAATCCAAGGGCAATAAAGTCTCCATGTAATTCTTTCTTCTGGATTATCTCTTTCTGCCCCAACTGTGTCCCAAGGTCTATGACCCTCTGTTTTGTCCCATGGATCAAAAAAAGCATCCACAACAAATCCGTGTCTATTCCACACAGACTGAGACTGTACACTGGCCCAGATGTTACTTGGCAACAGTCTTTCATTGATGCTTTTTTCTCTTTTTGGTCAGACCCTTCCTCAGTCAAGGTGTACCAAAAGCTGTCGCCCTGGATATGCCAAGAAGGTTCAGGAAGGGAAACCCATTTGCTGCCATGGTTGTGCTCCATGTGCAGAAGGGATGATCTCCACTCAGGAAGGTAGGAGACTTCAGAGGAATGCACAGCAAAAAGTACAATAATATATGTCCTTTGTTGATGAAGGTTATGGTACAATCTTATTTTGAATTTAATAAAGTTTCAAAAGTGATTTACTCAGTCTTAATAAAGCTTTCCAGGTACCACTGAGACAGCCTATGTAAGAATTAGGCAGCGTTGCTGCATCTGGTAGCCTCCCTTGACCAGTCAGTGTGGCAAAGTAGCTGGGGTGTTTGGTTTGTACTGGGAAGACCAGAGTTCCAGTCCATGCTCCTCCGAGGATTTTTTTTTTGTAAATTATGCCTATCTGACAACACCTGGTGTTAGTGGTGAGATCAGATGTAGCTGCAATTAACAACTCGGAGCTTCGTGATCACTGCAGGCTCTTCCTTGCGGGGTGAATAAGGGGGTATCTGCAATAGGGAACTGCATGGAAAGGACCAACTCTTTGGGTGGATTAGCAGAAAGAGCAAGTCCCATCACTGTTTCCATTTGTAGGAGTTGGCTGGATTCAAAATTGACTTGCTTTTTTTGCTAGTCTACAGGAAAATGTTCAAGCAGACACTCTTCTTTTTCCAGATGCAGACCACTGCACCAAATGTCCAGAAGATCAACACCCTAACAAGGACAGAGATCAATGCATCCCCAAAATTATCACCTTCCTGTCCTATGATGAATATCTGGGGACCCTCTTGGCTTCCACTGCCCTGTTTTTGGCCTTAATCACAGGCCTTGTTTTAGGAATATTCATTAAATATCTTGACACTCCCATAGTCAAAGCCAACAACAGGGACCTTTCCTACATCCTCCTTGTCTCCCTCCTCCTTTCCTTTTTGTCCTCCTTTCTGTTTATAGGCCAGCCAAGGAAAGTGACCTGCCTTCTAAGGCAGACAGCCTTTGGCATCATCTTCTCAGTTGCTGTTTCTTCTTTATTAGCAAAAACTATTACCGTTGTGCTGGCCTTCCTGGCCACTAAGCCAGGAAACAGGGTGAGGAGATGGCTGGGGAAGAGTCTGGCCAACTCCATTGTCATGTCCTGTTCCAGTATCCAAATTCTCATCTGTGTCATCTGGCTGGGTACCTCTCCTCCATTCTCAGACTCTGACATGCACTCCCAGGCTGGAGAGATCATCCTGCAATGCAACGAAGGATCTGTTGCCATGTTTTACATTGCCCTTGGCTACATGGGCTTCCTAGCTGCCATCTGCTTCACGGTGGCTTTCCTAGCCAGGAAGCTGCCTGGGGCCTTCAATGAAGCCAAGCTGATCACCTTCAGCATGCTGGTCTTCTGCAGTGTTTGGGTGTCCTTTGTGCCCACCTACCTGAGCACCAAGGGGAAGTACATGGTGGCTGTGCAGATCTTCTCTATGTTGGCCTCCAGTGCTGGGCTTCTGGGCTGCATCTTCCTTCCCAAGTGCTACATTATTGTACTCAGGCCTAGTCTGAATACAAAGGAGCACCTGACTACAAAGGCTTAATATGGCACCTGATTCCTAAAATATGTTTTTGGTTTTTGCAATTGATAGCCAGCATAAAGGCAGGACACATGAGTTGGGAATGTAGCTCCTTAAAAGCTATTGTTTTGGATATCAGAACACAAAATTATCATTTGAATCATATTCCATCCATTCAGTTTTATCCTGCTAAACCTTATTTATGAATTCTTTTCTGAGGTGTCTCTATATTTTGCCTAATAAGAAATCCTTATCAAAATTCAATAATAATCAATGCTGTTCATTAAGAAAATAAAAATTTCTTAGATAGTATTACAAACAAATTGCTTATGCATTGTTTTTCAAAATGAAAAGAACCATATTCCATTGGTATCTCTTTATTTCCTGCTGTGCATATCAGGAGAGTCACCTTGAATTTTGGTGCCATGGGTGTTTTTCATGTGATGCAAGGTGCAAAACATATTTAAAGCAGTTGACACAGAATAGGCATGAGTGATGCCCAAGATATGCTGGATAATTTCAAAATATGCAAAAAGATATTAGGAAGTTATTAAAATTGGTTTGTACCTTTCAAATCAGTTTGTCTAGTACTTTTTTTGCTTTGCCGGCTGTCTGTGGATACCCCTGTTAGAACATTGTTACACAACATTATCCTTGCTGTTCGAGCATAACTAAGCATTATATCCTCTCTAGATTGGATCTAGACACATCAAAAAGGGGTTTCAGGAAAACATGTTGTAAACATCACAATGGGAAAACACGTTGGCAAAAGCTGGAACTCCACAGCACCATCTAGTGTCAGCATGTTATAACACATTTAAAATGTCTGACAACAGGGACATCCAGCCCTTGCAGCCCAGCAGTGCCCATAGCAGCTTCCTCTTGCCCTGGCCCTTTCTGAACCAATCATGCTGAGAAGGGAGCCAACCAGATTTGTGTTTGGGTTCCTTGTGAGGTTATCTGGTGAGTCAACAAGTGAAATGGGATTGAGGATTGGAGTGATCATTATGTGATACTATGGCAGTGGAGAGAACTGTATTGTAACTTTTGAATAATATAAAGGTAAAGGGACCCCTGACCATTAGGTCCAGTTGTGACCGACTCTGAGGTTGTGGCGCTCATCTCGCTTTATTGGCTGAGGGAGCCGGCGTACAGCTTCCGGGTCATGTGAGCAGCATGACTAAGCCGCTTCTGGTGAACCAGAGAAGTGCACAGAAACGCCGTTTACCTTCCTGCTGGAGTGGTACCTATTTATCTACTTGCACTTTGATGTGATTTCAAACTGCAAGGTTGGCAGGAGCTGGGACAGAGCAACAAGAGCTCACCCTGTTGCAGGGATTCGAACCCCCGACCTTCTATTGGCAAGTCCTAGACACTGTTGTTTAACTGACAGTGCCACCAACGTCCCTTTGAATAATATATATATGATAATAATAAAACAACAACAACAACAACACAACAACAGAAGGGAGCAATTATATATATATAATGATATGCAATTTTACAATGAACTGATGAAACATGAGGCCATTTCTTTGGACCATTAACACACAGAGGATCAAAGTGTGGGAAATGTTGGGTCTCTGCTTGTTGTTGTTTAGTCGTTTAGTCATGTCCGACTCTTCGTGACCCCGTGGACCAGAGCACGCCAGGCACTCCTGTCTTCCACTGCCTCCCGCAGTTTGGTCAGACTCATGCTGGTAGCTTCGAGAACACTGTCCAACCATGGGTCTCTGCACCCAAGTCTAAAAACATCAGGAGCATTGGAGATCCCTTGTCCACAATGATTGGGAGTGGCTCTCCAGACTTCCAGGCAGGAGCCCTTTTCCAGCCGTACCTGGAAATGATGGGGATGAAACACGGAGTGTTCCGCATGCAAATCATGCACTCTAAGAGTCTAAGCCCAGAGCCATGGTCCCTCCCCAAATGTTCATTCAGTATTTCATTTCTCTTCATTTCTCCTTTCAAATACCTTGAATGCTGAGACTGTTATCCCGCTTTTTACTCTATATACCTCCAAACTTCTCATTTTACTTGTCTTCTCTCATTTCATCTTCCCTCCTCCCTTCAATGCTTCTATCATATTACTCCAAAAACTTCCATACATCCTCCCCACTCCTTTTACATTCACTTCCTCCTCCCATAACAGTTCTCCTCTCTTATCTCTTTCCTCTCTATTGCCAGGTTATTAGGATGACAATTTAAGATATTAACCTTACATCACGCAACCTAATTTCACGCAACACATTCTCTTGCCCTAGGCCTTCAGAAGAGTGGAACATCCCTTCCTTCTCTATCCCTCCCCCTTGAACTTCCTTATCTCCTGGAAACCTGTATTCAGCATACTTTAAACTGGCAGTACTGCCATTGGTCTAGGCAAAGGGACTATGCATGGTCACAGATGGGGGAGTCAGGAGGTACTGGTTGGGCTGTGGAACTGATGTCCACTGATGGTCCTTGGCTGACTCTTTCAGAGACACTGGGATAGGCCATGCCAAGCTCCACTGCCCGATTTCTGACCCATGTCACAATGTAGAACTACAATGACAAGTTCACAGAAACATGTTTTTCTCCCGTTCTGCACCTGGATCCACCAGGAGAGTCCAGGAGGCTGCAGAGGCAATCCTCTCCTTCACAATTATTTAAAATAATGGTGATTTACTCCTTTTCTTACCAAAGCTCAAGAGACTCCCCACCAGCACCCTTGAAATAAGGTCATATTAGAGTCCAATCACAAGGAACGTAATGTAAGTTCTACAAACTTTGCCTGAAAGAAAGTGGACATAAATACCTCTCTCCTGGGCCCCCAAGGGTGGGCAACCTATGCTGCCTTTGTGAGGCTCAAATGAACCCTTGCTGTCTCTCAAGCTACGTATACTCTCTTTGATTACATCATGGCAGCTGGGCTTTTGGTTGCTAGTACTTTGATAGATCTGTTGCTGATAGCAGCCTATAGGAAGGGAGGGGTAGCAAGCAGACCCAGAATGTGTCGACTTCTTCTGCTTCTGCTGTGGTTGCAGTTGCTACTACCTGAAGTAAAATCTGGGGTGCCAAAAGCAAAATGCCCATTGACTTTGATAAGGGATCCAAATGAACCCTTGAATTGGTTCAGGCCAGGAGACTACCACATCAGCGGGGTTGTATCTGCAGTACCTGTTGTGTTCAAGCCAAGCGTCTTCAATGAGCCTCCCTTTACCAGAGTTTATGGGTAAGTCCTTTTGTGCCTACTGTTGTAAAAGCTTTATGCAAACTGAATGTCACCTCATCAAGACCAAATGTTGTTGTCTGCTATCCTCATTTCTGGTACTTTTGCTTGGTAAATCGTGTCTTCCATTTTCATCCTTTTGGAGGGAAATGGTCAGATTTGTTTTGAATGTCAGAAAGTCATCTACTGCAAACTGTGTGCTTTCACCCACACTAGTGAGACCTTTGCTTTAGAATAGCCCGTTCTTCTAATATTTGAACAGGAAGCGGTTTATGGATCTCAGGTGTACAGGTGCTGCAGATTTTTTGCCCCCCGTCACAGGTAAGGATGACACAATCTGGTCTTTGTGTGGAAAGAATGTCAAGATGACACACACTTTTTTCCAGGAGAGGAGTCCTGCTCTACTGGCATATCCTGTCCTTCTTGTTTGCCGTTCGGGAGGTCAATCAGAACCACAGGCTTTCCGCCAACCTCACCCTGGGCTATGACATCTATGACAACTATTACGATGCCAGAATGACTTGTGGTGCCATGGTGGACCTGCTCTGCCCTGGGCAGGCAAACATCCCAAACTATTATTGTGGACCATGGAATAAAGTATTGGCCGTTATTGAAGGGGCTGACACTGACACATCCAAAGATATTTCCACCATGTCAAGCATCTACAAAACCCCACAGGTATGAATGTCAGGAGGGAAGGATAAATCCCAGAATGTTATTGCAATTTCTTTGGAAAGATGTGAAAATGTTGTTCATGATTCTAAGGCAGAAGGAGAATTTGCCCTCAACCACCTGTTAGCAAAGATGACTCAGGAGACTCTGGACTCATCCACACTTAGAAAGCAAAGGTCTGAGTGGCTTTCCATTTGCCCTGTGGTTTTTTGGCATGGATCTGAGAATTTCCCCCTTACCCTACTCCTTTCCCACAGAAAATCTGTTCTTTCCCTCTAAACCAGAAAAAAGCACCAATGTGTGATTTTGCCCAAGGAAAGCAATGGGACATGGGGAAGTGTGGATAAGCCCTTAGTTGAGTCTTCAAGATCCCACAGGTATAAATGGTGTGAATCATGGAGAAGGGTCTTGGAGGAAATTGTCAAAATTTGTGCAGGAGAATGGAATCTTTCAGTTATGTGGATTCCTAGCCATCAAAACTGAAATAACAATAAATAAGTAATAAAAGCTAGTGCCATGTGTGATATACATGAGCAATTATGCAAAAGGAAACATTCAATAAACATGAGGCAAAATACTTGGTTTCTAATTTGCTACATATCGTGTCTATACAAGTTAAACAGAGCCAGTCCTGGGGTCATGAGTACTGTCTGCCTTAGAAGAAGGGATAATTCTGTAAACACATTTTCCCATAACTTTTCATTTTGTGACACTTCAAACCCATGTGTTGATATGTCCCTGTAGTGGAACATCCTTTCCAACACATGGGATAACTGTTGAGTTTTGCAATACTTCAAGGAATGCCTAGAAAGAGCTGAAATATAATGTCTAGTAAAAATAAACTTGACCAATTTCCAAACACGAAACTGACTCGTGTGGAGAATCGATACTTTAGCTATCATAGGTCTAATGTGAGCTACAAATGTTCGTTGTGATTGTGTGTGAGCTTTTTCCTTTTTAACAGTATCTATTTTTCATAACTTTTGATGATTTAATGAATAAATAATGATTAAATCATATAATACAATTAGATAAATTTGCTACAAGAAGCATGTTGTAAAAGCAATAACAAAAATGCCATCAGGGCAAACACAACCCATTGCAAAGACACTGTCACCTTTTTTTTGAAAGCAAACAATGAAATATGGTATATTGTTAAGCTCCCCTGGGATATTGTTTTCAATGTCAGAGAAAAGTTATCATTCAGGCCAATATAAAGTACTATGTTTGGGATTCTGTAGGTAATAATCTCTTCTGTTCTTTACTAGGTCAGTTACGGTTTTGTTTCTGATGCTCTTAATGACAAAACTCAGTTCCCTTTTGTCTACCGAATGGTCCCCAAAGAAGAGCATCAGTACCTGGGGATAGTCCAACTGCTCCTGCACTTCAACTGGACTTGGATTGGCCTCGTTGCTCCAGACACCAACAATGGAGAGAGGTTCATGAGGACCTTTAGGCCCCTGCTAACCAGGAACACAATTTGTGCTGCCTTCTCACTTAGCATCCCAATACAGAAATCGGAATTACAGTCGCTTTCTAAAATATCTTTCATGTGGAAGAAAGTCAATGTATTAGTCTACTATGGGGAGAATCGTTACTTCTATAGTTCAATATCTATTTTGCAATTCATAGTTGAAAAGCATGTAAGACCCATTGTGGGGAAAATCTGGATCACAACAGCTTTGTGGAACATCACTGGGAACTTGTCTTACAATATTCTTTCTCCCCTGCACATCCATGGGTTTTTCTCTTTCTTAACTCGTATTAAAAGAAGGCCAAACTATGATAATTATGGCACGTTTTTATATCCTATATTGCAGTTTGGGGAGAAATCATTTAAGTGTTCATATTCAAAGCACATACTGTCTGTCAAAGGAAGGAAAAGGTGCAGGGAAGTTGACACTCTGGAATCCTTGCCTGTCAAAGTGATTGAGAACACCCTGTCTCTGGATAACTACAGTATATACTACCTTGTCCTTGCTCTGGCACGGGCCATAAGGGCTGCGCTGTCCTCCACATCAAATCAAATGGTGGCGAAGGTTAAAAACAGGCTGAAATATCAAAGGATACAGTCTGGGCAGGTATTCCTTTTTACCTCACCAATATCTCTGCTGACCAGGACAATCACCTGTTCAAAGCCAGTTGTTTTTGTTTTTGTTGTTGATTACTGCAGTGGTCTCAACCGATCTGCTGATAACAGGGATCAGTACCCTGAATTCCATTATCGGGTTAAATCGGGTTCTCCTCAACACTGGCTCAGCTTCCTCCATTTACTGTACTGTTACCCACATCCTAATTTTGCTGTTGAGAAGACAATCTGCCTCCACTTTGACACATGATCCCTTAGCAAGGCTTCCTGCAATTAGTAGCAAGGAAGCTAATGTCTACGCACCACTCCCAACAACCTTACTTTGACAAATAGGAAGCTTATGCATGCAGAGTACTTCCACGAGTGTGGAATGAAACTTACGCATCTCATGGCTTTAATCTGTCCCAAAAGGCTGAAGCAGAAACAATGGGCCACAGATCCATTGCCCAAACACACACCCTGTGTCAGTCTTTACTAACTCCTTCATTAATTAGGCCAGGTTATCCAGATGGTTTTCTTTTTTAAAAAATGTGCATGTTTTCTTTGCTACTCTAGTTTCACCATTTCCTGGGCAGCTCTCAGTTTTACAATACTTCCGTGGAAGGAGTGTATTTGGATGAGAATGGGCAGTTGACAGTTGAATCTGACGTTGTGAATTGGGTGCCATTTCTCAACAAGTCCTTTTGTGCCGTGAAATTTGGGAGCATAAGCAGACAGGGATCCTCAGGCCCAAAATTCACCATTGACCAAGAGACTCTTGTGTGGTCCAGACCGCTCAACCAGGTTTGGTGGCATTCTATTCCCTTTTAGAGATATGTTGAGCTCTGATTCTCTGTTGGGGGAAACAACAGTATAACTTATGCCTATCCAATTAATGGGCTAACACAAAACGGGGGAGGAGATAAATGGAGGAAAGTCAAAATAAGAAACATTAAAATGGAGGAACAGGTTGGCTTATGACTGGGGCATGGCATTTGCAGTGGTCAGAAAGCATGCCAGACTTCAGAATTGAGCACAACACAGTCTGTTTGTTGGTTTCTCTGGATTTTGATATTGTAAATGGTTTCCATGACAGCAGATTTGTACTGTGTTCCCTAGAACTTTGTAATAATGACAGGCAGCTCTGACTCCTAGACCCAAGGCCAATACAGTCTCCATGTAATTCTCTGTTATTGTCTATTTCTGCTTCAACTATGACCGAAGGACTATGACCCTCTGTTTTGTCCCATGGATCAAAAAAAGCATCCACAACAAATCCGTGTCTATTCCACACAGACTGAGACTGTACACTGGCCCAGAAGTTACTTGCTAACAGTCTTTCATTGATGCTTTTTTCTCTTTTTGGTCAGACCCTTCCTCAGTCCAGGTGTACCAAAAGCTGTCGCCCTGGATATGCCAAGAAGGTTCAGGAAGGGAAACCAATTTGCTGCCATGGTTGTGCTCCATGTGCAGAAGGAATGATCTCCACTCAGGAAGGTAGGAGACTTCAGAGGAATGTGTAGCAAAAAGAACAATAATATATGTCCTTGGTTGAGGAATATTCAAGTATAATCTTATGGCTGAACTTAATAAAGTTTCAACAGTGATTTACATAGTCTTAAAAAGCTTTCCAGGTACAGTGGTGCCCCGCAAGACGAATGCCTTGCAAGACGAAAAACTCGCTAGACGAAAGGGTTTTGCGTTTTTTGAGTCATTCCGCAAGACGAATTTCCCTATGGGCTTGCTTCGCAAGACGAAACGTCTTGCGAGTTTGTTTCCTTTTTCTTAAAAATGCTAAGCCGCTAATAGCCGTGATTCGCAAGACGAAAAAACCGCAAGACGAAGAGACTCGCGGAACGGATTAATTTCGTCCTGCGAGTCACCACTGTACCATTGAGACAGCCTTGAGTATGTAAGAATTAGGCAGTGTTGCTGCATCTGGTAGGCTCCCTTGAACCAGTCAGTGTGGCAAAGTAGCTGGGGTGTTTGGTTTGTACGGGGAAGACCAGAATTCCAGTCCATTCTCCTCCGAGGAACATTTTTTTGTAAATTACACCCATCTGACAACACCTGGTGTTGGGGTGAGATCAGATGTAGCTGCAATTAACGACTTGCAGCTTCTAGAACACTCCAAGCTCTTCCTTGGGAGGTAAATAAGAGGTTATCAGCACTAGGGACCTACACAGAATGGACCAACTCTTGGTGTTGATTAGCAGAAACAGCAAGTCCCATCACTGTTTCCATTTGTGGGAGTTGGCTGGATTCAAAATTGACTTGCTTTTTTTGCTAGTCTGCAGGAAAATGTTCATGCAGACACTCTTCTTTTTCCAGATGCAGAACACTGCACCAAATGTCCAGAAGATCAACACCCTAACAAGGACAGAGATCAATGCATCCCCAAGATTATCACCTTCCTGTCCTATGATGAATATCTGGGGACCCTCTTGGCTTCCACTGCCCTGTTTTTGGCCTTAATCACAGGCCTTGTTTTAGGAATATTCATTAAATATCTTGACACTCCCATAGTCAAAGCCAACAACAGGGACCTTTCCTACATCCTCCTTGTCTCCCTCCTCCTTTCCTTTTTGTCCTCCTTTCTGTTTATAGGCCGGCCAAGGAAAGTGACCTGCCTTCTCAGGCAGACGGCCTTTGGCATCATCTTCTCAGTTGCTGTCTCTTCTTTGTTGGCAAAAACTATTACTGTCGTGCTGGCCTTCCTGGCCACTAAGCCAGGAAACAGGGTCAGGAGATGGCTGGGAAAGAGTCTGGCTAATTCCATTGTCATGTCCTGTTCCAGTATCCAAATTCTCATCTATGTCATCTGGCTGGGTACCTTTCCTCCATTCTCAGACTCTGACATGCACTCCCAGGCTGGAGAGATCATCCTGCAATGCAATGAAGGATCTGCTGCCATGTTTTACACTGTCCTTGGCTACATGGGCTTCCTGGCTGCCATCTGCTTCACGGTGGCTTTCCTGGCCAGGAAGCTGCCTGGGGCCTTTAATGAAGCCAAGCTGATCACCTTCAGCATGCTGGTCTTCTGCAGTGTTTGGGTGTCCTTTGTTCCCACCTACCTGAGCACCAAGGGGAAATACATGGTAGCCGTGCAGATCTTCTCTATGTTGGCCTCCAGTGCTGGGCTTCTGGGCTGCATCTTCTTTCCCAAGTGCTACATTATTGTACTAAGGCCTACTCTGAATACAAAGGAGCACCTGACTACAAAGGCTTAATATGGCACCTGATTCCTAAAATATGTTTTTGGTCTTTGCGATTGATAGCCAGCATGGTAGCAATAAAGGCAGGACACATGAGTTGGGAATGTAGCTCCTTAAAAGCTATTGTTTTGGGAATCAGAACACAAAATTATCATTTTAATCATATTCCATCCTTACCACTGTTCATTTTTCTCCTGCTAAACCTTATTGATGAATTCTTATCTGAAGACTGTTTTATATTTTTCCTAATAAGAAATCCTTATTGCAATTCAATAATAATGAATCTGTTGATTAAGAAAATAAAAAATTCTTAGATGATATTACAAATAAATTACTTATGCATTTTTTTTCAACATGAAAGAAACACATTCCATTGGTATCTCTTTATTTCCTGTTGTGCATATCAAGAGAGTCACATTGATTGTTGGTGCCAGGGGTGTTCTTCATGTGGTGCAAGGTGCAAAACATTTTTAAAGTAGTTGACACACATAGGCATGAGTCATGCCCAAAATATACTGGATAATTTCAAAATATGCAAGGAGATATTAGCAAGTTATTAAAATAGATTTGACCTTTCTAATCAATTTGTCTAGTCCTTATTTTGCTTTGCCGGATTATTTGGAAATAATCCAAGGATATTTCAACCATGTCAAGCATCTACAAAATCCCCAGAGGTATGAATATCAGGAGGGAAGGAAAAATCCTGAATATTCTTGCAGTTTCTTTGGAGAGATGTGAAAATGTCATTCCTGCTTCTAAGATAGAAAGAGCCCTCAACCTTCTATTAACAAAGTTGATTCAGGAGATTCTGGGCTTGTCCATGAGTCAGAGCTGTTTCTCACTTGTTCCACCCTTTTTAGGCACAGATCTGAACCATTTCCCCCATCCCCTACTCCTTTCCCACAGAAAACCTGTTCTCTTCTTCTATATCGGAAAAACAGCAATTTGTGCTGTTCCCCAGTGGAAAGCAGTGAGACAAGGAGAAGCGTGGATGAGCTTTTGCTAATTCTACAAGATCCCACAGGTATAAATGGTGTGGATCATGGAGAAGGGTCTTTGAGGAACTTGTCAACATTCATGTAGGAGATTGCAAACAGAAATTACAAATAATGAAGTGATAAAAGCTAGTGCCACATGAGATATAATGTAAATATGAAAGACTAAAGTGGTGAAATTAAAAGGGTACATGATAGAGCAGTGAAGTGTCCTAAGCTTTGAGACAAACTCTGGGAGCTCAGGATAAGAGAAAAGAGTATGTGAAATTTACAGTAAAGGCAAGACTTGAGGTTTACATGCCTAATGTATCCTTATTTGCTATATAAATATTCAAAAGATCATTAGTTTTGTGAAAAATAACTGGATAATTTAGCTTGAAGTGGACAGTAGGGTCTCTCAGCCACAGATGTGTCTACACGTGAGGCCCAGTTGCCTGAATATTGCAGATGTCCTTGCAAAGCTCAGTTGTAAGTGTATGGTGGTGTTAAGGTCTGTGTTGTGTAGTACCCATGTGATGCTGATACAAAACCTCACACATACACTATGTAGAAGAATGAAAGTTTACTACCCCACTTCTCTCCTCCCTTCTCTCTCTCCCTACCTCTCTTCTCCCACAACCTTATACAATATACAGCATTAAAACCTTCATCAAATATAACTGATCTATAGAAAGGAATGTATGATATGAAGAAAGACGATGAGTGTACTTTTGTAACTGGAGTAAAACTTTTTTTAAAAAAAACAACCAATAAATGAAATGAAATGAAATGAAATGAAATGAAATGTTCCATGGGGCTGGGGGCTGGGGAAATAATAATACAAGTAATGTACCTAGTAGTACAACTACTTCAATGAACACAGTATAACAGAAAAATCAAAATTGCCAACACTAGAATCATAGAATCATAGAGTTGGAAGAGACCACAAGGGCCATCGAGTCCAACCCCCTGCCAAGCAGGAAACACCATCAGAGCGCTCCTGACATATGGTTGTCAAGCCTCTGCTTAAAGACCTCCAAAGAAGGAGACTCCACCACACTCCTTGGCAGCAAATTCCACTGTCAAACAGCTCTTACTGTCAGGAAGTTCTTCCTAATGTTTAGGTGGAATCTTCTTTCTTGTAGTTTGGATCCATTGCTCCGTGTCTGCTTCTCTGGAGCAGCAGAAAACAACCTTTCTCCCTCCTCTATGTGACATCCTTTTATATATTTGAACATGGCTATCATATCACCCCTTAACCTCCTCTTCTCCAGGCTAAACATGCCCAGCTCCCTTAGCCGTTCCTCATAAGGCATCGTTTCCAGGCCTTTGACCATTTTGGTTGCCCTCCTCTGGACACGTTCCAGTTTGTCAGTGTCCTTCTTGAACTGTGGTGCCCAGAACTGGACACAGTACTCCAGGTGAGGTCTGACCAGAGCAGAATACAGTGGCACTATTACTTCCCTTGATGTAGATGTGATACTCCTATTGATGAGGCCCAGAATTGCATTGGCTTTTTTAGCTGCCGTGTCACACTGTTGGCTCATGTCAAGTTTGTGGTCAACCAAGACTCCTAGATCCTTTTCACATGTACTGCTCTCAAGCCAGGTGTCCCCCATCTTGTATTTGTGCCTCTCATTTTTTTTGCCCAAGTGCAATACTTTACATTTCTCCCTGTTAAAATTCATCTTGTTTGTTTTGGCCCAGTTCTCTAATCTGTCAAGGTCGTTTTGAAGTGTGATCCTGTCCTCTGGGGTGTTAGCCACCCCTCCCAGTTTGGTGTCATCTGCAAATTTGATCAGGATGCCCTTGAGTCCATCATCCAAGTCGTTGATAAAGATGTTGAATAAGACCGGGCCCAAGACAGAACCCTGTGGCACCCCACTAGTCACTCTTCTCCAGGATGAAGAGGAACCATTGATGAGCACCCTTTGGGTTCGGTCAGTCAGCCAGCTACAAATCCACTGAGTGGTAGCATAGTCAAGACCTTCAGGAGCACTGTCTCCCTCCCCCACATTAGTCAGTTTAAAGCCCTCCTGATGAGATTTCTGAGATTTTTGGCAAAAACATTTCTCCCAACCATTGTGAGGTGCAGCCCATCGCTTGCCAGAAGTCCATCTTCAAGAAACTGCAGTCCGTGATCTAAGAATCCAAACCGTTCCTGTTTACACCATTTGTGAAGCCAGCTGTTCACTTCCACTATTTTCCCCTCTCTCCCTGGGCCACGTCATTCAACTGGAAGCATAGTGAAAGAAGCTGCTGTGCCATAGAAAAAAATAGGTGGACCTTCCCCGCTCCCCACACTCATGTAGTTGCTAGGAAGGAGTACAATAGACAGAGCAGTACGTGTGAGTTGTGCCAGAAGCCAAATACATAGTTACATGCTTGATCTGTACTGGATTCATACCTGTGACCAGTACAGTGGACGCTCAGGTTGCAAACATGATCCACACGGGATGCATGTTCGCAACCTGCAGCAGAGCATCTGCGCACACGCGGGTTGTGATTCAACGCTTCTGCACATGCGCAAAGTGTGATATAGCGCTTCTGCGCATGCGTGACCCCCGAAACCCGGAAGTAACCCATTCCGGTACTTCCGGGTTTCGGCGGGTCCGTGACCCGAAAAAAACGCTACCTAAAGTGTCTGTAACCCAAGGTACGACTGTGCTATTTTTCTATAAAATGTGGTGACGGAGCTCATTGTGAACACTTGCCTTGTTCTCTTAGAATGGCAGTGACACCCTCATGACAGGTGCCAGAACCCACCTGAGAGGTGCTGGAACTGAGTTCTTCCCCCTGATAAGCCCTCTGTGACTAATGAAGTGCTAATGCCCTGTCAGTCCCTCAGTGCTATGCTCAGGTGCTATGTATGTGTAAATAAAACCATATATCCTAAAGAAGCCACAGTCTCCCCTGTCCTTCATTCCAAGAAAACTGGACTCTGGTCAAGTGCTGGAACACCTTGAATCTCTCACACCTCAGAGATTGGGGTGTCATGTAACAGAATTGTGTTTTCATGTTACTCTATTCTTTTGTAAATCACTCTATTGTTAATAAATAAACAATTTATTCTGATAAATAAATGTCAGAAAGGCACAAGATTAGATGCAGATGCACAAAGCATTTTTAAAAACAAAATCAGGACTCCTTGTGCTCCACTCCTCCTTTCTTCTTGCCCATGGTGGCCCTGCCATCTACCTGCCCCTCAGAGCCAATACAGTGGCAGTCACAGCCACTACAGGCTGACCAAGGGAGGAGGCTGGCAGCGGCAGCCATGGAGAGGCCATGGAAAGGCCATGGGGTGCTCCATTGCAGCAGCCGCCACCACCACCGCTTGTGAGCAAGACAAGCCCAGCTTCTGTCTCAAAGTCCCAGAAGTGATTCATGGAGAAAAACCCCAACTTTGTCATTAGACAGATAGCATTGGGCACCTCAAACAACTGATTTTGAATGTCGTGGAAGGGCAATAAATAATAACAATGATAATATTATTTATACCCCATCCTTCTGGCTGTTTGTTTATGTATGAGCCACTGTGGTGTAGTGGTTAGTCTGTTGGACTAGGACCTGGTAGACCAGGGTTCAAATCCCCACTTAGCCATGAAGCTCACTGGGTAACCTTGAGCGGTCACTGCCTCTCAGTGTAACAGGGTTGCCATGAAGCTAAACTGGGGAGGAGAAGAACCATGTATGATTGAACCTGGGACCTTATCCATGCAAAAAATAAAAATGCTCTACCACTGACCTTTCCTAGATGTGTAAATGTTCAAGTGTACAGGTGTAACAAATCCATATTTTGTGACTGTTAATCCTAGTCTGTCCCTCCCTAATATCAAAGTTGGTGATCTTAGGTTCGCTGGTAGGGCAGAGAAGGTGGCGTCACCTACAAACAAAGGAGAGGAGGACAGACTGCCCCCATCCTGCTATCCATGGGATGCAATTATGTGATAGTTCAAATATTCATTAATAAATGATATATCTATTGAGCCTCTGAAAACTGTTTCTTTAGCAAGTTTTGTCAAATGTCAGGCTATGGGACACAGTGGTGATTTCTCACAAACATGTTTTTCCTCAAGTTCTGCTCCTGCTCCTTGATCAATCCAGGAGAATACAGGAGGAGATGTTTAATTATGTAATTATAGCCTTCTCGCCAAATCTCCAGGGATTTCTCCGCAAAGATTGCCTTTGCAATCGATAATGTAAAGTCAGAACCAAGGCCAAAATGAAAAAGTAACTTCTCAAGAACTCATCAGAGGTGCTCTGCTTCAAGGCCAAAGGCCAATGCGGTCCAGCATCCCATTTTCCACGGTGGCCAAATGGATGAAGCAAATTTATCTAGACCAGGCATGGGGAACCTGTGGTCCTCCACCTGTTGCTGCACTACAGTTCCCGTCATCCCCAGGCCATTGCTCATGCTTGCTGGGGCTGATGGGAGTTGTAGTTCAGCAACGCCTGAACATAAGAAGAGCCTGCTGGATCAGGCCAACGGCCCATGAAGCACAGCATCCTGTTCTCACAGTGGCCAACCAGAAGCCTACGGGAAACACACAAGCAGGGCTCAAGCACAAGAGGCCTCTCAACCTCCTGTGGTTTCCAGCAACTGGTGTTCAGAGACATTGCTGCCTCAACTGTGGAGACAGAGAAGACCCACCAGCAGCCATCAACAGCTTCTTGCTGCTCCATGAAATTGTCTAATCTTCTTTTGAAGCCATCTTGGTGTGATGGGCCTCAGTGCCTCCTGTGGGAGTGGGTTCTATAGTTTAGCTAAGCAATGCCTGGATAAATATTTTCTCTTCTGAAAATATTCTATTCTGAATCTCCCAACATTCAGTTAGACTGGGAGTTCAAAGGTTCCCCATTCCCAGTGGCCGCCTTTCAAATCAAGGGCCAAAAGCCCAGGTAGAAGAATAGTCTTTTCCTGGTGGCTAAAGATAAATAAAGATGGCACCAGGTGAGACTCGCTGAGGAGAGCATTCCATAGCAGCAAAGGGAAAACTTGAAGAAGACCCTCTGGTGATGATCCGGGGCCTGGGTCTATCCATGTGAGGAGAGGTAGTTCTTGAGGTGGTGGACTCCTGACCCGCATAAGGCTTTTAAAGTTAAAAGTAGCACTTTGAATAGAGCCCGTCAACTACTCAGTAGCCATTGCAGTCACAACAGAATTGGTTTTACATGCTCAGGTCACCCTGCCCTGGCCATCAGTCTGGCCAATGGATTCTGAAACAGCTGATGGAGCTGTGGTCTAAACCACTGAGCCTCTTGGGCTTGTCGATCACAACAAGGGCGGTGCAAATCCACATGATGGGGTGAGCTCCCGTTGCCAGTGTCAAAAAATAATTCCTAAAATGCTCAACCCAAGAGCACAGATATAATAATAAGAAATCCTACGCCATCCCACTAAAAGTTAAGCACCACGGTCAAGGCCAGCTTATTTACCAAAGGCATGTATAGATGGAATTGTCTTAACCTGCCACCTAAAATGGAGAATGGAGGCAGCAAAAACATTTGGGGAGGGGGAGCATTCCACAGTTTAGCTCCAGAAACAGTCGTCTTTCCTGACTTTCATGTAGGGGCCAAATCACAGGGCTGAAACTTAATAAGGTCCACTAGTCACAAAATGGCAGGTCCGCCGGATGAGCCAGTGACAAAACTGTGGCAGATGGAGGCAGAGTTTGGCATAATCAAACAGCAATTAATGACTCAGGGACTAGTATTTTGACTCAGTCTCCACAAGTTAAGCAGAATCTTTGCATTCAAAAGCACTAAGCGGAAAAGGCTTTTTATTTCATATCACCCGGCATTCCTCACATTTTACTTGTCTACTCTTGTTTTGTCTTCCGTCTTCTTTTCACAGCTTGTATCATATTCCTCCCAAAACTGTCATCTTTCTTCCCTGCTCATTTTATATTCACTTTTTCTTCCTTTCCCCCTCTCTTATTCCTTTTCTTTCTTTTCCCAAGTTGTTGTAATTCTAGATATTAACCCTTTATCACTCATCCTAATTTCCCACAACACATCCTCTTGCCTTTTCCCTCAGAGCAGAGAGATTTTCCTTCCTTCTTTAAAACCTTGCCCTCCTAAAAACATGACCCCCATGGTACATGACCCCAGTCAAACTTGCAAAGATATACCATTTGTCAGACAATAAATGTTGGAAATGTAAGGAGGCTGAAGGAACATTCTTTCACCTCTGGTGGACATGTCCGAGAGTGAAGGCCTTTTGGGAAATGATTTATAACGAGTTGAAAAAGGTATTTAGGTATACCTTTAATAAGAAACCAGAAGCCTTCCTCCTGGGCATTGTGGGCCAGAGAGTGTTAAAGAAAGATAGAACTTTCTTTTTATATGCAACTACAGCAGCAAGAATTCTTATAGCTAAATATTGGAAGACACAGGAGCTACCCACACTGGAAGAGTGGCACACGCAACTGATGGACTACATGGAATTAGCCGAAATGACGGGCAGAATCCGAGACCTGGGAGAAGAGGCAGTGGAAGAGGACTGGAAAAAATTTAAGGACTATCTACAAAAACATTATAAGCTATATGAAAGTTGAGAATTTGCTAAGTTTTGAGGAAAACATGCTTCAGTATTGAGAATCGAAAATGATTGAAACTAAGTTATAACGGTGAAAAGTTTTAATTTGGAATATATAAATAGATGAAAGTACAAAAACATACGAAACAAGGTATTAATTTGCTGTATAATACTCTTTTATTGTAAAGAATGCAGGGATGGAAGATTTGGGGAAGTCCAGTTGAATATGAAAAAAGATGTGGAAATGTGAATTTTCTTTTTTCTAACTTTTTCTTTTCTTTGTAAAACTGCTTTTGTTGTGTAAATTGATGATGGATTCTGACTTTGGAAAATAAGCAATAAAAAATATTATTAAAAAAAAAAAATAAAACCTTGCCCTCCTTCAGCCTCTCTGTCTCCTGGACACCTTTATGCCCCTTTAAACTGCCAGTGATGCCCTTGGTCCAACCAAAGAGCTATGTGTGGCCCAGGGGCAGGACGGGTGAATTAGGAGGCACTGGGTGGGCTGTGGCACTGAGGCCCACTGCTGGACTTTCAGAAGTGCCAACCTCCCATGCCCCTCTCTGACCCATGTCACAAGTAGAACCACAATGCAGTGGGAAGTTCTTCAGATATCTAAAGGATCGTCACATGAAAGATGAAGCAAGGTTGTTTTCTTCTGCTCTGGAGGGTGGGACCTGAAACAGTGGATCAAGTGACAAGAAAAGAGATTCAGACTAAACTTTAGGAAGAACTTTCTGACAGCTGTTCAACAATGTAAATCTCCTTCAGGGTCCCTTCTCATTCTGCAATTCTATAGCTCTATGATTCGATGGAACATGTATTTCTTCAGGCCTACACCTGGCGCTATAAAGGGAGTTCAACATGGTGCGAGGGCAAATGTAATTATTAAAAATAATGGTGATTTCTTTGTCATCGTCTTGCCAAAGCTCAAGAGGAATAAAATCATATTTGCGTTCAACATTGAACAACAACATGATGTAACTTCATCAGACTCAGCCAGAAGAGACTGGTACATAAATACTTCTCCACTTTGCCACTGAGGGTGGGGTGGGGTTATGCTGCCCACATGGGGCTGAATTGAATCCTCTTTGGCTCTCAAGCCATGTACGCCAGACATGTTCTCTGTGATTAAGTCACTGCAGCCTGGGTCTTCCAAGCAGATTTTGACTGCTGGTCATTTGCTAGCTCTGTTGCTGATAGCACTCAAGAAGGAGATTGGAGTAAAAGGCAGGTGCGTCATAACTCACCTTCTGCTGTTGCTATTGCTACTACCTGAAGCAACTCCAGAGATGCTGAACTCAAAATGCCCATTGACTTTGATAAGGGATCCCAATGCACCCTTGAATTGGTACAGGCGAGGAGACTACCATATTAGTGGGATTATATCCGCGGCATCTCCTGTGTTCAAACTAAGTGTCTTCAATGAGCCTCCTTTTACCAGAATTTATGGGTAAGTCCTTATGTGCCAACTGTTGTAAAAGCTTTATGCAAACTGAATGTGACCTCATGGAGACCAAATGTTGTTGTCTCCCGGGCATGTCTCCTCATTTCTGGTACCTTTGCTTGGTCAATCATGTCTTCTATTTTTGTCCCTTTGGAGGGAAATGGTCGGATTTATTCTGAATGTCAGAAAGTGATCTACTGCAAACTGTGTGCTTTCACCCACCCTTTGCTTTAGAATAGCCCGTTCTTCTAATATTTGAACAGGAAGCGGTTTTTGGATCTCAGGTGTACAGGTGCTGCAGACGCATCTCATGATTTAAGCCCCCCATCACAGGTAAGGAGGACACAATGTGGTCTTTGTGTGGAGAGAATGTCAAGATGACACACCCTTTTTTCCAGGATGGGAACCCTGACATACTGGTATATCCTGTCCTTCTTGTTTGCCATTCGGGAGGTCAATAAGAACCACAGGCTTTTCCCCAACCTCACCCTGGGCTATGACATCTATGACAACTATTACAATGCCAGAATGATTTGTGGTGCCATGGTGGACCTGCTCTGCCCTGGGCAGGCAAACATCCCAAACTATTATTGTGGACCATGGAATAAAGTATTGGCCGTTATTGAGGGGGCTGACTCTGACACATCCAAATATATTTCCACCATGTCAAGCATCTACAAAACCCCACAGGTATGAATGTCAGGAGGGAAGGAAAAATCCCAGAATGTTATTGCAATTTCTTTGGATAGATGTGAAAATGTCATTTATGATTCTAAGACAGAAGGAGAATTAGCCCTCAACTGCATCTTTACAAAGATGACTCAGGAGATTCTGGGTTTGTCCACACTTCCTCCCATCCCATGGCTAGAAAGCAGGGGTCTGAGTGGCTTTCCATTTCCCATGTGCTTTGTAGGCATGGACCCAGGCCATTCCTCCCTTACCCTACTCCTTTCCCAGGGAAAGCCCTGTGTTTTATGGCTATGGATCTTTGAGGAAATTGTCAAAATTAAGGCAGAAGAATGGAATAGGTAATGAAAGCTAGTGCCGTGTGAGATGCAAATGAACAAATATGCAAAAGGTAACATTAAAGAAACAAAAGGCAAAATACAAAAAAAGTGCAGGACAAGGCAATGGAATGTCATCCTTTGAAACAAACTCTGTGAGCTCAGGCTAAGCAAACCTTAGACAAACCTGTAAAAGTAAGAGCAATTTACAGTAAAGGAAAAGCTTGAGACCTACATTCCTAATGTGATTTTTTTTTTTTAATAATCTTTATTAAATTTTCAAAAGGTTACAAACAACAAAACAAAAGAAAAAAAGAAAAACAGAGCAAAAAGAAAACCAAGAAAAAACATAAAAAGCAAGAAAAGAAAGATTTCCACCTTTTTACACTCATTTTCAATAACTTCTTTTCATGACTTCCCCACGTCTCCCCTTATTGTGTTCCAACTCCAATTGTTTATTCAAACAAGTTTTCCCCTTAATGTCCTAAACATAGTTTATTTAAATTCACTTGACCCTAATATATTGAAATAATTCTTTATAGTAAATTTAAACCTTAATTCTTTGTTATACCTTAATTTGATTTAATAAAATATATACCTTAGCCCAATATGAAAAAAGAACACAAATATATAGAAATAAAGTTATAAAGATACACTTCCTAAGGTTGCCACTATTTCCCCTCCACGGATTCCCTATTCTTGTAATAATAAAAAGCATATAGTGTTTACACTGCAAAGACAAAAATCAAAACCCCCTTTGGACTTCTAAACCCCACCCTTCTCTCCCCGGTTTCAATCCCAATCCCAGATCCAATTAGTCCATCTTTTTAGCCTGGTGATCTTACGTCCGAGGCTCTCAAGTCTCTTTCAGTCCCTTTCAGCCGGTTTCTTCGAAAGTCTCTCATACTATTTTTTTTTTTAAAATCATATTTATTAAAGTTTCCA
Organism: Podarcis pityusensis; assembly: GCF_964106645.2. Lineage (NCBI taxonomy): Eukaryota > Metazoa > Chordata > Lepidosauria > Squamata > Lacertidae > Podarcis > Podarcis pityusensis. Next base: position 122,746,094 of record NC_138029.1, read on the forward strand.
AGATACAAAAGATAAAAATACCAAAAAAATAAATAAAAATAAAATACATTTGAAACCTTACTTTCATTACCAACTTTCTGGGACTCCCCCATCCCCCTCCCTACCGTATTCCCCTTTCATTAATTTGGTTCTACAAGCTCTCACTCCCAATTTAAAACTTAATTTGTTTAACCCACTATTCAAATTTAAATTATACAATCATTCCACCATCCCTCATCATTAACAGAAAGAAAAAAAGATTTTTTCCCCGAGGTCCGCCCCAGTTTCCTTCCACGAATTCCCTTTTTTTAATAAACACGTCCAGTCAAAATAAGATGATATACAAAAAGCTATATAAAGATAGAAAAAATAAAAAATATAAAAGGATTCAAAAAGTAGTTACACAGCCTTTGGATTCTAAATCTCCCCCCCCCCTTCCCCGGTTTGAATTCCCCATGTCCATCAGTCTGTCTGTTGTCAGCCTGGAAATCTTAGATCCATAATCAGATTTTCCCCAGTTCCACCTTGCCAGTTTTTTAATTTATTTATTTTTATGATATTTAACTTCAAGCATCCAATCTAAAAACGGCCCCAAAGGGCCTTTAGCTTCCTTGGTCTTTAAGGCTCCCCCCATTGTTCTTTCCATGTCGTAGTCAGTCCTTTGTTCTTTTTTTCTCACTTTCTCAGGTTTCTTGTCCTGTTCCGCTGCTAAAACGTTCTAATTCAGAAATTTGGTACCTCTACAGGGGTTATTGTTGTTCAGGAACAAAAACTTACGTCCAGTCCCTTCCTTTCTTCAATAGAAAATTCTATTGTCTCCTTTAATATAAACACCCCTGTAGACAAAATACTGTTTCAGTTTTGCAGCTTTCCCAGGAGATAACAAGTCCTGTACGATTCCAAGAGTATTTTTCCACTTACGACCGTTCTTGTAATGTCCCGAAACCCCTCTAGGGGGATTGTGATAACTTTGTTTCCTCTGATCCAAAAGTCCGATTGTTGTTCCTTATTTTCGACAGTTTATATCCAAATTGTAGCAAATTGTAACAAAATTAACTAGCAAAGTCCTCATGGCAAAGTCCTCTTTAAATTCTCCAACTTTGACAGCTACTTTGACAGCTGTCAAAGTCTCCGTCTCTCTTCACCAGGCTCTCTCGCAAATCGCCCCGGTTCCCAGGGGGGGTTACATTTTCCTTCTCACCCTCCACTCTTCTCCTCCAGCACAGTTCTTGTAATTTCCCATCGTGGAATTATTAATTTTTGTCAGAAATACGCTTCTCTCTCGACCTTGGTTACCCAGTCCTTGTTTTAGAATGTTTACGATAGGGGGGGGGGCTGACTTCCTTTTTGGATCCCCCCCGCTCATGCCAAATCCGAAAAAAAAATTCTTTTTTTTCTCCTTTTAAACCCGGTTTCCGAATTACTCACGGGTTGTTGTTGATAGTCCAAATTTTCAATAGAAGAAGTCAGCGCTCTCCGTCGAATGGCATGCGGCTTCGCTCGGCAGGGAAAGCAGAGGACTCACAGCACCACGCTACTCCCCGGCACCCGATCCGTAGCCTTTAAAAAGGCTCCTTCACGAGTCGGGAGGGCGCTAACGGTGCCAGCCGAGTCACCCATGTCCACGGGCTCCGTGCCCATGGTTTTTAAGGGTCCCCGCGTCGCCGGCGCGGTAGGACCCAGCCCCTGCCGAGCAGACTCCCTCCGGAGCTCGGAGGGAGTCCGCCATTCGGCGATGGCGCCAACCCGGAAGTCCGAAAGTCTCTCATACTAAACACCCAGGATCGAAAAAGTACTTTCCCCTAATGTGGTCCTGCTTATTATTTACATATTCATATACTACCTTGACTCATGAAAGATAATTAGTTTCATGGAAAATAACTGGATCACTCAGCTTTAATGGCTTCTCTTTGCTTCCCCTCTATGGCCCTCTTTAATCAAACATAGAAGACATGGCAACTCTTAGAATCACAGAATGATAGAAGATTAGAGTTGGAAGAAACCCAAGGGTCATCTAGTCCAACCCCCCGCAATGCAGGAATCTCAGCTAAAGCATCCATGACAGATGGCCATCCAACCCCTGCCTAAAAAACTCTGAGGAAGGAGAGTCCACCACCTCCGAGAGAGACCGTTCCACTGTCAAACAGTGCTTACAGTCAGAAAGTTTTTCTGTTATGTTTTATTGGAGTCTCCTTTCCTTCAACTTGAAGCCATTGGTTTGAGTCCTGCCCTCCAGAGCAGGAGAAAACAAACATGTTCCCTCTTCTATGTGACAGCCCTTCAGATATTTGAATACAGCTATCATATCTCCTCTCAGTCTCCTCTTTTCCGGGCTAAACATACTGAAGTCCTTCAACCATTCCTCATAAGGCTTGGCTCCTAGACCCTTGATCATCCTAGTTGACCTCTTCTGCCCACGTTCCAGCTTCTCAACATGCTTCTTAAACTGTGGTGCCCAGAACTGGACACAGTATTCCTGGTGTGGTCTGACCAAGGCAGAATAGAGTGGTACTATTATTTCCCTTGATCTGGACACTATGCAACATATGAATAGATAGCTTATAGACTTTGACTGTTTATGGACATATATGATGATGTTTACAAAGGATTTTAAAAAAAGATAGTATATTATAAATAATTTCATTTATATTAGAATCATCATTTATATACCACTGTATTATATATGCATGTATAGAATTATAGTTTTCCCCTTGTTTTTTATGAACCCCTTTTTTCTTTTTACTTTGTTTAACTGAAATATTTTCAATAAGAAATAAAATTTTAAAAGTAAGGAAAAAAATCTTTTTAAAAAGCAGCCACTCCCTATATCATGTTTTGCCTCTGCTTCCTTCACAATTGGTATTTGTGTTGTGATTGGATTGTTTTTTTTTTTTAAAAAAAATCATTTTTGAAGGCGAGGTTTTGAAGAGTACAGGGCGGAGAGCAATTCTTAAACATCTTCACAAATTTTGGCATCCAGGAGTGGGAGCTATGTTCTAAGTTTTTCTGTCTGGCCACACACCCTGGAATGATCTATTCTTGTAATATGCTTTCAGTCTTTTTCCCCCCAAATTTTTTACTGATTTTCCAAATTTATAAATAAACACACACACACACACACACACAAATCCTAACTGTAATTATTCCACTATTATTAACATTGTTAGGTGACTTCCTCAAATCCCCCTGGCTGAATTTCAATGTATATCATTGTAACAGTTTTCCAAAACTAATTTCTCATAAAATTTACTTAGTCAATTAACTTCTTTCTTACTTTTCATATAAACTTTAAACATATTATTATATAAAATCACATATTTAAATCCTAAGCCAATTTGGTATTTGCAAGCATTTCTATTTAAATTATCTCAGCATATTTAACTAAATATTCTTTAAATTTCATCCATTCTTCCTGGTACTCCTCCTCCTTCTGGTCGCGGACTCTTCCGGTCAGGTCGGCTAGCTCCCAAAAGTCCATCATCTTCATCTGCCATTCCTCCACTGTTGGCACTACTTGTGTTTTCCAATTCTTGGCTAACAAAATCCTTGCAGCAGTTGTGGCATACATAAACAATCTAACATCTTTCTTGGGCAATTCTGGACCTATTATTCCAAGAAGAAAGGCCTCTGGTTTCTTAATAAATGTATATTTCAACATTTTTTCCCAATTCATTGTAAATCTTCTCCCAGAAGAATTTTAGCTTGGGGCAGGTCCACCACATATGATAAAAGGTACCTTTTTTCCTTTACATTTCCAACATAGATTATCACTATTGTGATAAATCTTTGCTAATTTTACAGGAGTTAAGTACCATCTATACATTTTCATAATATTTTCCTTTAACACCGAACATGCAGTGAACTTAACCCCTTTCCTCCACAACCTTTCCCAGTCTTCAAACATTATGTTATGTCAAACATCTCTTGCCCAATCTATCATCACAGATTTAACTTGTTCGTCCTTTGTATGCCACTCCAACAATAGATTATACATTTTAGATAAATTTTTAATTTTAGAATCTAACAACTCCGTTTCCAACTTGTTTTTTTCTGATGTAAATCCATTTTTCTTATCTAATTTATACAATTCATTGATCTGATGGTAATGTAACCAATTTATTTTATCTTTAATTTGATCAAATGGTTTTAAATTAAATCCTTTTTCTTGCAGTAATAGATCTGAATATCTCAACCAATTAGTTTCCATATTTAACTTTTTCTGGGCCTTTGCCTCCATTGGCGAAAGCCATCTGGGTGTTTTCCTTCCTAAAAGATCTTTGTATTTTATCCAAACATTATATAAGGGTTTTCTAACTCCATGATTTTTTAAACCATTATGGGCCTTTATCTTGTCATACCATAGATAAGCATGCCATCCAAACACATTGTCAGATCCCTCCAAATCTAAAACATCCACGTTATCTAGTTGTATCCATTCCTTAACCCAACAGAGAGCTGTGGCTTCAAAGTAAATCCTCAAATCTGGCAGGGAAAACCCCCCTCTTTCTTTAGAATCTGTTAGTAATTTATATTTAATTCTGGGTTTTCCCCCCTGCCAGATAAATCTAGACAAAACTTTCTGCCATTCTTTAAAACATTTCACGTTGTCAATAATTGGGAGGTCTTGAAACAAAAACAACATCTTTGGCAATACATTCATCTTAAATACTGAGATCCGACCCATTAATGATAATTTTAAATTCGACCAACTCTCAAGATCTTGCTTAATCTCATTCCACAATTTCTCATAGTTGTCTTTATATAAATTCAGTTTTTTCACCGACAAATTAACCCCCAGATATTTTACTTTTTTCACAAAGACTAGGCCCGTCTTTTCTTGTAATAATCTCCTTTCCTCATTGTCCAAATTTTTCTCTAGCACTTTGGTTTGGCTCTTGTTTAACTTAAATCCTGCTACCTGTCCACACTCCTGTATCATCTCCAGTGCTTTTACTGAACTGGAGTCTGGGTCTTGAAGTGTCAGCACCAAATCAACAGCAAAGGCATTTAATTTATATTGTTTTGATCCTACTGATATACCTTTAATTTGTTCATCTTTCCTTATCATGCTTAACCAGACCTCGAGAACGGAAATAAAAATCAGAGGGGAAAGTGGGCACCCTTGCCTGGTACCCTTCTCAATTCTTATTTCCTCAGATACCACATTATTTATATAATTTTAGCTTTTGTTCATGATAGATCGCATTAATACCATTGAAAATCTCCTGACCAACCCCAATGCTTTCTAAATTTTGTGTCATAAAACTCCAAGATACATTGTCAAAGGCCTTCTCCGCATCAATAAACATTAACATTGCTTTACAATTTTTTCTTGCTTCCAATTTTTCCAAAATATCTACTATATTCCTAATATTATCTTTCATGTGTCTTCCAGGCAGAAAACCTGCCTGGTCCTTATGAATATATTCTGACAAGACCTACTTCAGCCTATTGGCCAATATATTGGCAAAAAAATTGTAATCCACATTGAGTAAGGAGACTGGTCTATAATTTTTAACATTAGATCTATCTTGATCTTGTTTTGGAATCAGAGTAATGTAAGCTTCCTTCCAGGTTTCGGGTGCTTTGTCCCCTCCTATAATCTTGTTGCAAACTTCTAACAATGGCTGAATGAGCCAGTCTTTCAGGATCTTATAATATTTTGCTGACAAACCATCTGGTTCCGGGGCCTTGCCAAGTTGCATTGAATTTATTGCATTTTCAACCTCCTGTCTTGTAATTAATCCATTTAGTAGGATCCTTTTACCTTCGGGAATCTTCTGCAAACCATTAGTTCTAATAAATTGCTCAATTTTAACTTTATCTTCTTTACTCTCTTTATACAGTTGTTTGTAATATTTCTGAAAGCATTTTCTTATGTCCACAGGGTTCTCTACAGACTTTCCATCTGATACAATATTTGTAATAGTACTTTGTTCTTGCCTCTTTTTTAATTGCTGAGCTAAAAGTTTCCCACATTTATTTGCAGATTCAAAGTTCCTTTGTCTCATCATTCTTAATGCCCATTCTATTTCTTGATTGATAATCTGTGAATAGTGAGTCTGTAAAGCTTTAATTTCCTTTTGTACCTGCAAATTCTTTGGATTGCCTCTAAGGATCTTCTCTTTATCTTTTAGTTGGTCCAAAATTTTATCTTTCTTTTCATTCTGTATCTTTCTCCTAATTGAATTTTGTTGAATGAGGAATCCTCTCATTACAGCTTTACTGGGGTCCCAAATAACCCTTTTTTCCACGCCCTGGTTCATATTAATCTCAAAATAGCCCTTTAAGGTTTTTGGGGCCTTATTTACAATTTGCTCACTCCTCAGCAAGTCATCATTTATTCTCCATCTGAAAGATCCCTGTATAGATAATTTCACTTCCATAAATACTGCATTATGATCTGAGCAAGTTTTAGGGCAAATTTCTGTTTTTGTTACTCTGGGAACCAAGTCTCTGGATAACCATAAATATCACTTCTCGAAAATGATTGATTTGTATCTGAATAGAATGTGAAGTCTTTTTCAGTTGGATTTCTGACTCTCCATATATCTGACAGGTCAAATTTATTAGTTATATATAAAAAAAAGTCTTAGGTAGTCTGCCAGCATTCAATATTTTTTGTCTCTGAGTTCTATCCATTAAAGTGGATGCCACTCCATTCAGATCTCCCATTAAGATTAATTTATAACCTAAGTGTTCCAAGAGGCTTGTTTCCAGTTTTTTTAAAAAATCTGCCTTACCATCATTGGGTGCATAGATTCCCAATAGCAAGTATTTTTCGCCTTGTGCTGTAATTTCCACTGCTATGTATCTTCCTGCCTCATCTTTAAAAATCAAATTTGGATTCCATTTTTCTTTAACGTAGAAAACCACTCTTTTTTTCACTTTGTCTGAAGAAATAAATTCTTGACCAAGTTTCTTATTCAATACGATTTTTCTATGTAGTCTTGTAATGAGTGTTTCCTGTAAACAAATTACATCCAAATTCTGTTTTGCTAAAACATGATGAACCTTCCTCCTTTTCTGAGGAGAATTTAAACCATTCACGTTCCAAGAATAAATTCTTAAAGCCATCGTGATAAGTTACGGGGTCGCTGCTCCCACCCCTGGAAGCTGCGGGCTTTCCAATCCAAGTTTGACTGAATGCTTTTGCAGAAATCTATCTTTCTCTCCAACAGTCTTATTTCTTTGTTTTCTTCCTTCAAATTTGAAGGAAAGGCCCTCTGGGAATTCCCACCTGAAGAAAATATTTTTCCTCCTCAAAATGGTTGTCAGGTCTGTATAGTTGGATCTCAAGCTCAAAAAGTGTTAAGGAATCTCTTTATCCTGTATTTTTAAACCTATTTTTATAATGCAGGCCCCAAATGGTATCTCTTTGTTCTTTAGTCTTAAAGACCACTATGCAGTCATAGGTGATTTTTGAATCTTTTTTGGGACCAAATCTGTAGGCCTTTTCTATCCAAGAGTCAACTTCATCTTTTTTCAAATCCCACCACACCACCCGTTGATCTATCATCCGCTCCCTGAGCCGATCCTCTTCCTGTTGAGGCACACCTCTCAATCTTAAATGAGATTCCCGTTCCCTCATCTGAAGAAATGCAATCGAATTTGAATTTTCATACTGTAATCTTTCTAAATCTGTCACTCTGTCTCAAGCTGTGTCAATCTTGTCTCATGGCTTGTGACCTCAGTCTTCACCTCTTTCAGTTCCACTTTCAAGTCTTCAAAAATTTTATTCAATTTTTCAATACCCTGTGAATTGTGTTTTATATCATCTTTAATTTCTGGCAACAGTTGCATCACATTATCCTCAAAAGCTGTACTTCTAGAGCCTCGTCTTACTGCTCCTTTATCTGCTTTGTCCACACTCATAGTTGCTCAGGAATTTCAAGGTCAAATATATGCTTTCAGTCTTAATCAGAACTCTAGCCACATAAGATTCTGCATTTCAGGGGGTTGGACTAGATGGCCCTTGTGGTCCCTTCCAATTTGACGATTCTGTGATTCACTAGTATTGTATCTAAGAAGGTAAAGGTAAAGGACCCCTGGATTGTTAAGTCCAGTCAAAGGTGACTATGGGGTGCAGCACTCATCTCACTTTCAGGCTGAGGGAGCCGGCGTTTGTCCACAGACAGCTTTCTGCGTCATGTGTCCAGCATGCCTAAACCACTTCTGGCACAACAGAACACCATTTCCACGCACCTTCCCACTGCAGCAGTACCTATTTTTCTACTTGCACTGGTATGCTTTTGAACTGTTAGGTTGGCAGAAGCTGGGACAGAGCAACAGGAGCTCGCTCCATCATGGGGATTCACATCGTCGACCTTCAGATCAGAAATCCAAAGAGGGTTAGTGGTTTAGACCACGATGAAATACAGGGAATGCAGTATAAAAATGCAGAAACAACTAGAGGAGAAAAAACTGGGAGGAGAACGCAAATTAATTCTAATATTCAATAATAATAATAATAATAATAATAATAATAATAATATAATTCTAATATTTAAAAATGGAACACAGAAATAAGTCAGTAAATAGTTATGATTTTGCATTGTGCCATCATAAACACAAAATGTAATGTGTTGTTGTTGTCAAGCTATATTTATTCTCCAAAGATTGTACATTTATTTGGGATAAATCTGCACACATTTCTCACTAAAGAAATTGAGCTGATGATATTAGGAGGAGGATTACAGTGTAATACCACAAGGCAGGTTTCTTCTACTACAAATACCTCAGCAATCTATTTAGACATCTGTAGGGTTTATAGCAACTAATTTTAGAGCTTAATTTTATATAGAAGAACTGATGTCTATTATAGGTCTAATGTGAGCTAAAAATGTTCATTGTAATTTTGTGTGAGCTCGTTTCTTTTTAACAAAATCTGTTCTTTCTTCTTAAATGTGACACTTTAATGAAGAAATAAGGATGAGATCATATACAATTAAATAAAACTGCTACAAGATACATATTCTAAAAGTGGTTAAATAAATGCAGTCAGGGCATAACCTAAAGCAAACACAACCCATTCCAAAGACTCTGTCACCATTTTTTGAAAGCAAACAACTAAATATTGTGTGTTCGTAAACTCCCTGGAGTAAAGCTCCTTTGCCCCGTGAAATTGTGTCTTTTCTCTGTTTCCCATGTCAGAGAAAAGTTATAATTCAGGCAAGTACAAAGTACTACATTTGGGATTTTGTTGGGGGTGACAACACTAATCTCTTCTGTTCTTTACTAGGTCAGTTATGGTTTTGTTTCTGACACTCTTAATGACAAAACTCAGTTCCCTTTTATCTACCGAATGGTCCCCAAAGAAGAACATCAGTATCTGGGGATAGTCCAACTGCTCCTGCACTTCAATTGGACTTGGATTGGCCTCGTTGCTCCAGACACCAACAATGGAGAGAGGTTCAGGAGGACCTTGAAGCCCCTGCTAACCAGGAACACAATTTGTGCTGCCTTCTCACTTAGCATCCCAATACAGAAGTCGAAATTACAGTCACTTTCTAAAATATCTTTCATGTGGAAGAAAGTCAATGTATTAGTCTACTATGGAGAGATGCGCTACTTCTTTAATATAATACGTATTTTGCAAAATGTGGTTGAAAACTATATAAGACCCATTGTGGGGAAAGTCTGGATCACAACAGCTTTGTGGGATCTCACCTTGAATTTGTCTTATGAACTGCTTTCTCCCCTGCACATCCATGGGTTTTTCTCTTTCTTAACTCGTATTAAAAGAAGGCCAAGCTATGATAATTATGAAACATTTTACTATCCTATGTTGCAGTTTGGGGAGAAATCATTTAAGTGTTCATATTCAAAGCACATGTTGTCTGTAAAGGGAAGGAGAAGGTGCAGGGAAGATAACACTCTAGAGTCCCTGCGTGACGAAGTGATTGAGAAAATCCTGTCTCTGGATAGTTACAGTATTTACAACCTTGTCCTTGCTCTGGCACGGGCCTTAAGGGCTGCACTTTCCTCCAAATCCACTCAGATGGTGGCGAAGGGTAAAAAGAGGCTGAAATATCAAAGGATACATTCTTGGCAGGTATTCCTGTTTCCCTCACAGATATCTTTGCTGAACAGGAATCAGTGCTGTGAATTCCATTCTCAGGTTAAATCAGGCTTGCCTCAACATTGGCTTTACTTTGCCTCCATTTACTGTACTGTTACCCACATCCTCATTTTGCTGCTAAGAAAACAGTCTGCCTCTACTTTACCACCTGATCCCTCAGCAAGGCTTCCTGCTATACTAGCCAAGGAATCTAAAGTCTACACACCACTTCCAACAAATTTGCTTTGACAAATAGGAAGCTTATGCTTGCAGAATTCTTCCCAGGATGAGGGATGAGGCTTATGTATCTCATGGCTTTAGTCTGTCCCAAAAGGCTGAAGCAAAACAATGGGCCACAGATCCATTGCCCAAACACACACACAGTGTCAGTCTGTACAAAGATCTCCAGCAATTAGGCCAAGTTATCCAGATGGTTTTCTTTTTTAAAAAATGTGCATGTTTTCTTTGCTACTCTAGCTTCACCATTTCCTGGGCAGCTCCCAGTTTTACAATACTTCCATGGAAGGAGTCTATTTGGATGAGAATGGGCAGTTGACAGTCGAATCTGACATTGTGAACTGGGTGCCATTTCTCAACAAGTCCTTTGGTGCCGTGAAATTTGGGAGCGTAGGCAGTCAGGGATCCTCAGGCCCAAAATTCACCATCGACCAAGAGCCTCTTGTGTGGTCCAGGCTTTTGAACCAGGTTTGGGAAACCCATTCATTGCATTGTATTCCCTTTTAGAGATAAGTTAAGATGTGATATTCTGTTGGGCAACACAACAATAAAACTGCTGCCTATCCAATTAATGAGCTAACACTAGGCAGGAAGAGAGGGATGAATGGAGGAAAGTCAAAATAAGAAACATTAAAATGGAGAAGCAGTTTGGACTACAACTGAGGCATGGCTTTTGCAGTGCTCAGGAAGCAGGCTAGACTTCAGAATTGAGCACAACACGGCTGCTCCAAATATGTTTCTGTTTCAGCTTGTTTGTTTCTCTGGATTTTGATATTTTTAAACAGTTTCCACGACTGAAAATTTGTAGCATGTTTACTAGACCTTTGTAATAATGGCAGACGGCTCTGACTCCTAAATCCAAGGGCAATACAGTCTCCATGTAACTCTTTCTTCTTGATTATATCTTTCTGCCCCAACTGTGTCCCAAGGACTATGACCCTCTGTTTTGTCCCATGGATCAAAAAAAGCACCCACAACAAAGCCGTGTTTATTCCACATAGACACTGGCCCAGAAGTTACTTGCTAACAGTCTTTCATTGATGCTTTTTTCTCTTTTTGGTCAGACCCTTCCTCAGTCCAGGTGTACCAAAAGCTGTCGCCCTGGATATGCCAAAAAGGTTCAGGAAGGGGAACCCATTTGCTGCCATGCTTGTGCCCCATGCGCGGAAGGGATGATCTCCACTCAGGAAGGTAGGAGACTTCAGAGAAATGTGCAGCAAAAAGTACAATAATTCATGTCCTTTGTTGATGAATATTCAAGTATAGTCTTATGGTTGAATTTAATAAAGGTTCAATAGTAATGTACATAATATTAATAAAGCTTTCCAGGTACCATTGAGACAGCCTTGAGTATGTAAGAATTAGGCAGTGTTGCTGCATCTGGTAGGCACCCTTGAACCAGTCAGTGTGGCAAAGTAACTAGGATGTTTGGTTTGTACTGGGAAGACCAGAATTCCAGTCCATGCTCCTCCAAGGTACTTTTTTCTGTAAATTACACCCATCTGACAACACCTGGTGTTGGGGTGAGATCAGATGTAGCTGCAATAACCTGGAGCTTCTAGAACACTCCAAGCTCTTCCTTGGGGGGTGAATAAGGGGGTATCTGCACTAGGGAACTGCATGGAAAGGACCAACTTTGTGTTGATTAGCAGAAATAGCAAGTCCCATCACTGTTTCCATTTGTGGGAGTTGGCTGGATTCAAAATTGACTTGCTTTTTTTGCTAGTCTGCAGGAAAATGTTCAAGCAGACACTCTTCTTTTTCCAGATGCAGACCACTGCACCAAATGTCCAGAAGATCAACACCCTAACAAGGACAGAGATCAATGCATCCCCAAGATTATCACCTTCCTGTCCTATGATGAATATCTGGGGACCCTCTTGGCTTCCACTGCCCTGTTTTTGGCCTTAATCACAGGCCTTGTTTTAGGAATATTCATTAAATATCTTGACACTCCCATAGTCAAAGCCAACAACAGGGACCTTTCCTACATCCTCCTTGTCTCCCTCCTCCTTTCCTTTTTGTCCTCCTTTCTGTTTATAGGCCGGCCAAGGAAAGTGACCTGCCTTGTCAGGCAGACAGCCTTTGGCATCATCTTCTCAGTTGCTGTCTCTTCTTTGTTGGCAAAAACTATTACCGTCGTGCTGGCCTTCCTGGCCACTAAGCCAGGAAACAGGGTGAGGAGATGGCTGGGAAAGAGTCTGGCTAATTCCATTGTCATTTCCTGTTCCAGTATCCAAATTCTCATCTGTGGTATCTGGCTGGGTACCTCTCCTCCATTCTCAGACTCTGACATGCACTCCCAGGCCGGAGAGATCATCCTGCGATGCAATGAAGGATCTGTTGCCATGTTTTACACTGTCCTTGGCTACATGGGCTTCCTGGCTGCCATCTGTTTCACAGTGGCTTTCCTAGCCAGGAAGCTTCCAGGATCCTTCAATGAAGCCAAGCTGATCACCTTCAGCATGCTGGTCTTCTGCAGTGTTTGGGTGTCCTTTGTGCCCACCTACCTGAGCACCAAGGGGAAGTACATGGTAGCCGTGCAGATCTTCTCTATGTTGGCCTCCAGTGCTGGGCTTCTGGGCTGCATCTTCCTTCCCAAGTGCTACATTATTGTACTCAGGCCTAGTCTGAATACAAAGGAGCACCTGACTACAAAGGCTTAACATGGCACCTGATTCCTTAACTATCTTTTTGGTTTTTGCCATTGATAGCTAGCATGGTAGCAATAAAGCCAGGATACATGACTTTGGAATGTAGTTCCTTATAAGCTATTGTTTTGGCAATTAGAACACAAAATTATAATTTAAAATATATGCCATACGTAGGACACTCTGTTTAAAGTTTAAAGAACATTAAGTTTTAACCTGGAGAAGGATATATTATATAATAATCAAAAGACACTTTCAAAAATGTACAAACAATTTTTGAATTGGCAAAGAAAGGAGGAAGATATCAAAGAAATTACAGTAAAATGGGAGAGGGACCTGGGACATACGATCAAACCCAATATTTGGAATGAATTATGGACTAAAAATGTAAAATTCATGGCTTGCTTCCTTATAAGGCAAAATCTTATGAAAATGTACTATGGATAGTACTTGACCCCTGTAAAAGTAGCAAAAATAAATAAATCATATAATAACAAGTGATGGAGTTGTAAGGAACATATAGGAACATACTACCATATGTGGTGGTCCTGTCTAGAGATACAAAGATTTTGGAATATGATTTATGAAGAGATAAAGAGATTGATAAAAACTACATTTAGCAAAAAACCGGAAGAATTTTTACTAGGAATTGTTTCAGATAATATTCCCAAAAACAAAACCAGGTTATTTACGTATGCGACATCATCAGCAAAGTTTATAGAGGCAAAACACTGGAAAGATAAAAATGCACCCACTAAAGATGAATGGGTAGTCAAGTTGTGCAAGTACCGTATTTTTTGCTCTATAAGACTCACTTTTTCCCTCCTAAAAAGTAAGGGGAAATGTGTGTGCGTCTTATGGAGCGAATGCAGGCTGCGCAGCTATCCTAGAAGCCAGAACAGCAAGAGGGATTGCTGCTTTCACTGCACAGCGATCCCTCTTGCTGTTCTGGCATCTGAGATTCATAATATTTTTTTTCTTGTTTTCCTCCTCCAAAAACTAGGTGTGTCTTGTGGTCTGGTGCGTCTTATAGAGCGAAAAATACGGCACTTGGAGCTTGCGAAGCTGATAGATGCAATAAGAGATAAACCTAAAAAGATGGTGAAAGAAGAATGGGAATGTTTAAAGAATTATCTAGGAGATAAGGGTTCATCAATAAAGACCTGGATATGTTTAGAATGATACCGCATAGGGAAATGTTCCCTGATACCAGGATGAGGGATTCTATGGAATGCAGATAGAGAGAATTGATAAGAATAATGATCTGTTACGACCTTGAAGGAAGCGTAAAATGGACGAGCCTTCTTGTATTTTGCCTCATTCCCCCCCCCCTTTTCTTCTTCTTTCTCCTTCTTTTTTCTTTCCCATAATGGCTTATGTTCTATGCCATGTACTTTGATAATTTTTTAGCCTTTTCTATTATTATTATTATTATTATTATTATTATGGATTTTTCTTTTGTAATTTTGGTTGTTTATATTTATTTGTATTTGTTTAAAGCAATATATATATATATATACACACATATATATATAAATGTTTTAACCTAGGTGGAATCTACACACATATAAAAACCAATCTGAAAATGCTTTTAAAAAAGTGTTTTAAAAACTACATTGAATTTTCCATAAGGCTCACCATCACCATCTAGTGTCACATTGTATATTGCATTTAAAACATTTTATTTACAGCTGTATAGCTGAGTCCCTAATGTACTTGCAATTTTAGATTAAATATACGATATATATATATATATATATATATATATATATATATATATATATATCTATCTCACGTTATTCAATTTTGCAAAGAAGTGGTGTAACATGAGGCCATTTCTTTGGACCATTAACACACAAAGGATTAAAGTGAAAGAAAATGATGACTTTGTGCACCCAAGTCCACTCCCAGTCACCAGTTTAGCTGCCGCGCTCTGGATTAGTTGAAGTTTCCGGGTCACCTTGAAGTGTAGCCCCACGTTGAGTGCATTGGAGTAGTCCAAGCGAGAGATAACCAGAGCATCCATCACTCTGGCGAGATAGTCCACAATTAAAAAATTACCTTGTGGGGTATAAAGTGTTGTTGTTGTTGTTGTTGTTGTTGTTGTTGTTGTTGTTATTGTTGTTGTTATTATTATTATTATTACCTCACTCATCTGACTGGGCCCACTCTGGGTGCTTCCAACAGAATTAAAAGCACAATAAACCATCGAACATAAAAAACTTCCCTAAGCAGGGCTGCCTTCAGATGTCTCCTAAAAGTCAGATAGTTGTTTATTTCCTTGGCATCTGATGGGAGGGCATTCCACAGGGCGAGCGCCACTACTGAGAAGGCCCTCTGCCTGGTTCCCTGTAACCTCACTTCTCACAGTGAGGGAACCACCAGAAGGCCCTTGGCACTGGACCTCAGTGTCTGGGCTGAACGATGAGGGTAGAGTCGCTCCTTCAGGTATACTGGACCGAGGCCGTTTAGGGCTTAAAAGGTCAGCACCAACACTTTGAATTGTGCTCAGAAACGTGCTGGGAGCCAATGTAGGTCTTTCAGGACCGGTGTTATGTGGTCTTGGTGGTCCCAGTCACCAGTCTAGCTGCCGCATTCTGGATTAGTTGCAGTTTCCGAGTCACGTTCAAAGGTAGCCCCACGTAGAGCGCATTGCAGTAGTCCAAGCTGGAGATAACCAGAGCATGCACCACTCTGGCGAGACGGTCCACAGGCTAGATTTTCTTGCAACACATTCTATTGCCCTTCAGAAGAGAAGGACATCCCTTCCTTCTCTATCCCTTCTCCTTTGAGCTTCCTTATCTCCTGGAAACCTTGCCCTTGGTCTTCAGGATTGCCTGTTACCGACACTCCTATCTCTCAGTTGCTGGATCAAAACCATTTTAAATGTAATCACTCTGTTTTGGGGTTGTTATTATATTTACTGCATTTGTCAGACACTTTTTCTCAGTGGAAAAAAAGAGTCTCAAAGCCAGATAAACGAAAACAGATAAAACCAGATAATTAAAAACACCTAAAATGCTCATCCAGCAACATCCATGCTTTTATCTTGTATTTATTTTGTTGTTGTTTAGTCGTGTCCGACTCTTCGTGACCCCATGGACCAGAGCAAGCCAGGCACTCCTATCTTCCACTGCCTCCCGCAGTTTGGTCAGACTCATGTTTGTAGCTTCGAGAACACCGTCCAACCATCTCGTCCTCTGTCCTTCTTGTGCCCTCAATCTCTCCCAGCATCAGGGTTTTTTCCAGGGAGTCTTCTCTTCTCATGAGGTGGCCAAAGTATTGGAGCCTCAGCTTCACGATCTGTCCTTCCAGTTGAGGCATCTAATCATAGCCTGCATTTTTATCAAGGCTTATAGTTTGATTAGGGTCTGTATTTTAAAATGAGCTTAAAGATTTTCAAATGTTTTATGCCAGGCAGAAGACCAGCTGCCTAAGTACTTTGGCAAGATGTTTATCCTCCTGGACAAGGGGGCCCCCTGATTTATAGCAGAAAACAATTCTCAAAGTCGTAAAAGGGAATTACAGGCTGAGAGCAAGGTTACACCACCCTACATAATTAAGAGTTGGTAAATAGTAAAACCATTAAACTTGAGCCATATCTTTCTAAGGTTAAAGGCCAAGAGCAAATGGAAAAGAAAGGGGAGTGTAAACAGAAGAAGAGGCTTCTTTCCTATTTTATTTTGAGGCTGTAAACTGATTCCTTCCTGTTACTTTGAGAAGGTTTATTCTTCTAAAAAGCTATCTATGATAATGTATGAAATATACTGGCTTAAATGTAATTATGCAAAGGATCTAGAAAGAAAGAAATGTTAAATTCTTATTTCATAGAATCATATTGCTGTAGGAGACCAGAGGGGCAAACGAGCCCAGCCCCCTGCCAGACAGGAGACGCCATCGAGCACTCCTGACATATGGTTGTCAGGCCTTTGTTTAAAGACCTTCAAAAAGGAGATCTTTCATTGATGATGTATGAGAATGTGAACCCAAGATCTCTGACATCTGTTTAAGATAAAAATTTAAAACTATTAACCATCTGTTTTGGAGGGCAATAGGGCAAGGAGGGCAAGAGGTGAGCTGGTAATTAAGGTTCCTTGTTGAGACAAATGTAAGATATATGACTACTTATTCGTCATTTATAGATAGAAGAATATATAGCTTTTTGTATCCCATAAAAGGCAATAGGAAATGGGTGTATCTTTTAGGATTGGTTATAGCAATCAGCCAATAGGAAATTCAACCAGGCTGATTGGACAGAGGCAGCCAAAGGAGGAGCAAGGGGGCTGGACTGAGGGAATATAAGTGCTGGCCATAATGGCAGGAGACCAAGCCAGAGCTTGGTAACCATATACCACTGTGCCTCTCATTTATTTGTCTGACAAATAAATTATTATTTTAATTTCTCTATTGCTGCGTTGAATATTTCATTCCAGCTAAGCGTTAACCACAAGCAGGGTGCTACATTTTATGGTGCCCCTGTGACTCGGATAAGTGGTCTGCTGGAACGCAGCCCCTTCGCCTTACTGGGCAGGGTACAAGAGAGAGGACCACTCACTGCTTACCCAGCGCGCACTGGAAAGTTTTTTTCCAGGGGAACGCAGAAGTCTCGTCTGTCTGATACCCTGCCCACCGACGGCGACGGACCGGGGGGAACCAGAGAAATAAACAGGCAACCAACTAAGGGTAAGTGCACTAAGGGGTTTTTGGCCCTCCAATTAATTGGGAGGAAGAGAAGTCTTGATCAAACTTCTGCGTCTCAGTAAAGGGGAACTGAGTACGCTAGGTGGTTGGGTACATCAGATGGTGATCTGGTGTAGGGAAAGGGAAAGGTTGGGAGGTAGAGTATGGTGAAGTATCCAGCGCATTGTATGTGTGAGAAAGTACAATCTGCAGCTGACCTGAGTGTGAAAACGAGTGTGTGAGTGACTGAGTGGATACTTCACAGGGCCAGACAATGGGAGTTGGGGGTTCAAAGGGGGAAAATACACCTCTTGAATGTATGTTAAATAATTTTAAGAAAGCCTTCTCAGGGGCATATGGAGTCAAAATGACGCCAGAACACTTGAGAACGTTATGTGAATTAGAGTGGCCGAAACAAAATACTGAATGGCCATCTCAGGGAACATTTGATATAAATTTAGTAAGCAAACTTTGGTCTAACATCGCCAAAGAAACTGGAGGGTGCCCAGAACAATTTTCATATATAGATTCTTGGCTGAGCACATTAAATAAAAATCCTCCATGGATAAGGGAATGCAAAGTCAAACGATGCAAATTATTGGCTGTAAAAGCCGAAGCTAGGAAAGGAATATTGCCAAATAAACTCAAACCCATTTTTGAGGGACCAGAGGAAGAGGTGCTTCCACCTCCACCCTATGCTCCACATCGAAGGGAGCCTAATCCAAACACTCCACCAGTTGTAACCCCAAGGCAAGAAAGTGGAATGAATAATGGGGCTGGAGTCACAGAACTTGATTCCTTGATAGATTATGATAAATATCTTCAGGAGGCATTGGAGGCCTATAATAAAGCCCAAGCAGAAGTGGTTATTCCACCTGTGAGTCCCAGTAGAACTCCATCTACAGTCTCTTTTAGTGGAACAACTGATTGCCTACCCCAAACCCCTGTACATCCAAGTCCTAGAGAATTATTACAGAAGTTACAGGGAGACCTTAATCGGTCAGCAAGCAATACAGCCAGGCGTATAAGGCTGCTAAAAGAACGCCTTGGGACAAATACCATCCCCTATGATTTGAGGCCCCTAGAGCAAAGCGAAGAGAAAGATCACGTAGTAGCCCCTCTCAGAAGAGTATTTGATGCACTTGAGGAGCCTGTGCTGGTTAACGGGCAACTCGGACCACGGCCACCTCGAACTTCGACCCTCCAGTACATTCCATTCACAACTACGGATCTGATGAATTGGAAAACACACACCCCATCTTTCGCAGAAAAACCTCAGGCTATGATGGACTTGGTGACTTCAATAATAAATACTCATAGTCCTACTTGGACAGATTGCCGCCAGCTCCTGAATACTCTGTTCACCACTGAGGAAAGGAGAGACATAATTGAAAAGGCACAGATATATTTGCGTGAGCAGGCCAGAGTGGGAAATATTTTAAATGTTGACCGTCATCTCCGGGACAACTTTCCCTTGGAAGATCCTAATTGGGATCCAAACAATGTAATTCACCTGGCCAGGCTTACCACCTACCGCCAAACGCTTGTGCAAGGTATCCGCAGGGCATGCCAGAAGCCCACTAATATGTCTAAAGTCTCAGAAGTAGAACAGAAACCAAATGAGAGTCCAGGAGACTTTTTAGAGAGGCTGCAGGAAGCCTATCGTATATGGACTCCTTTTGACCCTGAAGCCCCTGAAAACAGCAGAATGATTACTGCTACATTTGTGGCCCAGTGCGCTTCTGACATTCGTAAGAAAATTCAGAAATCAGAAGGATGGGAAGGGATGCTGATGAGCCAAATTATGGCCATTGCACGCCGAGTTTATCGGAATAGGGATGAGGCTGAGAAGCAAGAGAAGAAGAAGTGGCAGAAGGAAAAGATGGTGATGTTAGCCACAGCAGTGAAGCAAGACTACCGCCCCTTAAATGGAGGGAGAGGGCGGGGAAGGAATCCACCACTGGGAAGGAATCAATGTGCGAATTGCAAGAAGGAGGGTCATTGGAAGCGGGAGTGTCCTGAACCCCTGAGGTTGGAAGAAGTACGCCCAGGCCCAGGCTCCGGCCCAAGAAACCAGGGACAGGGACGGGGAATGATCCGAGATGGAAGATATCAGAGATCTGGACAAGGACAGAGTAGAGACAATTTCATTGGACTGGCAGAGGAGGATTTTACCCAAGACTAGGAACGACCGGACTCCATAAAGTTAGGCTTCCAGGAGCCCACGGGAAGGCCTTGAAATATGGACCTGAAGTAGAAATCCTGTTGGAAGCAGTATGGGCTCCAGAACAGATTGCTGTAATGCACTGCAAAGGTCATGGACGAGGAAGGGATCCAATAACCAAAGGAAATCATGCTGCTGACAAAGCAGCCCGAGAGGCAGCCCAAAAGCCTGTGGGAGGATTTATAGCAGCCCTCATACCAGAGGTAGTTCCAGAAGAAGTTAAACCTCACTATACCCCAGAAGAGAGGAAGTGGGCTGAACAGGAAGGAGCGGTTGTGAAGGACGGTTGAATGATCCTGCCGGACAATAGGATTTATGTACCTCATCACCTAGCAGGCACAATTGTAAGAAATTATCATGAATCTACTCACCTTGGCGGTACTGCAACCAGAGAGAGTCTCAGTCGGAAGTTGTATATTATTAACCTATCACAATTAGCAACTTGCATTTCACAGAAATGTGTTCTTTGTGCTAAAAACAATCCCAGGCAGGGACCGGTACAACCTCCTGGAATCCAACATGTGGGATATGTCCCCATGGAAAGCCTAATTGTGGACTTCACAGAGCTGGTCCCTTTTAAGGGATTCAAGTATCTGCTTGTGTTTGTAGATACTCTTACCGGATGGGTTGAAGCTTTTCCCACCCGAACTGAAAAGGCACGAGAGGTAACTAAGAGACTCCTCACTGAATTGATCCCGAGGTTTGGGTTACCTAGATGCATTGGAAGTGATAATGGGCCAGCGTTCATTGATCAAGTAGTACAAGAAGTATGTCGAGTCCTACAAGTGAAATGGAGACTGCATGCAGCATATACGCCTCAGAGTTCAGGGAAAACTGAAAGAATGAATCGGACTCTGAAAACCCAATTGGCAAAATTAACCCAGGAAACGGGATTGGGATGGGTGGATGTGTTACCCATAACACTGTTTCGTGTTCGGTGTGCACCCACAAAAAGACTTAAGTTGTCACCTTTTGAGCTCCTGTATGGGAGGCCGCCCTCCTTTGTTCAGGATATTCCAGCTGACCTCAAACAAATAGGAGACCATGTGACACAGGAACAAGTGCAATCTCTCTCCCGTGTTTTTGTTTCTCTTAACAGGTGGGCCCTCGAGCGCACGCCGTGCAGCATTGCCGAGCCGATTCATCAGTTCCAGGCTGGCGATAGCGTATGGGTGAAAGAGTGGAAACGAGATCCACTTGCACCTAAGTGGCGTGGACCTTACACCGTCTTGCTCTCTACTCCAACAGCGGTGAAGGTAGCTGAGGTGACCCCCTGGATTCATCACTCCCGTTTGAAGAAGTCCGAAGGCAGTTGGACGTGCAAAGGTGACCCCTCTAATCCTTTAAAACTGACTCTCTCCAAAAACCCCTGTATCTAGCCCTACGGGGAACGGGCTAGGTCACGGGCAACATTAGACGACCGGCCTGCTGCAGCCACAACCTGGAAGCTGGCTGACCTGCGCACGCCTGAAGCTTGAGGAGCGTCTAAACCAGCGATTGTGAACGGGAAGATTCTCTAATACAATTAATTGACTGCCCCCCCCCCTTGTGGAACAATTATCAGAGATATTACTCATTGGGGATCCTTGGGATATATGTTTTGGTCTTGGTGGTTCCCCATTTCTGTCACTGGGGGAATTATATTGGGGCTAATATTTTTATGCTATCACAATAAGGTAATCTTTTGTGGAAGGAATGCATATACTACACATCAACATGATTTTATTATTAATCCTGATCCCTTGGGAAGGGGAAGGGTCCTTGAATCTGACCAAATTTACTAAATATGGATTCCGCCATGACCACAATATGTGGGTAGGCTTAGCTGAGATGGTAGCCAATGTTGCAAATAGGACCAATTGCCTTGTTTGCTCTCTTGGGCCAGATGATTCAGAGGGAGGTATGCCCTTATTACCGATACCATTAAATGCCATTGGTATGGTAAGCGAAATGCCACACCAAACAGAAGTACAGAATTTCCCCGGATGGAACTCAACTAAACCAATACGAGTTATACCTGTGCAAGGGGAATTCTGTGTACATAAATCATCAGATGCAGCTGATTCTACCATGATAGGCTCTTCTCATTGCCACTATACTTGGGATTATATTAAGAATAGTCAAACCTGGGTAAACGGTACTACCTATCGAACTCGGAATACCTTGCCCTGTGCACCTCCTTTTATTCATGCATGGAAAGTGGTATGGAACATAACTGTGACAGAAAAAGGCAATCTAACATACTGCACTGTGAACTCTATACCCCTTTTGATATTTCGTCTTCTGCACTCCACGTACCAAAAACCTCAGACCCGATGGTTGTGGTGGATATGTGGAGAATGGGCATACAAGAAGCTCCCTTCCAAATGGAGTGGGACTTGTTTCCTGGGATGGGTATTACCACCAATGTGGATTATGCCCACTAGTTCGGCCAAGCGTACATGAAGAAACGCTGATATTTCTCATATAGCAGGAGGAAGTACCCAAAGTTGGAGCGATACTGATGATTGGCCACCAGAGCGCATTATAGCCTATTATGAGCCTGCCTCCTGGAATCCTGGTGAGCTCATACAAGGGGCACGGGATCCTATTTATAATCTAAACAGAATAATTCGATTGTAAGCAGTAGTGGAACTTGTAACCAATGCAACGGCCCAGAGTTTGAGACTTATTGCACAACAGCTGGATGAAAGTAGAGCCGCCATTTTGCAGCTGAAAATGGGAATGGATTATGTACTTGCCAGGCAGGGAGGCCTATGTGGAGTCTTGAACTTGACAGGGAATGCCTGTTGCTTTAACATTTCTGATAATGGTGAGGCAATCCGTGTGTTGGCCACAAAGATGGAGAGTATAGCACATGTCCCAGTACAAACATGGGAAGGATGGGATATGGGATGGCTCACCAACTGGTTACCTAATGTTGCGGGACTCAAAGGGATACTATTGTCTTGCTTGTTTTTCTTGACGGTAGTAATAATGGTTTTATGTATGGTGCCATGTATCATTTCATGTTTTAGAAGTACAATTAGCAAGATGATTTCGAATGAAACTCTACCTCATATCATGGCCCTATATAGAGCTTTACCTCAGGAATATGATGAAGGTCAAGCTATCAAGGACACTTGGGATGAAGGTCCTTGAGCTTGAAAGGGGGGAATGAGGCATCTAATCATAGCCTGCATTTTTATCAAGGCTTATAGTTTGATTAGGGTCTGTATTTTAAAATGAGCTTAAAGATTTTCAAATGTTTTATGCCAGGCAGAAGACCAGCTGCCTAAGTACTTTGGCAAGATGTTTATCCTCCTGGACAAGGGGGCCCCCTGATTTATAGCAGAAAACAATTCTCAAAGTCGTAAAAGGGAATTACAGGCTGAGAGCAAGGTTACACCACCCTACATAATTAAGAGTTGGTAAATAGTAAAACCATTAAACTTGAGCCATATCTTTCTAAGGTTAAAGGCCAAGAGCAAATGGAAAAGAAAGGGGAGTGTAAACAGAAGAAGAGGCTTCTTTCCTATTTTATTTTGAGGCTGTAAACTGATTCCTTCCTGTTACTTTGAGAAGGTTTATTCTTCTAAAAAGCTATCTATGATAATGTATGAAATATACTGGCTTAAATGTAATTATGCAAAGGATCTAGAAAGAAAGAAATGTTAAATTCTTATTTCATAGAATCATATTGCTGTAGGAGACCAGAGGGGCAAACGAGCCCAGCCCCCTGCCAGACAGGAGACGCCATCGAGCACTCCTGACATATGGTTGTCAGGCCTTTGTTTAAAGACCTTCAAAAAGGAGATCTTTCATTGATGATGTATGAGAATGTGAACCCAAGATCTCTGACATCTGTTTAAGATAAAAATTTAAAACTATTAACCATCTGTTTTGGAGGGCAATAGGGCAAGGAGGGCAAGAGGTGAGCTGGTAATTAAGGTTCCTTGTTGAGACAAATGTAAGATATATGACTACTTATTCGTCATTTATAGATAGAAGAATATATAGCTTTTTGTATCCCATAAAAGGCAATAGGAAATGGGTGTATCTTTTAGGATTGGTTATAGCAATCAGCCAATAGGAAATTCAACCAGGCTGATTGGACAGAGGCAGCCAAAGGAGGAGCAAGGGGGCTGGACTGAGGGAATATAAGTGCTGGCCATAATGGCAGGAGACCAGGCCAGAGCTTGGTAACCATATACCACTGTGCCTCTCATTTATTTGTCTGACAAATAAATTATTATTTTAATTTCTCTATTGCTGCGTTGAATATTTCATTCCAGCTAAGCGTTAACCACAAGCAGGGTGCTACACAGTGAGCACTCAGGGCTGATTTCCTTCAGAATGGAGAGGTTTGATCTTCTTGCAGTCCATGGGACTCTCAAGAGTCTCCTCCAGCACCATAATTCAAAAGCATAAATTCTTCGGCAATCAGCCTTCTTTATGGATCTTGTATTTATAGTTTGCTTTTATTTTTATTTTATCCCAGAACTGCCCTGAAATCTTTTGATGAGAGATGGCATATAAATCTAATTGAAAAATATAAAAAATAAAATTGGTTACAAAAAATCCTACCCCACCTGATTAAAAGATGAGTAGTACCATAGAAGGCACCGGCTTGGGGGGGGGGAGTCCTTTGGTGCCTAAAATACTTTCATCACATGATGAAAGGTTAGCTACTAGAGATAAAGCTATCAGTTAATCAGGGCCGGATTTAGAAGAAGAGAGGCCCTGGGCTACTCCACTTGTGAGGCCCCTCCCCACCCTCACAGCTAAAAGAAAATGAAAGAGTGTTATAAACAGAACTGAGTGAAGACAAGGATGCTGAAGGGTATTTAAAATTCTGCAATTCTCAATTTCTCCTCCAAAGGACATAAGATGTTATTGTTAAACACCATGGTGATTTTAAAATAATGCATAAAATTAACACTGAAAAACTTTTGCAGTAACTGAACTTCGTACACCTTTTGTGGAAGAAGCATTATTTTTTAGGAAAATGAAGTTGTAATGTTATTCTTTTTTAAAAAACACACACATTGAGTTTACAAATTATATTGCCCGGGAAGTGTAAATAATATGATCATGATTACCTGACAGTGTGGCACTTCTAGAATTTACTTTACGTTGTCATTAAAAAGTCAGTTTTAAAATACATATTAAGAAGTAAACTACAACCATCAAATACAGTAAGGCTAAAATGTTTTCCCCTCCTAGCCTTCCTCATAGGAAAATTATCAAAAACAAGTGCAAAAGTTCATCAATAAGTTTCAGGTCAATATCTTCTGGGTATGCTTCCATCAACAGTTCAACACCTTGCTGAATTTCTTGCTTAGTTGTTGTCAAATCATCAAGAATGGCAAACAATTATGCAACATCACTGCACACAGTACTTCTTTTTAAATTGGCTTCAAGTGCATCTAATATAGAAATAAAGGATTTTATCCTAAACCTATCACTTGTAGAAAGTGCATTTAAGGCATCAGGTGCACTCCTGCCATTTCTTTGCCTCTCCCTCACTCTTTGTCTTCATGTTTTGTAGTTGACATTTGGCAAGGTGGCTTTTGCTTGTTTCTCAAGCTCATCAAAATCACCTCTAATTTTCCTTTAAAAATCCAGAAGTGACTTGTACAAACTTGCACAAGAGCTCAGGAACAGGTCTGATTTTCAAAGGGCTTTGCTGACCTTGTGCAAATGACCTAGCGCACAGGTCTAAAAATGCATAAACACAAATTCCAGTTCTTCCATTTTCTGCAAAAGATTGTTAGCTTAGAGCCTGGTCTCTCCCTTCCCATTAACGTCAGAGTCAGGATGAGGTCCAGTTACCAACCTGCAGCCTGGCCTCCTGCCTTCTACAGGTAGTTCTGGACAGTCAACAGTGCAAAGGCTCATTGTCCCGGGTTTTGAGGGAGGAGAGGTGTTGAGAGGACAAAACTGATTTCCAGTAAGTGCCCCCCGTTTTATTTCCATTGCAAGTCCTTGAATCTGTACCCTGAATAGTGACACCAGGGACCAACCCCTACACAGTCTCATCAGAGCTGGCCTTAAGGCCATTGGAGCAATTGGGCCAAATTGCGCCCTGTGGGCCACACCAGGGCAATCTAGATGGATTTTATTTATATCTCTAAGATTCCAAGTTGGGCCCCAGAGCTTCAAATTGGGCCCCACTGGCTAGCCCTGAGTTTCATAGCTGCTGGGCCCGAGTTGCCCTGCCCTCGCATGAAGTCTTGGGTTTGCAATTTTGGGAGAGGGGAGACTGAGGCGAGGGAACCTCCTGAAGGCCCTCAGAGCTGGACCTCAGTGTCCAGACTGAATGATGGGGGTGGAGATGCTCCTTCAGGTATACAGGACTGTGGCAGTGTAAGGCAGCTTCCTGCCTTCCTAAAAAATGTGTTCAACAGACAGGGGGCCACCACTGAGGAAGTCGGTTCTCATGTGGTTGTCTTCATCATCTCCCTCAATTGAGACACATACTGTAGGACCTCTGGTGTAGGCCACAAGGTCTGGGCTGGCACTGTCCTTTGTCTTAGTGACATAAGAACAAACTTTTTTATATAAAGAAACAAAATATAAAAAAATTCCTTCCAGTAGCACCTTAGAGACCAACTAAGTTTGTTATTGGTATGCGCTTTCGTGTGCATGCACAGGACATAAGAGCTGGACATAAGAGCCTGCCACTGAGATGCCTTGGGAAACCCTGGAGCAAGGCCCAAGCGCAAGCCCCACTCTTCCCTCCTGCAGTTTACAGCAACTGGTATTCACCACTTGCCCGTAGTTCATTGTATTGTTTGTTTAAAACAACCAGTCGTGTCCCAGGTCTGTCTCCATTCATAGGTAAAACATGTACAGGTTCCTTGACAGGTGGAAATGGGAATCGAGAGAAACTTACCATACTAACAATGGTGCAGGTTAATTTTAGGCAGTGTGCTGGCTAACAACGAATCCTGTTGATGCTACACTGGGTAAATTTTCCTAGCAGGTGATGGGAATGTTTCCTCCAAGGATATTTTCAAATGTGGGGAATGAACCATTGTGAAACCCCTCCCAGCTGGCCTTCAGGCAACCTGGCACCCCAAGGAATATACGCTTTTTTGTTGCTGCTGCGCATTTGAGGTTGGGGACCCAGTCATTAAACTGGGATTTGTGGTGTGCTCTCTTCCCCAGTCGTAGTCCAGTACTATAACCACTACACCAAACTGTCAGGTATATGCAGCAGGCACAGTGGCTTTCCTAGCCAGGAAGCTTCCAGGATCCTTCAATGAAGCCAAGCTGATCACCTTCAGCATGCTGGTCTTCTGCAGTGTTTGGGTGTCCTTTGTGCCCACCTACCTGAGCACCAAGGGGAAGTACATGGTAGCCGTGCAGATCTTCTCTATGTTGGCCTCCAGTGCTGGGCTTCTGGGCTGCATCTTCCTTCCCAAGTGCTACATTATTGTACTCAGGCCTAGTCTGAATACAAAGGAGCACCTGACTACAAAGGCTTAACATGGCACCTGATTCCTTAACAATCTTTTTGGTTTTTGCCATTGATAGCTAGCATGGTAGCAATAAAGCCAGGATACATGACTTTGGAATGTAGTTCCTTATAAGCTATTGTTTTGGCAATTAGAACACAAAATTATAATTTAAAATATATGCCATACGTAGGACACTCTGTTTAAAGTCTAATGCATTCTAAAATGTTCCAAAATACATTCTGAAAGGTTAAATACAATCAAAGAGAAACATGATTAAAATAAGGTTTTAATGGGGTCTCTAATTCTTGTATCATCAGGGAGGGAGAGGAAGTGAGGGAAAGCAGGATGGGGAGTTTTGGAAGTGCCCTGAGGGGAAGGAGATACACTGGTGGGGGAACAGGAGGGCAGGGGGAGAGCACCACCCCCGGCACCATCGGGGAGGGGGGTACCATCACGCCTGCCCCCAGATATGCGCCGCGCACCCCCCACCGTGACGAGTGCCATGCCCCCATGGGCACCGCACCACGTCCCTAGGATGCACACCACGCCCTTGGAATGCGCGCCAGCCATGCCCCTGCTGCTCTCCGCCCCCAGGCATGTAGCTTCACCACTGAGGAGATAACGCCCAGCTAAGGCAGAAAAGGAGGCAGTTGCTGGTTGCCCAGAATGAGATGGGCTGTGCTGCTGAGCCTTCTATCATAAGAGAAGCCTGCTGGATCAGTCCAGTGTCCCATCTAGTCCAGCATCCTGTTCTCACAGTGGCCAGTTACATAGCCTCCAACATTTCTCAGATGAAAATAGGGACATTTCTCATTTCCACCCCACCCCTGAGCATATCCTATCACCACTAACACCAACAGGACACACACACACACACACACACACACACACACACTGTCCTGAGAAAACCCTTAATTCATGTTTTAATTTACTTTATTCTTTGGTAGATTTACAAAAAGGAAAAACACACCCTGATAAATAAATGCCAGAAAGGCACAAGATTAGATGCAGATGCACAAAGCATTTTTAAAAACAAAATCAGGACTCCTTGTGCTCCACTCCTCTTTCTTCCTGCCCAGGGTGGCCCTGCCATCTGCCTGCCCCTCAGAGCCAATATAGTGGCAGTCACAGCCACTACAAGCTGACCAAGGGAGGAGGCTGGCAGCAGCAGCCATGGAGAGGTCACGGAAAGGCCATGGGGTGCTCCATTGCAGCAGCCGCCATCGCCATTGCTTGGAAGAAGCCCTGGCTAATCCGCCTCCCCAGGCTCGGCAGCGGCAGCACTGGTGGGAGAAATAAGGACATTCTGGGATCAAATGAGAAGCTGGGTTGCTTTTGTAATTCCAGGACTGTTGTGGGAGTCATAAAGCCACGGCAAAGGCTTGTAATATTGCAGGGTGCCCCCTGACCTCGGCTGACCAGCACTCTGAGCTTTACAATGTATTGGAATGTTTGTGGGTGGGTTAAAGCCTTGACCGGATGAGGTAACGTGAGACATTGGCAAAGGGCCGTGCGGCTGGAGAGAGACAAAGGATAATAAAAAAAGTTACCGGAGGAGAGGGAAGTTCGAAAGGAGCTGCTCCTACCATCATGAAAATATTGCTGGCTCTCTGTGTCTTTATTTTATGCTAAACTCCGCCACTTGTAACGGCTGGCTCCGACAAGTGGTGCCCCGTGTGAGGCTGAATAAAAGAATACGTCTGAGGCTTTTAAAAGGAAACCGTGTGAGGCAACTTAAAGAAAACAGTCTGAGGCAGACTAAGAGGATTTTAAAAGGAAACCGTGTGAGGTTTATCGATCCTAGCAAAGGATATCATCTGCTCACCACGCCCGGCCAGGGTTGCATAGCGCTAAATCATCTTAAAAAGATCCCGGTGAGTTTTGATCCCCTTTTTTTTATATTGATTTTAGAAAAATGGGCAGCTCTCTGTCTATTCCCCAACAGAAATTTTTAAAAGACTTAAAATTTCTCCTCTCCTCCAACAAATTGGAAGTTCCGGAGGGTGATTTAATACAGCTCATTCTGGCCATCGAAGAGCATTCCCCCTGGTTTCCTGCAGATGGGACTTGGGAATTAAAACTTTGGGACAAGATTGGGGCACATTTTCATGGGCACCCCAGCATAAGTGTTCGGATTCTTAATGCATGGTGCAAGGTTCGTTACGCCATGGGCTCTTTATCACCAAAAAATATCTCCATGGCTGCATTGCCAACACAACCTTCAGCTTCTTTAATTCAGCCTGCTGTGTTAGCGTCTGTTCCAATACTTGCTTTGCCAGCAGCTCCAGACCCCAAACCTCCGGACTACAGTTCCTCACCTGAGGACCCAATCCTGCAAAAATACTGTGGTCTGGCTGGCAATGATCCTGCTCTTTCAGCGGCAGAACCAGAACCAGAACCTTTTCAACGTGCAGTCCTTGCCTGTTCCTTAATTCAGGATACTATGGCATTCCCTGTTATTGTGCCCCCTGCTGGTGCCCCGGCAGGCACCCAAGCCCAACACCAACCTTTTGACTTTAAGATTTTGAAAGAGCTGCAACGGTCAGTAAAGGCCAATGGACTCCAAGCCCCATATACGCAGGCGCTTTTAGAAGCCACATTAGCCCAGCTCTTGGTTCCAGAGGACATCAAGCTTTTGGCCCATACAGTGTTGCCCCCATCAGCTGGTCTTTTGTTTGCCCACGAATGGGAAACTGCCTGC
This sequence comes from Podarcis pityusensis, assembly GCF_964106645.2. Taxonomy (NCBI): domain Eukaryota; kingdom Metazoa; phylum Chordata; class Lepidosauria; order Squamata; family Lacertidae; genus Podarcis; species Podarcis pityusensis. The sequence goes on from NC_138029.1 coordinate 122,776,071, forward strand.
CGTGCTTATGCTCCAGCCTTGTTACAACAAGTCAGAGGAAATAATCCAAATGTTACCCTCGCAGATGTCTTAGATGCCATGTTGGGGCGTGGTCCCTTCGCTCAAGCTTCAGTGCAAGCCACACTGCTGCAAATCTTATTGAGGGACACTGCTCTTGCTGCTAAACAAGCAATGAGAAAAATCCCAGAACCCAGTATTCAATCAAGGTGGGGTTCAATCAGGCAAGAGGCAAGAGAATCATATTCTTCCTTTATGGATAGGCTGCTTACAGCAGTGAGTCGCCAAATTGAAAATCATGAAGCCAAACAAATAATTATCAAACAATTGGCCTTTGAAAATGCCAATGAGGATTGTAAACTTGCGTTACGACCGATAATACACAATCCTGCCACAGACACAGCAGCCATGCTTCGCATTTGTCAGTCTGTCGGAACAGCCAGCCACAAGGCTTATCTGCTGGCAGCAGCGCTAAATGAAAACCAGCCTGTAGCCACCAATACAACTTGTTTCCAGTGTGGCAAACCAGGATCACCGATACCCCAGTGGGGGTAGAACAGTGGCCTCTACCAAAAGAAAAATCCGCAGCAGCGGCACCAGCTATCTCTGACCAGCTTATCTCTGAACAATTGACTTTCGGCCACACTGAACCATCTTCATCCCACTGGCTCCAGCAGACAGGGAACGGTTTGCTTTTACATTGCCAGCATATAACAATTCGCAGCCCACCCAGCGATATCAGTGGGTTGTCCTGCCTCAAGGCATGCGGAACTCCACTACACTTTGTCAACATTTTGTGGGTGAAGCATTGAAACCTTTCCGCATGCGCCACCTAGAGGTGCTGCACACGAGCTGCATCTGGCAGTGTTTGCCTTCCTCACCATTTGCCTTGCCATCCTTTGCTGCACCGTTATACAAGGATCCAGCAGACGACCAGTCCAGTTGAAACCACCATATTTCACCTCATCGGCTGGCAAGCAGCTGTTGTCAGCTTCCTACTCTGGCTGGCAGTATCCACGGCTCAGCCGCTTTCGAACTAGAAGAACAGCGTTGTTGAATAAGACTTTTAGGGGAGAAAATTATCATAAGATATGGAGGGATAATATTTTTGTACAAGATATGATTATGTTTGCCAGTTTATTGCATGCTTCTAAATGTTGGGTGTGTATGCCAGTCATTCAGGCATAATGCTTCATGGTGTGCCTGTCAATGGATCTTTTCAATTTACTAATATTATATCCCCTAAGCAAACTTTTTGGCCTCCAGTACAACTGACCCTCCATGAGCCTCCCCCCATTTGTTTTCAAATTAAGGAGGGGAGAGAATCATGGGGCATATATCCAAACTGTCAATATACATTGAATTTCACTTTTAATAGCTCTTGTTCTCTTACAGGAAGCCTACCATGCAGCTTGGAATCAGAATTCTTATATTCTTGGCTTCCGGATGGAAGTTGGCTTCGACATTTATTGATTTTAGTGATCATTATAGTAGTTATTTGCATTATTTTGTGTTGCTGTATCCAATGTATTCCTTCTTTAATTTCTATATGTACTGCATGGTTCTCCAGTCCGCGGCCCGCTTCCGGTGTCAAAGAGTCGCTTATTGCGCTCGATATAACCGTATTGGTACTGATTAATAAAGTAAAGAAAGAGGGCATGTGGGAGTCATAAAGCCACGGCAAAGGCTTGTAATATTGCAGGGTGCCCCCTGACCTCGGCTGACCAGCACTCTGAGCTTTACAATGTATTGGAATGTTTGTGGGTGGGTTAAAGCCTTGACCGGATGAGGTAACGTGAGACATTGGCAAAGGGCCATGCGGCTGGAGAGAGACAAAGGATAATAAAAAAAGTTACCGGAGGAGAGGGAAGTTCGAAAGGAGCTGCTCCTACCATCATGAAAATATTGCTGGCTCTCTGTGTCTTTATTTTATGCTAAACTCCGCCACTTGTAACGGCTGGCTCTGACAGACTGTCCCTGTAAAAATGGGAGATTTGGAAAATATGTAGTTAGATCTCTGTGGGAAACTAGCAAGCAGGACATGAGCACAAGAGAACTCTGAAAGTCCCATCGACTGGGATTCAGAGGCATACAGCTACCCTCTCCTCCATGAATTTGTCTATTCTTCTCTTAAAGTCATCCAAGTTGGAGTTCAAATCCCCGCTTAGCCATTAAGCTCACTGGGTAACCTTGAGCAGTCACTGCCTCTCAGTGTAACAGGGCTGCCATGAAAATACACTGGGAGGAGAAGACTCATGTATGATTGAACCTGGGACCTTATCCATGCCAAAAAAAAAAAAAAAAGTAAAATGCGTAAATATTCGAGTGTACAGGTGTAACAAATCCGTATTTTGTGACTGTTAATCCTAGTCCGCCCCTCCCTAATATCAAAGTTAATGATCTTAGGTTTACTGGTAGGGCAGAGAAGGTGGGGTCACCTACAAAAAAAGGAGAGGAGGATGGGCGGCCCCATCCGGCCATCCATGGGGTGCAGATATTTGATAGTTCAAATATTCATTAACAAATTATATCTCTACGGATTCTCTACAAAGGTGTTTCTTTAGCAAGTTTTGTCAAGTGTCAGGCTATGGGACACAGTGGCGATTTCTCACAAACATGTTTTTCCTCAAGTTCTGCTCCTGCTCATTGATCAATCCAGGAGATTACAGGAGGAGATGTTTAATTATGTAATTATAGTCTTCTCGCCAAATCTCCAGGGATTTCTCTGCAAAGATTGCCTTTGTAACTGATAATGTAAAGTCAGAACCAAGGCCTAAATGAAAAAGTAACTTCTCAAGAACTCATCAGAGGTGCTCTACTTCAAGGCCAAAGGCCAGTGTGGTCCAGCATCCCATTTCCCACAGTGGCCAAATGGATGAAGCAAATTTATCTAGACCAGGCATGGGGAACCTGTGGCCCTCCACCTGTTGCTGCACTACAGTTCCCATCATCCACAGGCCATTGCTCATGCTTGCTGGGGCTGATGGGAGTTGTAGTTCAGCAACACCTGAACATAAGAAGAGCCTGCTGGATCAGGCCAACGGCCCATCAAGCACAGCATCCTGTTCTCACAGTGGCCAACCAGAAGCCTACGGGAAACGCACAAGCAGGGCTCAAGCACAAGAGGCCTCTCACCTTCCTGTGGTTTCCAGCAACTGGTGTTCAGAGGCATTGCTGCCTCAACTGTGGAGACAGAGAAGACCCACCGGCAGCCATCAAAAAGGCTTCTTGTTGCTCCATGAAATTGTCTAATCTTCTTTTGAAGCCATCTTGGTCTGATGGCCATCACTGCCTCCTGTGGGAGCAGGTTCTATAGTTTAGCTAAGCAATGCCCGGATAAATATTTTCTCTTATCTACTCTGAATCTCCCAACATTCAGTTAGACTGGGAGTTCAAAGGTTCCCCATTCCCAGTCTGGACCCATTGCAGTCTGGCTTTAGGCCTGGATAGCAGACTGGGAAAAACCTGGTCACTTTGATCACCATTTTCTGGTGAGGGTTCTGCCCTGTTCATTCTCCAGGACCTATTGGTAGTTAATCCTATGAAGGCTGTGTGAGTTGGGAGAAGACACTGTGTTGCAATGGTTCTGTTAACTTTGTTGTTGTTGTTTAGTCGTTTAGTCGTGTCCGACTCTTCGTGACCCCCTGGACCAGAGAATGCCAGGCACTTCTGTCTTCCACTGCCTCCCGCAGTTTGGTCAGGCTCATGCTGGTAGCTTCGAGAACACTATCCAACCATCTCGTCCTCTGTTGTCCCCTTCTCCTTATGCCCTCCATCTTTCTGTTAACTAAAGGGCTGCTATTGGCCTCCACAGTCACTTACAGACTCATTGTTAAAACCGTGTTTATGGAAGACAATCTTACTCGGCTATGAGTGATCGCCAAAGAAGAAGACCAGAGAGCTGTGCATATTATTATTATTATTATTATTATTATTCACTTTTTTCAGAGTTTTCCACAGAGTTAACCAAAGCAATTTACAGCCTAAAAACACAGCTATCCAATTACAACGTGGGACTAAGAAATCCTGCCCCACTAAAAGATGCCGCAGTGCCGCCTTTCAAATCAAAGGCCAAAAGCCCAGGTAGAAGAATAGTCTTTTCCTGGTGGCTAAAGATAAATAAATATGGCCCCAGGTGAGACTCGCTGAGGAGAGCATTCCACAGTGGCAAAGGGAAAACTTGAAGAAGACCCTCTGGTGATGATCCGGGACCTGGGTCTATTCATGTGGGGAGAGGTAGTTCTTGAGGTGGTGGACTCCTGAGCCTCATAAGGCTTTTAAAGTCAAAACTAGCACTTTGAATAGAGCCCGTCAACTACTCGGTAGCCATTGCAGTCATGACAGAATTGGTGTTACATGCTCAGATTGCCCTGCCCTGGTCATCAGTCTGGCCAATGGATTCTGAAACAGCTGATGGAGCTGTGGTCTAAACCACTGAGCCTCTTGGGCTTGTCGATCGCAACATTGGCGGTTCAAATCCACACGATGGAGTTAGCTCCTGTTGCCAGTGACAAAAAAGAATTCCTAAAATGCTCAACCAACAGCACAGTAATAATAATAAGAAATCCTACCCCATCCCACTAAAAGTTCAGCACCACGGTCACGGCCAGCTTATTTACCAAAGGCATGTATAGATGGAAGTGTCTTAACCTGCCACCTAAAATGGAGAATGATGGCAGCAAGAACATTTGGGGAGGGGGAGCATTCCACAGCTTAGCTCCAGAAACAGTCATCCTTCCGGACTTTCATGTAGGGGCCAAATCACAGGGCTGAAACTTAATGAGGTCTACTAGTGACAAAATGGCAGGTCCGCCGGATGAGCCAGTGACAAAACTGTGGCAGATGGAGGCAGAGTTTGGCATAATCAAGCAGCAATTAGTGAGTCAGGGACCAGTATTGCGACTCAGTCTCCACAAGTTAAGCAGAATCTGTGCATTCAAAAGCCCTAAGCGGAAAAGGCTTCTTGTTTCATATCACCCGGCATGCCTCACATTTTACTTGTCTACTCTTGTTTTGTCTTCCGTCTTCTTTTCACAGCTTGTATCATATTCCTCCAAAAACTTTTATCTTTCTTCCCTACTCATTTTATATTCTTTTTCTTCCTTTCCCCCTCTCTTATTCCTTTACTCTTTTTTCCCAGGTTGTTGTAATTCTAGATATTAACCCTTTATCACTCATCCTAATTTCCCACAACACATCCTCTTGCCTTTTCCCTCAGACCATAGAGATCTCCTTTCCTTCTTTAAACCCTTGCCCTCCTTCAGCCTCTCTGTCTCCTGGACACCTTTATGCCCCTTTAAACTGTCAGTAATGCCCTTGGTCCAACCAAAGAGCTATGTGTGGCCCAGGGGCAGGACGGGTGAATTAGGAGGCACTGGGTGGGCTGTGGCACTGAGGCCCACTGCTGGACCATGGCCCAGTCTTTCAGAAGTGCTAGGGAAGGTCATGCCAACCTCCCGTGCCCCTCTCTGACCCATGTCACAAGTAGAACCACAATGCAGTGGGAAGTTCTTGAGATATCTAAAGAATCATAGAATCATAGAGTTGGAAGAGACCACAAGGGCCATCGAGTCCAACCCCCTGCCAAGCAGGAAACACCATCAGAGCACTCCTGACATATGGTTGTCAAGCCTCTGCTTAAAGACCTCCAAAGAAGGAGACTCCACCACACTCCTTGGCAGCAAATTCCACTGTCGAACAGCTCTTAGTGTCAGGAAGTTCTTCCTAATGTTTAGGTGGAATCTTCTTTCTTGTAGTTTGGATCCATTGCTCCGTGTCCGCTTCTCTGGAGCAGCAGAAAACAACCTTTCTCCCTCCTCTATGTGACATCCTTTTATATATTTGAACATGGCTATCATATCACCCCTTAACCCCCTCTTCTCCAGGCTAAACATGCCCAGCTCTCTTAGCCATTCCTCATAAGGCATCGTTTCCAGGCCTTTGACCATTTTGGTTGCCCTCCTCTGGACACGTTCCAGTTAAAGGATCGTCACATGGAAGATGAAGCAAGGTTGTTTGCTTCTGCTCTGGAGGGTTGGACCTGAAACAGTGGATCAAGTGACAAGAAAAGAGATTCAGACTAAACTTTAGGAAGAACTTCCTGACAGCTGCTTGACAATGTAAATCTCCTTCTGGAGGTGGTGGACTCCTCTACCTTGGAAGTTTTTAACTAGAGGTTGGATGGCCATCTTTCATGGATGCATTAGCTGAGATTCCTGCATTGCCGGGGGTTGGACTAAATGACCCTCAGGGTCCCTTCCCATTCTACAATTCTATGGCTCTATGATTCTATGGAACATGTATTCCTTCAGGAATGGCGCTATAAACGGAGTTCAACATGGTGCAAAGGCAAATATAATTATTAAAAATAATGGTGATTTCTTTGTCATCCTCTTGCCAAAGCTCAAGAGGAATAAAATCATATTTGAGTTCAACAGTGAACAACAACATGATGCAACTTCATCAGACTCAGCCAGAAGAGACTGGTACATAAATACTTCTCCACTGTGCCACTGAGGGTGGGGTGGGGTTATGCTGCCTACGTGGGGCTGAATTGAATCCTCTTTGGCTCTCAAGCCGTGTATGCCAGGCATGTTCCCTGTGATTAAGTCAATACAGCCTGGGTCTTCCAAGCAGATTTTAGCTGCTGGTAATCTGCTGGCTGTGTAGCTGATAGCACTCAAGAAGGAGGTGGGGGTTAAAGGCAAGCATATAATAAGTACGCTTCTGCTGTTCCTGTTGCTACTACCTGAAGCAACACCAGAGATGCTGAGCTCAAAATGTCCATTGACTTTGATAAGGGATCCCAATGCACCCTTGAATTGGTACAGGCGAGGAGACTACCATATTAGTGGGGTCATATCCGCAGCATCTCCTGTATTGAAACTAAACATCTTCAATGAGTCTCCCTTTACCAGAATTTATGGGTAAGTCCTTATGCGCCTACTGTTGTAAAAGCTTTATGCAAACTGAATAAGACCTCATGGACACCTAAGTCCTTGTCTACCAGGCATGAGTGTAGCCAGGATTTTTGTTTGAGTGGGCAGAGGCTCAGATAGTTAACTATTTTTATTGATGGGGGGGGGGCAGCTACCCTTCCTGTCTCCCCTTGGCTAGGGCATGCTACCAGACACGTCTCCTCATTGCTGGTACTTTTGTTTGGTAAATCATGTCTTCTATTTTCTTCCCTTTGGAGGAAAATGTTCAGATTCATTCTGAATGTTAGATACTCATCTACTGCAAACTGTGTGCTTTCACCACACTATTATGACATTTGCATTAGAATACCCCATTCTTCTAATATTTGGACAGGAAGGGGTCTATGGATCTCAGGTGCGCAGACCCATTTCATGATTTCTGCCCCCCCCCCGGCCATCACAGGTAAGGATGACACAATATTGTCTCTGTGTGGAAAGAAACAGGATGTCAATTTGACATACAGTTTTTCCCCAGGATGGGACCCCAGACATACTGGTATATCTTTTCCTTCTTGTTTGCCGTTCGGGAGGTCAACCGGAACCACAGGCTTTCCGCCAACCTCACCCTGGGCTACGACGTCTATGACAACTATTACGATGCCAGAATGACTTCTGGTGCCCTGCTGGACCTGCTCTGCCCTGGGCAGGCAAACATCCCAAACTATTATTGTGGACCATGGAATAAAGCATTGGCCGTTATTGAAGGGACTGATTCTGACAAATCCAAAGATATTTCAATCATGTCAAGCATCTACAAAACCCCACAGGTATGAACGTCAGGAAGGAAGGAAAAAATCCCAGAAAGTTATTGCAATTTCTTTGGAAAGATGTGAAAATGTCGTTTATGATTCTAAGGCAGAAGGAGAATTTGGCCTCAACCACCTCTTAACAAAGATGACTAAGGGGATTCTGGGTTTGTCCACACTTCCTCCCATCCCATGGCTAGAAAGCAAGGGTCTGAGTGGCTTTCCATTTAACCTGTGCTTTGTAGGCATGGGTCCAAGCCATTTCTCCCTCACCCTAATCCTTTCCCACAGAAAACCCACTCTAAATTGGAAAAGCAATGGAATAAGGGAAGTGTCAATAAGCCCTTAGTTAAATCTACAAGATCCCACAGGTGCAAATGCTGTGTTTTATGGAGAAGGATATTTGAGGAAATTGTCAAAATTAAGGCAGAAGAATGGAATAGGTAATGAAAGCAAGTGCTGTGTGAGATGCAAATGAACAAATATGCAAAAGGAAACATTAAAGAAACAAGAGGCAAAATACAAAAAGTGCATGACAAGGCAATAGAATGTCATCCTTTGAAACAAACTCTGTGAGCTCAGGCTAAGCAAACCTTAGACAAACCTGTAAAAGTAAGAGCAATTTACAGTAAAGGAAAAGCTTGAGACTTACATTCTTAATGTGGTCCTGCTTATTATTTACATATTCATATACTACCTTGACTCATGAAAGATGATTAGTTTCATGAAAAATAACTGGATCACTTAGAATTAATGGCATAGAAGGCTCTCTCTATGCGTCCCCTCTATGGCCCCCTTTAATCAAAGAATAGAAGACATGGCAACTCTTAGAATCACAGAATGACAGAATATTAGAGTTGGAAGTAACTCAAGGGTCATCTAGTCCAACCCCCTGCAACATGTTCCCTCTTATATGTGACAGCCCTTAAGATATTTGAGTACAGCTATCATATCTCCTCTCAGTCTCCTCTTTTACAGGCTAGACACACCCAGCTCCTTCAGCCATTCTTCATAAAGCTTGACTCCTAGACCCTTGATCATCCTAGTTGACCTCTTCTGCCCACATTCCACCTTGTCAACATGCTTCTTCAATTGTGGTGCCCAGATCTGAACAAAGTATTCCAGGTGTGGTCTGACCAAGGCATAGAATAGAGTGGTACTATTATTACCCTTGACCTGGACACTATACAATATATGAACAGATAGCTTATAGATGTTGACTGTTTATGGACATATGTTATGATGTTTGGAAAGCATTCATTAAAAATAGTATGCTATCAACAATTGTATATACATTAGAATCATCATTTATATACCACTGTCTTATATAAGTACTGTATGTATAAAATGATAGTTTCCCCTTTTTTATGAACCTTTTTATCATTTTACTTTTTTTAACTGAAATATTTTCAAAAAATAAATAAATAAAAATGAAAGGAAAAGAAACTTTTAAAAAGGTGGCCTCTCCCCATCTGAACAGACCCTTCCATAATTCCCCCTTCTTTATGTTTTGCCTCTGCTTCCTTCACAGTTGGTATTTCTGTTTTGCTTAGATACTGGGGAGGGGGGGTCATTTCTGAAGGTGAGGTTTTGAAGAGTACAGGGTGGAGAACAATTCTTAAACGTCTTCACAAATTTTGGCACCCAGGAGTGGGAGCTATGTTCTAAGTGTTTTTGTAGGGTCACACACCCCTTGAAATGATCTATTCTTGTAATATGCTTTCAGTCTTAATTAGAACTCTAGCCACATAAGATTCCTGCATTTCAGGGGGTTTGACAAGATGGCCCTGTGGTCCCTCCCTATGCGACAATTCTGTGATTCACTAGTATTGTATCTAGGAAGGTAAAGGTAAAGGACCCCTGGATGAAGTCCAGTCAAAGGTGACTATGGGGTGCAGCACTCATCTCACTTTCAGGCTGAGGGGGCTGGCGTTTCTCCACAGACAGCTTTCTGGGTCATGTGGCCAGCAGGACTAAACCACTCCTGGCACAACAGAACACTATTTCCATGCACCTTCCCAATGCAGCAGTACCTATTTTTCTACTTGCACTGCTGTGCTTTTGAACTGTTAGGTTGGCAGAAGCTGGGACAGAGCAACGGAGCTCACTCCATCATGGGGATTCAAACCATTGATCTTCAGATCAGAAATCCCAAGAGGGTTAGTGGTTTAGACCACGATGAAATACAGGGAATGCAGTATAAAAATGCAGAACCAACTAGAGGAGAAACAAATGGGAGGAGAACCCAAATGAATTCTAATATTCTAATAATAATTCTAATATTTGAAAATGGAACACAGAAATAAGTCAGTAAATAGTTATGATTTTGCATTGTGCCATCATAAACACAAAATGAAATGTGGGGTTATAGTCAATCTATATTTATTCTCCAAAGATTGTACTTTTATTTGGGATAAATCTGCACACATTTCTCACTTAAGAAAAGTGAGCGGATGATATCAGGAGAAGGATTGCATCTTCAAGATACGAGTTTATGCCACAAAGCATATCTTTTATCCTGTACAAGCAACGGGCAGGTTTCTTCTACTACAAATACCTCAGCAATCTATTTAGACATCTGTAGGGTTTATAGCAACTAACTTTAGAGCTTAATTTTATATAGAAGAGCTGATGGCTATTATAGGTCTAATGTGAGCTAAAAATGTTCATTGCAATTGTGTGTGAGCTTTTTCCTTTTTAACAAAATCTGTTCTTTTTTCTTATATGTGACACTTTAATGAATAAATAAGGATGAGAACATATACAATTAAATAAAACTGCTACAAGATACATATTCTAAAAGCGGTTAAAAAAATGCAATCAGGAAGACTTCCGGGTTGGCGCCATCGCCGAATGGCGGACTCCCTCCGAGCTCCGGAGGGAGCCTGCTCGGCAGGGGCTGGGTCCTACCGCACCGGCGATGCGGGGACCCTTAAAAACCACGGCCACGGGGGCCGTGGACATGGAGACTCGGCTGGCACCGCTAGCGCCCTCCCGACTCGTGAAGGAGCCTTTTTAAAGGCTACGGATCGGGTGCCGGGGAGAAGCGTGGTGCTTTGAGTCCTCTGCTATCCCTGCCGAGCGAAGCCGCATGCCATCCGGCGGAGAGCGCTGACTTCTTCCATTGAAAATTCGGACTTCTTAACAACAGCCCGTGAGTAATTTGGAAACCGGGTTCAAAAGGAGAAAAAAAAAAGAATTTTTTTTTTTTTGGATTGGACACGAGCGGGGGGGGATCCAAAAAGGAAGTCAGTCCCCCTCCCTACTGTAAACCTTCCAAAACAAGGATGGGGAAACCAAGGTCCAAAAAGATTTGTATTGCTGATAAAAACTAAGAATTCCACGATGGGGAACTACAAGAACTGTGCTGGAGGAAGAATTGAGGGAGAAGGGAAACGTAACCCCCCCCCCCTGGGAACCGGGGTGATTGAAGAGAGAGCCTGGTGAAAAGTGTCGGAGATTTTGACAGCTGTCAAAGTAGCTGTCAAAGTCGGAAAGTAGAGAGGATTTTATTATGAGAACTTTGCTGGTTAAATTTGTTACAATTTGCTATAACTCGTTAAAATTTGGATACAAAATGGCGAAAACATGGATAACAATCGGACTTTTGGACTAGAGAAAACAAAGTTACAACAATCCCCCTAGAGGAATTTCGGGACATTACAAAGATGGTCGTAAGTGGAAAAATACCATTGGAATTTTACAGGACTGGTTATCTTCTGGGAAAGCTGCAAAACGGAAATAATATTTTGTCTACAGGGTGTTCAGCTAAAGGAGACAATAGAATTTTCTATTGAAGAAAGGAAGGGACTGAACGCAAGTTTTTGTTCCTGAATAACAATAATCCCTGTAGAGTTACTAAACTTCTGAATTAGAACGTTTCAGCAGCGGAACAAGAGGAAACTGGACTACAACTTGGAAAGAACAATGGGGGGAGTTTTATTAAAGATTTGAAGTTAAATGTTTTAAAAAATAATTATAAAAAGAAAAAGCCAGCAAGGAGTTGGGGGAAATAGGTGATTTATGGACTTTAAGAATTCCAGGCAGATAACATGGTTTGGTGGTCAGGGGGAAATTAAACCGGGGACAGGGGGGGGGAGAACTAAAATCCAAAGGCTTGTCAACTTTTTTTTCTGAATTGGCTCTTTCTCATCTATTATACTTTTTATTTCTTATTTCTTATATTTCTATTGTGTGGGGTGTCTTTATTATTAAAAAAAGGGAAATCGTGGAATGAAAATGGGGTGGGCCCTGGGGAGAGAATTTTTGTCTTTTATTAGGGGTATTGATGAGGAGTGTATAAATTTTAAATTCGAATAATGGTCTAAACAAATTAAGTTTCAATTAGAACTGAGAGCTTGTGGAGCCAACAATATGAAAGGGGAATATGGTAGGGGTGGGGGAAGGGGGGAGTCCCGGAAAGTGGATGTATGAAAATAAGGCTTTGAATGTACTTTAATCTTTACTTTCTGTATTTTTGAAAATCTTAATAAATATTATTTAAAAAAAAAATAAAAAAATGCAATCAGGGCATAACCTAAAGCAAAAGCATAAGCAACCCATTCCAAAGACTCTGTCACCATTTTTTGAAAGCAAACAACGAAATATGGGATAGTGTTAAACTCCTTAGCCCCGTGAAACTGTGTCATTTCTCTGTTTCCTGTGTCAGAGAAAAGTTATAACCAAGGCAAGTACAAAGTACTAGATTTGGGATTTTGTTGGGGGTGACGACACTAACCTCTTCTGTTCTTTACTAGGTCAGTTATGGTTTTGTTTCTGACACTCTTAATGACAAAACTCAGTTCCCTTTTATCTACCGAATGGTCCCCAAAGAGGAACATCAGTATCTGGGGATAGTCCAACTGCTCCTGCACTTCAACTGGACTTGGACTGGCCTCGTTGCTCCAGACACCAACAATGGAGAGAGGTTCATGAAGACCTTGAGGCCACTGCTAACCAGGAACACAATTTGTGCTGCCTTCTCTCTTAGCATCCCAATACAGAAGTCGGAATTACAGTCGCTTTCTAAAATATCTTTCATGTGGAAGAAAGTAAATGTATTAGTCTACTATGGAGAGATGCGCTACTTCTTTAGTATAATACATATTTTGCAAAATGTGGTTGAAAACTATATAAGACCCATTGTGGGGAAAGTCTGGATCACAACAGCTTTGTGGGATCTCACCTTGAATTTGTCTTACGATCTGCTTTCTCCCCTGCACATCCATGGGTTTTTCTCTTTCTTAACTCATATTAAAAGGCCAAACTATGACGATTTTGAAACATTTATAAATCCTGCATTACGCTTTGGGGTGAAATCATTTAAATGTTCATATTCAAAGCACAGGTTGTCTATAAAAGGAAGGAAAAGGTGCAGGGAAGTTGACACTCTGGAGTCCCCACCTGACAAAGTGATTGAGAAAACCCTGTCTCTGGATAGTTACAGTATTTACAATCTTGTCCTTGCTCTGGCAGGGGCCTTGAGGGCTGCACTTTCCTCCAAATCCAATCAGATGGTGGCAAAGGGTAAAAAGAGGCTGAAATATCAAAGGATACAGTCTTGGCAGGTATTGCTGTTTTCCTCACAGGCTGAACAGGCATGGGTGCTGTGTATTCTATTCAGACTTGACTTTACTTTGCCTCCATTTGCAGTGGTACCTCTGGTTAATAACTTAATTCGTTCTGGAGGTCCGTTCTTAACCTGAAACTGCTCTTAACCTGATGTACCACTTTAGCTAATGGGGCCTCCCGCTGCTGCCGCGCTACCACCGGGCGATTTCTGTTCTCATCCTGAAGAAAAGTTCTTAACCCGAGGTACTATTTCTGGGTTAGCGGAGTCTGTAACCTGAAGCGTCTGTAACCCGAGGTACCACTGTACTGTACTGTTACCCATATCTTAATTTTGCTGCTGAGAAGACAATCTGCCTCCACTTTACCACCTGATTCCTTAGCAAGGCTTCATGCTATTACCAGCCAAGGAAACTAATCCTTGCAGAATTCTTCTGAGGGTGCGGAATAAAGCTTATGTATCTCATGGCTTTAGTCTGTCCCAAAAAGCTGAAGCAGAAACAATGGGCTAAAGATCCATTGCCCAAACACACACACAGTGTCAGTCTGTACAAAGATCTTCAGCAATTAGGCTATGTTATCTAGATAATTTTATTCTTTTCTAAATGTGCATGCTTTCTTTCCTGTTCTAGCTTCACCCATTCCTGGGAAGCTCCCAGTTTTACAATACTTCCATGGAAGGAGTCTATTTGGATGAGAATGGGCAGCTGACAGTCGAATCTGACGCTGTGAACTGGGTGCCATTTCCCAACAAGTCCTTTGGTGCTGTGAAATTTGGGAGCATAAGCAGACAGGGATCCTCAGGCCCAAAATTCACCATTGACCAAGAGGCTCTTGTGTGGTCCAGACTGTTCAATCAGGTTTGGAAAACCCATTCATTGCATTGTATTCCCTTTTAGAGATATGTTGAGCTCTGATACTCTGTTGGGAGAAACAATAATATAACTTATACCTATCCAAGTAATGGGCTAAAACTACACGGGGGAGGAGATGAATGGAGGAAAGTCAAAATAAGAAACATGAAAATGGAAAAGCAGGTTAGAATATGACTGGGGCATGGCTTTTGCAGCAGTCAGGAAGCATGCCAGACTTCAGAATTGAGCACAACATGGCTGCTCCAAATACCTTTCTGTTTCAGCTTGTTTCTTTCTCTGGATTTTGATATTTGTAAATGGTTTCCATGATTGCAGATTTGTAGTGTGTTTACTAGACCTTTGTAATAATGGCAGACGGCTCTGACTCCTAAATCCAAGGGCAATACAGTCTCCATGTAATTCTTTCTTCTTGATTATCTCTTTCTGCCCCAACTGTGTCCCAAGGACTATGACCCTCTATTTTGTCCCATGGATCAAAAAAAGCATCAAACACCATAGCCGTGTCTATTCCACATAGACTGAGACTGTACACTGGCCCAGAAGTTACTTGGCAACAGTCTTTCGTTGATGTTTTTTTCTCTTTTTGGTCAGACCCTTCCTCAGTCCAGGTGTACCAAAAGCTGTTGCCCTGGATATGCCAAGAAGGTTCAGGAAGGGGAACCGATTTGCTGCCATGGTTGTGCTCCATGTGCAGAAGGGATGATCTCCACTCAGGAAGGTAGGAGACTTCAGAGGAATGCACAGCAAAAAGTACAATAATATATGTCCTTTTTTTTATGAATATTCCGGAACAATCTTATTTTGAATTTAATAAAGTTTCAACAGTGATTTACTCAGTCTTAATAAAGCTTTCCAGGTACCACTGAGACAGCCTTGAGTATGTAAGAATTAGGCAGTGTTGCTGCATCTGGTAGGCTCCCTTGACCAGTCAGTATGGTAAAGTAGTTGGGGTGTTTGGTTTGTACTGGTAGGCAAGAGTTCCAGTCCATGCTCCTCCAAGGAACTTTTTTATCTGTAAATTACACCCATCTGACAACACCTGGTATTGAGATCAAATGTAGCTGCAATTAACAACTCGGAGCTTGTGATCACTCCAAGCTCTTCCTTGGGGGGTAAATAAGCGGGTATCTGCAATAGGGAACTGCACAGAAAGGACCATCTCTTTGGGTGGATTAGCAGAACTTGCAAGTCCCATCACTGTTTCCATTTGTAGGGGTTGGCTGGATGCAAAATAATTTGCTTTTTTTGCTAGTCTGCAGGAAAATGTTCAAGCAGACACTCTTCTTTTTCCAGATGCAGACCACTGCACCAAATGTCCAGAAGATCAACACCCTAACAAGGACAGAGATCAATGCATCCCCAAGATTATCACCTTCCTGTCCTATGATGAATATCTGGGGACCCTCTTGGCTTCCACTGCCCTGTTTTTGGCCTTAATCACAGGCCTTGTTTTAGGAATATTCATTAAATATCTTGACACTCCCATAGTCAAAGCCAACAACAGGGACCTTTCCTACATCCTCCTTGTCTCCCTCCTCCTTTCCTTTTTGTCCTCCTTTCTGTTTATAGGCCGACCAAGGAAAGTGACCTGCTTTCTAAGGCAGACAGCCTTTGGCATCATCTTCTCAGTTGCTGTCTCTTCTTTGTTAGCAAAAACTATTACCGTTGTGCTGGCCTTCCTGGCCACTAAGCCAGGGAACAGGGTGAGGAGATGGCTGGGAAAGAGTCTGGCTAATTCCATTGTCATTTCCTGTTCCAGTATCCAAATTCTCATCTGTGTCATCTGGCTGGGTACTTCTCCTCCATTCTCAGACTCTGACATGCACTCCCAGGCTGGAGAGATCATCCTGCAATGCAATGAAGGATCTGCTGCCATGTTTTACACTGTCCTTGGCTACATGGGCTTCCTGGCTGCCATCTGCTTCACAGTGGCTTTCCTAGCCAGGAAGCTGCCTGGGGCCTTCAATGAGGCCAAGCTGATCACCTTCAGCATGCTGGTCTTCTGCAGTGTTTGGGTGTCCTTTGTTCCCACCTACCTGAGCACCAAGGGGAAGTACATGGTGGCCGTGCAGATCTTCTCTATGTTGGCCTCCAGTGCTGGGCTTCTGGGCTGCATCTTCCTTCCCAAGTGCTACATTATTGTACTCAGGCCTAGTCTGAATACAAAGGAGCACCTGACTACAAAGACTTAACATGACACCTCATTCCTTAACTATCTTTTTGGTTTTTGCAATTGATAGCTAGCATGGTAGCAATAAAGCCAGGATACATGACTCTGGAACGTAGTTCTTTAAAAGCTATTGTTTTGGAAATTAGAACACCAAATTATAATTTAAAATATCTGCCATCCTTACCACTGTTCATTTTTCACCTGGCTAAACCTTATTTATGAATCCTTTTCTGAGGACTAATAGGAAATCCTTATCACAATTCAATAATAATGAATGCTATTTAATTAAGAAAATAAAAATTTCTTAGTATTGCAAATTACTTACCCTTTGTTTTTTTCAAAAAAAAGGAAAAAAAATCCCATTGGTATATTGGTTATTTCCTGATACGTTTATCAAGAGAATCAATTTGCATATTGATGCCACGGGTACTCTTTACATGGTACAAGGTGAAAAACATTTATATAGCAATTGATGGACAATAGGTGCACAAGTCATGTCCTCAAATATTCTGGAAAATTTTACACCTAAATTAGTTCTCTTTTTCCCTCCTATAAAAACTATAAGAACTACGTAGGACACTCTCTGTTTAAAGTTTAAAGAACATTAAGTTTTAACCTGGAGAAGGATATATTATATAATAATCAAAAGACACTTTCAAAAATGTACAAACTATTTTTGAATTGGCAAAGAAAGGAGGAGGATATCAAAGAAATTACAGTTAAATGGGAGAGGGACCTGGGACATACGATCAAACCCAATATTTGGAATGAATTATGGACTAAAAATGTAAAATTCACGGCTTGCTTCCTTATAAGGGAAAATCTTATGAAAATGTACTATAGATGGTACTTGACCCCTGTAAAACTAGCAAAAATAAATAAATCATATAATAACAAGTGATGGAGATGTAAGGAACAGATAGGAATACTACCATATGTGGTGGTCCTGTCTAAAAATACAAAGATTTTGGAATATGATTTATGAAGAGATAAAGAAACTGATAAAAATTAAATTTAGCAAGAAACCGGAAGAATTTTTACTAGGAATTGTTTCAGATAATATTCCCCAAAACAAAACCAGGTTATTTACTTATGAAACATCAGCAGCAAGCGTTATAGAGGCAAAGCACTTGAAAGATAATAATGTACCCAATAAAGATGAATGGGTAGTCAAATTGTGCAAGTACTTGGAGCTCACGAAGCTGACAGATTCAATAAGAGATAAACCTAAAAAGATGGTGAAAGAAGAATGGGAATGTTTAAATAACTATCTAGGAGATAAGGGTTCATCAATAAAGACCTGGTTATGTTTAGAATGATACCACATCATGTTCCCTGATACCAGGATGAGGGATTCTATGGAATGCAGATAGAGAGAATTGATAAGAATAATGGCCTGTTGTGACCTTGATGGAAGCGTAAAATAGACAAGCCTTCTTGTGTTTTGCCTCATTCCTCCCTTTTCCCCTCCTCTCCCCCCTTTTTTCTTCTTCTTTCTTCTTTCTCCTTCTTCTTCCCTTTTTCTTTCCCATAATGGCTTATATTCTATGCCACATACTTTGATATTTTTAGTAGTTTTTTAGCCTTTTCCATTATTATTATTATTATTATTAAGGATTTTTTTCTGTAATTTTGGTTGTTTATATTTATCTGTATTTGTTTAAAGCAAAATAAATTATTTGTATTTTGCTTTAAACAAATACAGATAAATATAAACAACCAAAATTTAAAAAAAGTTTTAACCTAGGTGGAATCTACACACATATAAAAACCAATCTGAAAATGCTTTTTAAAAAGCGTTCTTAAAAATACATTGAATTTTCCATAAGGCTCACCATCACCATCTAGTGTCACATTGTATATTGCATTTAAAACATTTTATTTGCTGCTGTATATCTGAGTCCCTAATGTACTTGCAATTGCAGATTAAATATACAATATATATATCACGTTATTCAATTTTGCAAAGAAGTGGTGTAACATGAGGCCATTTCTTTGGACCATTAACACACAGAGGATTAAAGTGAGAGAAAATGATGACTTTGTGCACCCAAGTCCACTCCCAGTCATCAGCCTGGCTGCCGCATTCTGGATTAGTTGAAGTTTCTGGGTCACCTTCAAAGGTAGCCCCACGTAGAGCGCATTGCAGTAGTCCAAGCTGGAGATAACCAGAGCATGCACCACTCTGGCGAGACGGTCCACAATTAAAAAATTACCTTGTGGGGTATAAAGTATTATTATTATTATTATTATTATTATTATTATTATTATTACCTCACCCAACTGACTGGACCCACTCTGGCTGGCTCCCAACAGAATTAAAAGCACAATAAACCATCAAACATTAAAAACTTCCCTAAGCAGGGCTGCTTTCAGATATCTTCTAAAAGTCAGATAGTTTTTTACTTCCTTGACATCTGATGGAAAGGCGTTCCACAGGGTGGGAGCCACTACCGAGAAGGCCCTCTGCCTGGTTTCCTGTGACCTCACTTCTTGCAGGGAGGGAACCACCAGAAGGCCCTCGGAGCTGGACCTCAGTGTCCGGGCAGAACAATGGAGGTGGAGATGCTTCTTCAGGTATACAGGACCGAGGCCATTTAGGGCTTTAAAGGTCAGCACCGACACTTTGAGTTGTGCTTGGAAACCTACTGGGAGCCAATGTAGGTCTTTCAGGACCGGTGTTATATGGTCTTGGCAGCCACTCCCAGTCACCAGTCTAGCTGCCACATTCTAGATTAGTTGCAGTTTCCGGGTCACCTTGAAATGTAGCCCCACGTAGAGCGCATTGCAGTAGTCCAAGCTGGAGATAACCAGAGCATGCACCACTCTGGCAAGACGGTCCACAGGCTAGATTCTCTTGCAACACATTCTCTTGCCCTTGATCTTCAGAAGAGAAGGACATTCCTTCCTTCTCTATCCCTTCCCCTTTGAGCTTCCTTATCTCCTGGAAACCTTGCCCTTGGTCTTCAGGATTGCCTGTTACCAACACTCCTATCTCTCAGTTGCTGGATCAAAACCATTTTAAATGTAATCACTCTATTTTGGGGTTGTTGTTATATTTACTGCATTTGTCAGACACTTTTTCTTAGTGGAAAAAAAGAGTCTCAAAGCGACCGAACCAGATAAACTAAAACAGATAAAACCAGATAATTAAAAACACCTAAAATGCTCATCCGGCAACATCCATGCTTTTATCTTGTATTTATTTTGTTGTTGTTTAGTCGTTTAGTCGTGTCCGACTCTTCGTGACCCCATGGACCAGAGCATGCCAGGCACTCCTGTCTTCCACTGCCTCCCGCAGTTTGGTCAAACTCATGCTGGTAGCTTCGAGAACACTGTCCAACCATCTCGTCCTCTGTCGTCCCCTTCTCCTTGTGCCCTCCATCTTTCCCAACATCAGGGTCTTTTCCAGGGAGTCTTCGCTTCTCATTAGGTGGCCACAGTCTTGGAGCCTCAGCTTCAGGATCTGTCCTTCCAGTGAGCGCTCAGGGCTGATTTCCTTCAGAATGGAGAGGTTTGATCTTCTTGCAGTCCATGGGACTCTCAAGAGTCTCCTCCAGCACCATAATTCAAAAGCATCAATTCTTCGGCGATCAGCCTTCTTTATGGATCTTGTATTTATAGTTTGCTTTTATTTTTATTTTATCCCAGAATTGCCCTGAGATCTTTTGATGAGAGATGACATATAAATCTAATTGAAAAATATAAAAAATAAAATTGGTTTAAAAAAATCCTACCCCACCTGATTAAAAGATGAGCAGCACCATAGAAGGCACCCGCTTGGGGGGAAAAAACACCTTTGGTGGCTGAAATACTTTCATCACATGATGAAAGGTTAGCTACTAGAGATAAAGCAATCAGTTAATCAGGGCCGGATTTAGAAGAAGAGAGGCGCTGGGCTACTCCACCTGTGAGGCCCCTCCCCACCCCCACCCTCACAGCTAAAAGAAAATGAAAGAGTGTTATAAACAGAACTGAGTGAAGACAAGGATGCTGAAGGGTATTTAAAATTCTGCAATTCTCAATTTCTCCTCCAAAGGACATAAGATGTTATTGTTAAACACCATGGTGATTTTAAAATAATGTATAAAATTAACACTGAAAAACTTTTGCAGTAACTGAACTTCGTACACCTTTTGTGGAAGAAGCATTATTTTTTAGGAAAATGAAGTTGTAATGTTATTCTTTTTTTAAAAAAACACACATTGAGTTTACAAATTATATTGCCCGGGAAGTGTAAATAATATGATCATGATTACCTGACAGTGTGGCACTTCTAGAATTTACTTTACGTTGTCATTAAAAAGTCAGTTTTAAAATACATATTAAGAAGTAAACTACAACCATCAAATACAGTAAGGCTAAAATGTTTTCCCCTCCTAGCCTTCCTCATAGGAAAATTATCAAAAACAAGTGCAAAAGTTCATCAATAAGTTTCAGGTCAATATCTTCTGGGTATGCTTCCATCAACAGTTCAACACCTTGCTGAATTTCTTGCTTAGTTGTTGTCAAATCATCAAGAATGGCAAACAATTATGCAACATCACTGCACACAGTACTTCTTTTTAAATTGGCTTCAAGTGCATCTAATATAGGATTTTATCCTAAACCTATCACTTGTAGAAAGTGCATTTAAGGCATCAGGTGCACTCCTGCCATTTCTTTGCCTTTCCCTCACTCTTTGTCTTCATGTTTTGTAGTTGACATTTGGCAAGGTGGCTTTTGCTTGTTTCTCAAGCTCATCAAAATCACCTCTAATTTTCCTTTAAAAATCCAGAAGTGACTTGTACAAACTTGCACAAGAGCTCAGTAACAGGTCTGATTTTCAAAGGGCTTTGCTGACCTTGTGCAAATGACCTAGCGCACAGGTCCAAAAATGCAGCATAAACACAAATTCCAGTTCTTCCATTTTCTGCAAAAGATTGTTAGCTTAGAGCCTGGTCTCTCCCTTCCCATTAACGTCAGAGTCAGGATGAGGTCCAGTTACCAACCTGCAGCCTGGCCTCCTGCCTTCTACAGGTAGTTCTGGACAGTCAACAGTGCAAAGGCTCATTGTCCCGGGTTTTGAGGGAGGAGAGGTGTTGAGAGGACAAAAGTGATTTCCAGTAAGTGCCCCCCCCTTTATTTCCATTGCAAGTCCTTGAATCTGTACCCTGAATAGTGACACCAGGGACCAACCCCTACACAGTCTCATCAGAGCTGGCCTTAAGGCCATTGGAGCAATTGGGCCAAATTGCGCCCTGTGGGCCACACCAGGGCAATCTAGATGGATTTTATTTATATCTCTAAGATTCCAAGTTGGGCCCCAGAGCTTCAAATTGGGCCCCACTGGCTAGCCCTGAGTTTCATAGCTGCTGGGCCCGAGTTGCCCTGCCCTCGCATGATGTCTTGGGTTAGCAGTTTTGGGAGAGGGGAGACTGAGGCGAGGGAACCTCCTGAAGGCCCTCGGAGCTGGACCTCAGTGTCCAGACTGAATGATGGGGGTGGAGATGCTCCTTCAGGTATACAGGACTGTGGCAGTGTAAGGCAGCTTCCTGCCTTCCTAAAAAATGTGTTCAACAGACAGGGGGCCACCACTGAGGAAGTCGGTTCTCATGTGGTTGTCTTCATCATCTCCCTCAATTGAGACACATACTGTAGGACCTCTGGTGTAGGCCACAAGGTCTGGGCTGGCACTGTCCTTTGTCTTAGTGACATAAGAACAAGTTTGTTTTTGGTATGCGCTTTCGTGTGCATGCACAGGACATAAGAGCCTGAATCAGGCCAGGGGTTAATCTATTCCAGCA
Organism: Podarcis pityusensis; assembly: GCF_964106645.2. Lineage (NCBI taxonomy): Eukaryota > Metazoa > Chordata > Lepidosauria > Squamata > Lacertidae > Podarcis > Podarcis pityusensis. The sequence continues at coordinate 122,798,190 of NC_138029.1, forward strand.
TCACAGCTGCCACTGAGATGCCTGTGGGAAACCCTGGAGCAAGGCCCATGCACAAGCCCCACTCTTCCCTCCTGCAGTTTACAGCAACTGGTATTCACCCCTTGCCCGTAGTTCATTGTATTGTTTGTTTAAAACAACCAGTCGTGTCCCAGGTCTGTCTCCATTCATAGGTAAAACATGTACAGATTCCTTGACAGGTGGAAATGGGAATCGAGAGAAACTTACCATACTAAGGCAGTGTGCTGGCTAACAACGAATCCGGTTGATGCTACACTGGGTAGATTTTCCTAGCAGGTGATGGGAATGTTTCCTCCAAGGGTATTTTCAAATGTGGGGAATGAACCATTGTGAAACCCCTCCCAGCTGGCCTTCGGGCAACCTGGCACCTCAAGGAATATACGCTTTTTTGTTGCTGCTGCGCATTTGAGGGTGGGGACCCAGTCATTAAACTGGGATTTGTGGTGTGCTCTCTTCCCCAGTCTTAGTCCAGTACTATAACCACTACACCAAACTGCCAGGTATATGCAGCAGGCTCCTCTTTTCAGTGCCTGCTAGAAACATTTTTGTTTAGGCTAGCCTACCCAGTATATAGGGACATGGGTGGCGCTGTGGGTTAAACCACTTGCCAGTCAGAAGGTCGGTGATTCGAATCCCCGCGACGGGGTGAGCTCCCGTTGCTCGGTCCCTGCTCCTGCCCACCTAGGAGTTCGAAAACATGTCAAAGTGCAAGTAGATAAATAGGTACCGCTCCGGCGGGAAGGTAAACGGCGTTTCCATGTGCTGCTCTGGTTTGCCAGAAGCGGCTTAGTCATGCTGGCCACATGACGTGGAAGCTATATGCCGGCTCCCTCGGCCAATAAAGCGAGATGAGTGCCGCAACCCCAGAGTTGGCCATGACTGGACCTAATGGTCAGGGGTCCTTTTACCTTTACCCAGAACATCGTGGCGAAGGGGCTTGAATAACTCAGAGAAGCTATGAGCTATGCCGTGCAGGGCCACCCAAGACAGACAGGTCATAGCTGAGAGTTTAGACTAAATGTGATCCACCTGGAGAAGGAACTGACAACCCACTCCAGTATTTTGCCATGAAAACTCCATGGACATAAAAAAGGAGAAGCTTTGAGAAGAAAGTAAGAGTTTCCAAGGCATGCTCTGGGTCAAATAACGACAACCCAGAATATGTAGGATGTTGATGTGTCTTTTAAACTGTCTCCCCCTTATTGTTGCTTATAATTAATTTATTAATGTTTTAAACAGCTGGTTTCAAGTGCTTTTACTGATTATTTCATTGTTTCATTCTCTCTGTAAACCCCTTTGAACTTGTTTAGAATCCAGCGGTATATAAGATTTGTGAAATAAAGTTTCATGCAATGCAGGAATCAGAACGTGATCCCTTGCAGCCCTTTCAACTCCGCAGTTCTATAATTCTGTGCAATATATATATATATATATATATATATATGGCATTGCATATATACATTGCAATTTCAGCTGAATTTGGGGGAACCACTTGAAGCATCCCTTGTGTTGTGACATTTCCATTGCATTTGTTTATTTGCTCATTGCAAACAGCTGAAAGTCTGTAAATGTTGATAATCAACTTGATTTTCAGTGGGTGGTTGAATAATTTCAATTGCTACTGTAGATACATGCATATAGATTGCATAGGATTTGCCAGCCTTGGCTTCTTTCCTTTCCCCACCCCACGCCTTTTACATTTGCAAATGAAGCCCATCAAGCCAGGTAATTGCCCAGGGTATTCCCCATTGTTAAGCAGATTAAGGTGAGGCTGGTGACCTACTTTTCTGCCCTCAAGACTTGTTGCCATCCAGACCCCCAGGTGTCAAGTTAGTGATTAATTGGATTAGTTCAGTTTCACAGCTACACCCTCATAGCTTTTGCCAACCTGGGATGTCCTTTTAAGTTTAGTCAGGAGTGTGTCTGGATATAACTGAAGATTCTTTCTACCCTCTGCAAGGCAGGATATGTTTGAAGTTTCAACACTCCAGGTGTTACAGGTCATAAGAACATTATTTTATTCTTCTTGTAAACCACTCTGTGAGGTTTTTGTGTCAAACAAGCAGTATATAAATTTTGAGAAATGAATCATTTTGCCATTTCTGGGGCTTATAGACTGCCTTTCATACATCAGTGTAGAGGTATACAAATTAAAAATGAAATGAAATATTTCCTATTGGGAAATGATATATAATGAACTGATGAAAATATTGAAAATAACTTTTGTAAAAAACCCCAGAAGCTTTCTTACTACGTATTTTTGGCCAAGACATACCAAAAGAAAAGAGGACTTTATTTATGTATGCCACTACAGCAGCAAGAATGTTGATTGTACAAAACTGGAAGACTGGAGAAATACCAACTAAAGAACAATGGCAAGAGAAGTTGATGAACTATGCAGAACTGGCAAAAACAACAGATAGATTAAGAGAAAAAGACAACAGAGACTATGAAAAAGAATGGGAACCATTTATATTATACTTGCAGAAACAAAGAAAGTCGAAAGACTTGATGGCAGGATTTAAACATTCACACTATTAGTGTTAGAAAACGTGTAGAAGATAGAGAAATATTATGGTGTATTTACTTTTACTTTTATGTTTTTAGGTTTGATGTTATGTTATTAATAACTTTTTCCGTAAGGAGGTAGCAAAGTGGGTGAAAGGAGAAGCAAACCAGAAGCGGAAGTTGGGGGAAGCCCTGGAGGGGAGGGAGGAAGGAATACATAGTAAATGTAAAGAATTTGAATGAAAAAGAAAAATGAATAAAAAAATTTTATATAAAAAAAGACGTTTCAACATTCCAGGTGTTATTGGGCTACAGGTCATCAGAACATTATTTTATTCTTCTTGTAAACCACTCTGTGAGGTTTTTGTGTCAAACAAGTGGTATATAAATTTTGCCATTTCTGGGGCTTATAGACTGCCTTTCATACATCAGCGTAGAAGTATACAAATTAAAAATGAAATGAAATATTTCCTTTTAGTTTTGTAAAGGAATGTTAACAGAGAATATTTATTCAACACACACATTAAATAAGCAATGGCATTTTTCACTGACCTGGCTGCATTTGGAAATATTTAATATCGAGGTCAATTTCATGTAGGTGCATATTTGGGCAGATTAAAGGGCTTGTATTTATGCTTACTGTATCCATAATGTGAACTGATGGTGACATTCCATTACTCATGTAGCATTATTATTTCTTTGTGGAATTTGCAATTATTTATTTTTCATGCAAATAAATCACCTTCCTGAGAAGTTGTATGAACAGAGGCAATAAATATACAAACAAACACCAGAAGCACAAACACACATAAGAAGGTAGGAAGAATCATAGAATTGTAGAGTTGGAAGAGACCCCAGGGGGTCATCTAGTCCAACCCCCTGCAATGCAGGAATGCCTGCTGGATCAGGCCAGTGAAAGGCTGGAATGCCTGCTGGATCAGGCCAGTGGCCCATCTAGTTTTCACGGTGGAAGCCCGCAACCAGGAACTAAGTTTGTTTGTCATTGGCATCCGTCTAACTCGAAAGACAATGGAGTGTGCTTGCAGGGCTGAAGTCAAACTGCTGCAATAGCAGTACTGAAGTGACCTCCCAAAGCAGAAGAATATAGCGGACGCTCGGGTTGCGAACATGATCCATGCGCGTTCGCAACCCGCATATGTGCATCTGTGCACATATGATTTTGCGCTTCTGCGCATGCGCAAAGTGCGATTTAGCGTTTCTGTGCATGCACGACCGCCGAAACCCGGAAGTAACCCGTTCCGGTACTTCCAGGTTTCGGTGGTCCGCAACCCGAAAAAACGCAACCTGAAGCGGCTGTAACCCGAGGTATGACTATAATAACAATATGATTCTATGATTCTAAGCTTTGTTCACCGTGTGAGCTATTTTATGCTTAGTGACAGAGTCACTGTGCCTGAAGCTTCTGACTTAAACTTCAGCTTAGTTGGTAGCAGTGGCGTAGCGTGGGTTGTCAGCACCCGGGGCAAGGCAAGTAATTTGCGCCCCCTAACCCGTGGATTTTAGCAGGGGGCAGAGAGCTGCGAGTGCGATTTTAGCAGGGGGCAGAGAGCCCCAGATGTTGCGCCCGGTGCGGCCGCCCCCCCTGCACCCCCCACGCTACGCCACTGGTTGGTAGAGCTCCAGGCGTCAGCAAACTTTTCCAGCAGGGGTCCGGTCCACTGTCCCTCAGACCATGTGGGGGGCCGGACTATATTTTGGAAAAAAAATATGAATAAATTCCTATGCCCCACAAATAACCCAGAGATGCATTTTAAATAAAAGCACACATTCTACTCATGTAAAAACATGCTGATTCCCAGGCCGGATTTAGAAGGCGATGGGGCCTGATCCAGCCCCCGGGCCTTAGTTTGCCTACCCATGCTCTAGACTCTTAATCTCAGGGTTTTGGGTTCAAGCTCCATCTTGGGCAAAAGATTCCTGCATTGCAGTGGGTTGGACTAGATGACCCTCATGGTCCCTTCCAACTCTGCAATTCTTAGTAAGAGCAGTTCAGCAGTGGACTACCTCGGAAGGTTGTGGATTGCTTCCATGGAGGTTTACAAGGAGAGGCTGGATGGCCCTCTGTCATGGATGCTTCAGCTGTAAAGGTAAAGGGTAAAGGGACCCCTGACCGTTAGGTCCAGTCGTGACCGACTCTGGGGTTGCGGCGTTCATCTCGCTTTACAGGCCGAGGGAGCTGGCGTACAGCTTCCGGGTCATGTGGCCAGCATGACTAAGCCGCTTCTGGCGAGCCAGAGCAGCGCACGGAAACGCCGTTTACCTTCCCGCCAGAGTGGTACCTATTGATCTACTTGCACTGGCGTGCTTTCAAACTGCTAGGTTGGCAGGAGCAGGGACCGAGCAACAGGACCTCACCACATCGCGGGGATTCGAACTGCCAACCTTCTGATCGGCAAGCCTTGGCCTCAGTGGTTTTTAGACCACAGCTGAGATTCCTACATTGCAGTGGGTTGGACTAGATGACCCTTGGTGACCCCTTAGAACTCTATGATTCTATGATTGAAAGAGCCACTGCCTGCATGCCAACTTTTTTGCTTCTTGGAGGAAAAGGCAGGAAATAAATACAATAAGTAAATAAATAAAGACTCCCCCCCCCCAGTGCTGTCTGCAAATGGTTCCTGAGCCCAACACCCCTCTCCCCATCTGCAATTCCTGGCAACTGATATTCACAGAATCATCGGATTGCAGCGTTGGAACCAAAGGCTCATTTAATTCACCTACAAGAAGCTCCTTGGATGGAAAAAAAAGAGAGAAGTGAATTAGAGAAATGCAATAAACAAGCAGTACCCCTATTTTTCAAAAAGCGTGCTCAGGATCTGAAAACTAGCCGGAGGCGTTAAACTCTCTCAATTCTCCCGCTTTGATCCGAACAAGGTCAAAGCTCTCCATCCTGTGGTTGGGTGGGGGCAGGAGAGGGGACGACGACTTGGGAGGTCGCCACGCCTCCTGCCCTGCCCTGCACGACCCCACCCTTCTTTTCCGCAGCCGTGACTATTTATACCCTTAGTTTGCAAAGCTTTCTCACACGCGTTTGCAGGGTCGTGGAGAGATCGCTGTCTTTTCTCCTCTGGGGAACGTGTGGATTACTGTACTGGAAATCATCTTTCGTCCAGCTTCCAGCAGCGCCCCTTTGGCTACAGAGAGTAGGATCGTCTGCCTAAAACCCTGAGGTTGGTTCCTTTTTACTATTGCTATGAAGTCTTTTTTTTTTCAAATTGCCCACGCAGCCAGATTTAGCTTAAACCGCTTGGTTGTGCTGGGTTTAAGCGAGACATGGCTGCAGCGGCGATTTGAGAAACACAATTGCGCACTGTAAACACGTTAACGCATTGGCAGGATTTTAAGAACACTTGTAATTTTAGTAATAACAAATTTAGTTGGTCTCTAAGGTGCTACTTCTGAAAGGATTTTTTTGTTATTATTTTGCTTCGACTACGGCAGACCAACACGGCTACCTACCTGTAACTTGTAATTTTAGGGACACTATAGAAAAACTGAAGGAAAAATAAGATATGCAGTAGAAAAAAATATGGTAAAGCAACCAGGAGAGGGGGTGGAGGAAAGTCACGGGATTCAGGGAATCCCGGGGGGCGGGCAGTTTAATATTGCTTTAGTATATTTTTGTATTTTTCATTTTTGTTACTGTGTGTTTTTATTCTTGTGATATTTGTATAAAACCTAGTAAAATGTTATATTTTTTCGCATTACGAAAGGTAGTCCAAAACATCCAGAGGGCAAGCCGATGCAGTTATTTGAAATTATGTTCTGCAATAACAGCATCGGCTTGCCCTTTCGATGATTGCGACTACAGTACCTTTCCTAATGCGAAACCTCCAGAGGTCTAGCAACTTGGTGTGCGCTCCCGTGGAAGCAGGGATTTGCTCCCGGGAAAAGCGGAGTGTGTGTGGCTCTGTCCCAATTGATAGATCCGATCTTTAAAAATCAAATAGAGATGGGAGTAGCGGGATTGGGGGTCCAGAGCGGGCCTGGACAGAGAGGGGAGTTTTCTGAAAACTTTTGCCGGCAACCAGAAACTCTTTTCTCTCTCTCTCCCGACACCGCCGTCGCCAAAAAGGGATCTTTTGCACGTTGGGGAATCAGGGGCGGACTGCACTGCAAGAAGGGTCAGTGGCGCAGCATATGCCGTCGCTGCCCAGGGCAGGCGCGTTCCCAAGGGGCGCGGGGTGCGCGCTCCGAGGGGCGCGGAGAGTGCGCTCCCAGGCGCGGGATAGCCGCGCGCGCGCGCGCGCACCCACCGATCCGGCTTCCTTCCCTGTTTGCTTGCTTGCTTGCTTGCCTCCTCCAGCCCTGAGCGCGGGGCAATTGCGCACCGCCTGCCCGTGACTCCCGCGCCTACAGTCAGGGGAAGGCGAGAGCTGCTGCTGCGCGCTCCCGGTTGGAGAAGGCAGGCAAGCAAGCAAGCAGGGGAGAGGACGGGAAGGAGACGGGCAAAGCGGCACAGCAGCAAGAAGCTGTAAAAATGTGTGTTTGGAAAGCGGGGAGGTTTTGTGTGTGCGTGCACACAAATGCGAAAGCCCTGGGAAAAACTGTCTGCAATCATGGGCGTAGTCAGGATTTTTGTTTGCTATGCATTTTTATTGCTTGGGTTCGGGCAGCTGCCCCCCCACGCCGGCTGCGCCCATGCATGCAAATGCAACAGATTGTAGGGTTGAAAAGGAAATGCTTCAGGGAAACTTCTGCATAACGACAGCCCTTCGGCCCCCCTCGCTCATGCACGCGACCTATCTAGGCTCTGTTTCTCGCTCTTTGACATCTTAAGACATGGGTAGGCAAACTTAAGGCCCAGTTGCCTTCTAAATGCGGCCCGCGGACGGTCCCGGAATCGGCGTATTTTTACATGAGTAGAATGTGCAGTTTTATTTAAAATGCATCTCTGGGTTATTTGTGGGGTACAGGAATTCGTTCATCCCCCCTCCCAAAAAATATAGTCCAGCCCCCCATAAGGTCTGAGGGACAGTGGACCGATCCCCGGCTGAAAAGGTTTGCTGACGCCTCTCTTAAGATGTTCTGCCCTTGAACACTGAGAAACCCCTTTTGCATCCCGTTGGGAGAAAACTGAATGGGCAGCTTTCAATTAGAAGCAGGAAAGATCTTTGCTCCCCCCCCCCCCCCTTTAGAGCTATTTCATAGTCAGCTCCCCCTCGATCAAAGGCGTGAACCCTTCTCATGATATTATATTCCCATCCTGACTTTTAAACATGCTAGTGTCCATTTTTATTACTCCAGTTTGTATCCAACTAAGAACAAGTAGTTCATAGGATTCTTAATTTCAGCAGGTCTCCTCTGAGTAAACCTGCTGAAATTAAGAAACCTATGAACTTCTGTGGGGCCTACTCTGAGTAGGACTAGCATTGGGCACAACGCCATATTTTTAAGTTAGTTGCTAATTGCTTTGGCACTATTATTATTTATTGTGTAATGGAGGTTATGTGTGCCTTTGTGTGTAAGTGTAAATACAAAATGTATACACAGCTCGAGTGTGTAAAACAAACAAACTTGTAGTGGTATCTTGGTTTACAACCATAATCTGTTCCGGAGGTCTGTTTGTAAACCAAAACAGGTTGTAACCCAAGGCATGCTTTCGCCAATGGGGCCTCCAAATTTTTTTCCTCGTAATAATAAAAAAAGGGTTGTAATCCAAAAAAAGGTTGCAAACTGGGACACACACTTCTGGGTTTGATGTGTTTATAATCCAAAACGTATGCAAACCAGACTGTTTGCAAACCCAGGTACCACTGTAGTTAAAAGCAAATATTGAAAACATTCAGAAGATTAAAATCCAGGGCAGTTAGTAAGAAAGAAAACACTTATACATGTCAGTATTACATGGTGTGTTACAGAAATTAATGGAAAATTTCTAAAAATTTGTTGGTTTTTTCCCTGCTGAATGCATTACACATAAAGTTAAGGGTGAAAAAAAGATGTTCAACAAATGGTTTTCCTCTGAGGTAAATTTAAATTAGCTCTAGAAATGTACTGCAAAAAACCAGTCATTTTTATCTTTCTTTATTAAAAAAAATAAATGTCTGGATAGGCTTGCCTAAACAAAAATGTTTTAAGTGGGTGCTGAAAATAATACAGCAAGGATGCCTGTTTGATGTCAATAGACAGGCAGTTCCAAAGTTTAGGTGTTGCCACACGCTTCATCAATTTAGCTCACCCATATTTAAATTGTTCTATGTATATTTTTGGGAGGGGCCATTGGTCAGTCTCATCTGGGGTGCAGTTGTCTGGGGTTGCAGGGGGCGAGTGGGTGGTAGACCCATTAGGTTTTGGGGAGCAGGGTCCCCAAGACAGCATCCTAGGAACCCCAGCACCCCAAAAGCGACTTCTGCCTCACCACTGCAAAGTGCTGGTGCTATTTGTCCTCTTAGTAGCTAAATAGGTGCTTATACGCAGACTCACTGCAAAACATGCTCTGGAGCTTCATTAACCGCAAACCCTGAAATTTTGGGGCCCCTCCAAACTGGTGCCAAAGTTTTGCAATCCTTTCGCACTGCCCCTGAACCGTGTAATTGACTTGCCCCTGGTTCATAGTAATACATCAAACTGGGATCCCTAGAACAGGCATAGGCAAACTCAGCCCTCCAGATGTTTTGGACATCGGGTTTATTTGGTTAGATTTACAGATTATAGCCATCATCCCTGACCACTGGTCCTGCTAACTAGGGATCATGGGAGTTATAAGTTCTGTGTTTTTTAAAAATGTTCTTTTTTCACATCCAGACATTTAATAATGTTACACCATTCTAAATTTCAATCACACCACAGTTGCCTGTTCTGTAATGTGAAAGGAAGGTTAGAAATGTAGATCCTGCCTTGTTTATTGTTGCAGCACCTACTCTACTTGCCTTCTGATAAAGCGCTATTACGGCTTAGAAGTTGAGGGAATTTTAATAAGTTTTAGTTTTTTCAAAAAAATGTTTCAAAATACAATGGGGTTCCCTCCCTTGATATTACAGTATTATCTTTTTTTAATTGATTTGAGGCTTTTAAAAAGCACACACAAAAAAACCCAAGCAGTATAGAAATTCTATGAAATAAATTAATGCTATATTTCCAATAGTTTCTGAAACAGTGCCATGACCACACATGTTTCCTATTTCTGATGTGAGGCTTTTGCTTGTGGAAGAAAGTGCAGCAACAGTGCAGGCTAAGGGAAAAATTTGTGGGGGGGGGGGAACACATGGTTTGGAGAAGAGTAAGTGACAAACTTGCAGAGAATAAAATCAACTTTTCTGCAAATCATCTGCACCTTGTTGTGAGTTGCAATCACTATGAGGTCCAAAAGACCTTGGGGATCAGTACAGAACCTGCAGGTTCTGACTTGGGAAATAAGGAGCTTCCAGCAACTTGGATGAATCCAAAAACTACAGTGCACATTTAAGCTCATACAAATTGCCTTCCATTAAATTTCAATGGGTGCTTCTATTGAAAAGCAGTGATTGATTTTCTCTCTCTTTCTCTCCCACCAGAAAAAACTAGACTCTGCTGGATTGCTTCGCAGTGACTGCCTCTTGCACAATGGGCAACCTGCAGAATAAGATGGAGAGGACAAACGAAAGGAACTGGTTGGGACCACAGTTCAGCGTAAAAGAGGCATGGAGTGGTTCCCAAAACCCTATGGAAGAATCTCCACTGGAGCCTTCCCAAGAGGATCTTTTCGAGTTGGATGATGAGAATTTCGTTCTGGCATTGGAGAGCAGCATGGAGGAAGAGAAGGAAGCGTCCAGTTCTGACGTGCTGAACTTGCCCCTTCCAGCGCAAGCAGAAGCACATTGTGTCCAAGTTCCCCTGAACAGCACCCCAGGCGAGGCCCCAAAGCTGCGTAGAAGCAGGCGCCTCCTAAGACAGTCCTCCTCCACGTCCCTTGAGCCAGAGGACACCACCACTATGGAGCCACCAGCAAAAAGGCAGAGGGTCTCATTCGTGTGGAGGTACTTCACGACAACAAGCAAATTTGTGGTCCAGTGCCGTGTCTGCCATAGGGCCGTTCGCCTTGGGAGGCCTGATGGTTGCCAGCTGGTGGGAACCACTGCAATGCACAGTCACATGATGAGAAAGCACAGAGACGTCCTTGACAAGGCGTCAGAAAGTGGCAAGACTGCATCTTCTAGGCCTCGAACCCGGTCTGTCTCAGGCACCTTGGGGTCTCACTCCGCTCTTAACGAGGTAGCAGGAAGTGGCCAGATGACACCCTCCAGGCCTCACACTCGGTCCATGTCAGGCAGTTCTAGATTGCAGTCCACTCCGCTGACCTGTGTGGCATGCCAGCCAATGGAATTCACTTTGCTAGAGAGCAACAGCAGCCAAGATTTTGAGTCCAGAGATGGCAACGCTGTGCTGGTACAGGAGGACTGTGCAAAGGAAAGGGCACTACCAGGACTCAAGGAAGGAGGAGCCTCTGGCATCAAAAGGCCCCGAAAGAACCCACTTCAAAAGGTTGCCGCCAACATGGAACCATCAGCCCATCGTGGGGAAAAGTCTTTTGTGTGGAAACTCTTCGCCAAGGATGCCAATAGCAAATTTGCGGCCCGTTCCAGTCAAACTGTTAGTCTTGGGAAGCCCAGCGGCTGCCAGCAGGTGGGAACCACCACAATGCACAGTCACCTCATGAAATGGCACAGAGATGTGGCTGACAAGGCCGAAAGAAGCAGCAGTACAACACGCTCCTTCCCTCCTAGGCAGAAAGAAAAGGCAAATGACCGGCTCTGTGGAGGAAAGATGGAAGAGCTAGACTCTGTGGCGACTGACGCAGGGAAAAGAGCAGGGGTATCTCCTCACTTCGTCCAGGCGAGGGGCAGCGTGACAGCCTCAAAGAGAACCGCACAGGAGATCCTGGGTGAGGAGGACGTCCTTGGCTCTGACACTCGGCGCCAACGTTTCAGGCATTTCCGCTACCAGGAGGCCGAGGGGCCCCGAGAGGTTTGCAGCCAATTCCACCGCCTCTGCCAACAGTGGCTGAAGCCGAAGAGACGCACCAAGGCTCAGATGCTGGACCTGGTGATCCTGGAGCAGTTCCTGGCTGCCCTCCCCCCAGAGATGCAAAGCTGGGTCAGAGATTGTGGGCCGGAGACCTGCGCCGAGGCAGTGGCCCTGGCTGAAGGTTTTCTCATGAGCCAAGCGGAAGACCAGAAGGAGGCTGAGGTGAGAGACTGTTTTGCTTTGGTAATTCCAAGGCCCCAATCCTTGGTTGCATTTGGATTCACTGCCTCAGGAAGTGCTGACCAATCTTCTAGCTGATAAATTAGACCCTCTCAGGTGCTGATATGGGCCCCTCTTGGTAGTTCCTGCACCCTCAGAGATTTGGTGGGTGGCAGAAGGCCTTCTCTGTGGTGGCCCCTAAGCTGTGACACTCCTTCCCCACAGAGGTACATCTGGTACCTACATTATACGGCTTCCAGCGAATGCTGATGGCGCTCATTTTTACCCTGGCTTTTGAGGTGTATGCTTTTAGGACTCTCCTTACTTCTATGAATCCAATTTTTGAATTGTTTTTAGTATTGTGTTTTAATGCTGCAACCTGCCCTGGGACCTTAGAGTGAAAGGGAGGGTATTAATAATGATGATGATACCGTATTGGCCCGAATATAAGCTGCTCCCTTCCCCGCTTTCTCCCTTCCCGGCCTTGGGGGAGAGGACGGGGGACTACGTGTGGGACAGGCACCACTTTGCTGTGCTCCTGGCTGCATACTGGATAATTTTTGTAAGGTCGTGAATATAAGCTGCACTTTAACTTTTCACGGTCGGAATTTGGGGGGAAAGTGCGGCTTATATACGGGCCAATACGGTAATAATAACTTAATACTTGAACATTTATTCATCTTGCGTTATTTAATGGCACCCCTGGCCTTTGCCTGACCTGTTTCCTGTCTCCCCCCCCCCCTCCACTTTCTTGCATGGGTTCCTATCTCAGGCGCAGGAGATGTCATCCAAAGCAACCTCGCATTTCATAGAGGCAGAGAGCACCCTGCCAGATGCCACCGAGAGGCCACTGTTCAGGGAGATCAAGCAGGAGGCTGACATGGGCACCACCTCTCTGGGTAAGGACCATAACGGAGCAGGCTTCAACATAGTCTCTCCTTCTCTTGAATATGCCTGGATCCTGTGGTTAAATTACGGAGCCTAAAATGCCTCCCCGTTTTCTTTGTCTTCCCCATAGGATGTCGAACAACGTTTGGAGACCGCGAGATGGCCCCGGAGGTTCCTTCTAGGCCTCCTCCTCTTTGTGGTGGACTGGGAATGGCTTCTGCCCAGTTGGAACAGGTACGGGGTGGGCGGAATTGTTGGGGAGACGGGCAAGGGACCACCCAGGTTCCTTTTTCAGACCCAGCGAGAGGTGTGGGATTTGATGGGCGGCCATCCTTCTTTCAGGCTCCCGTGTCCCTTGAGGAGGTGGCAGTGCGTTTCAAAGAGGATGAATGGGCTCTGCTGGATCCGGACCAGAGAGCGCTGCACAAAGAAGTCATGGAGGAGAATTATGCGAGTCTGGTATCTCTAGGTAAGGCTCCTCCTTGGTTTTGGCCAATAGATCCTGAAAGCAGGAATAGTTGCTGCTCTTTGTATGCGGCAGTGCATTGTGGGAAACGTCACGGCGTGTGACAGTAGCTGACAGGGCCTTTAGTGTGGCAGGCTCCACCCTGTGGAACTCCCTGCCTTCTTTCAGACGTCTACATAGCTGTCAACATTTCCTTTTTATTGCGAGGAATCCTATTCGGAATAAGGGAATTTCCCTTTAAAAAAGGGAAACGATGACAGCTATGTCTCTCTTAAAAACTTTACTTTTTAGTTACATCTTTACAATATGGATTCCCCCCACCCTTCAGCCAGCTAGTATCTGTTGCTGTTTTACTGATGTTTGTAAACACGTTTTACAGATATTTATTTTCATTATTTTAAAGTTTATTTATACTTTTCAAATTCATACATTTCATTAATTTCACAATAATTTTAACATTTCAAAGTTTGGCTTCCTCCGCCCCCCCCCCCCTTCTGCCGTTCCTTAAATTTATTTTTTAATATCTTCTGCATATCCAAATTCATTTAATTTGCTCATTTAATTATCTACGTTAAATATAAACTCGTATGAAACTGCAGGTTATTGCAGTAATCCTGCCAATGTTTTTATCTGTTTGCAATTTATCTGTAAATATTCACTAGACCATTTCCATTCTTTTATAAAAAGTTTATCTTGATTTCTTATTCTTCCGGTAAATTTTGCCATTTCTGCATATTCCATAAGTTTTTGCATCCATTCTCCCTTTGCTGGGACTTCTGCTTCTTTCCATTTTTGGGGCGAGTAACATGCTTGCTGTTGTAGTCGCATACATAAATAAATTTCTATACAATTTAGGTAGTTCTGTCCCTAAATTCCCCAAAGAAAAGTTTCTGGGTTTTTTTTTTAAACTAAGATTATTTTGAACATCCTTTTCAATTCATTATTTATCATTTCCCAGTAAGCTTACTGGCTTACCATTTTACAGATATTTATTGACTGATTTAATTGTATTTATGCCACGAGCTGCCTTGATATATGCTATGAAAGTGCAAATCAAAAAAATTCAAATAAATAAATAGTCAGTTAAATAAGCTCTGGCCCCATCCAAGCTATACATTTAAGGCAGCATTATAACATTACCCAGGCCTGTGGCTATTAATTAATCAATCTATGACCTGTAAAAGTGTGGGGACTATTATTCTAATTAGGTTGTCTGTCGGTATGCTCTTTACTATGTTTGTGTCATTGATGCTGTGTAATGTGTTTTAACGTTGTACGACGCCCTGATAAAGGGCAGTATATAAATTTAATAAATAATAACATCTTCTTTCTCTCAAAAAAGGACTACCAATTTCCAGATCTGACATCGCTTTGCAGAAAGAATGGGAAAATGCATTCACTGAGGGCTCTGAAGAGAAATTAGCAGGTAGGTAATTGACATGGGACTCCTGCATTTCGGCCTAGCAAGCTATGCAGACACCTGGCAGACATTTTGATTTCTGTGTGGCCAGACTCCCGTGCCCTCCTTTATTCAACTGGTGGGCACCAGAGGCAGGCAGGACCTTTTTGGTAGTGTCTCCTGCACTCTGGAATTCACTTCTGAAAGATATACAACGGGAGCTCCCCTCAGTTTAAGAAAGTCTTTATAAAAGCTTACCTGTTTTCTCTTACCTGTAACTGAATGCTGAAGAGGTAGCTCTCTACCCTGGCCTTGAGACCTGAGACATGTTTTAAGAGCCTGCCCCTTTCCCAGGACTGTAATTTTTAAAATTCTTTTTAAAATTACAAATTTTAGATTGTTGTAAACCACCCCAGGACCTGCTTGGCAGAGGGTGCGTAATGGATTTACTAATGCTAATAATTTATGCTTCTTATTTCACACACAAAAATACTTAGCACTTGATTATAGAAAAACCTCAAAGCAAGGCACATGTTGTATCATCGAACTACAGCTATTTCCTTGCAGGATTTGGGTTGTGCTTCAGAGTTAAAACAGAAATCAAGGGTAAATTCAAATAATTAAAAATGGTAATAAACTGCAAACACATCAGTATTCTAGATATCTGGGTAGACTTGCCTGAGCAAAAACGTTTTTAGCAGGCACCAAAAAGAGTACAGTGAAGGCACAATATGCAGGGAGTTCCGAAGTATAGAGACTGCCATACTAAAATATCAATTTCCCAAAAATGCGGAACATATTATGTGGCATGTGCAACAGTATCAGTTATTATTTCCTTTTCACCATCAGAGGCTGTTTGATGGAATTGAAAGGCATCTGCCTCCCCACTTACCGTATTTTCTGCTTTCTTTGTTTTCATTGAGTTTCCTTCCTGATTTGAGGACCTGTTCTGATTTCTCTCTCGATTCTTTCAGGTGATGGGAGTGATAGTGATGAAGAAAACAGTCCCCAAAGAAAGAAAACTGAACAAAAGCAGAAGCAGCGCTTGACTTCTGTAGGGGCTGGCTTCCGTGAAGTTCCAATACTGGCAGAACGTCATGCAGGAAACAAAAGGAATATTGAGAATGGAGAGAGACTGTTGATGTGCTCAGAGTGTGGAAAGGGTTTTATTGGCTGGATGAACCTTACTAAACATCAGAGAATCCACATGGGAGAAAAACCACATGAATATTCAGAGAACAGGAAGCCATTCTCTCGGAGCTCAGACCAGAGATTCCATGTTGGCACAAAGCCCTATAAATGCTCAGAGTGTGGAAAGAGCTTCGTTCAGAGCACGTACCTGAGAGTGCATAAAAGAATTCACACAGGGGAGAAGCCGTACAAATGCTTCGAGTGCGGAAAGAGCTTCGGCTGGAGTGGAAACCTGAACAGGCACCACAGAATCCACACAGGGGAGAAGCCGTATCAATGTTCCCAGTGTCAGAAGAGTTTCCGTCACGGATCAAGCCTTAAACTTCACCAGAGAATGCACGGAGGTGAACGCACTTTATAAACATCGAGCTTTTTGTGGAATACATACGTTAATTCGCATTACAAAACTTGCACTTGGGAGAAACTCAACGGCTAAGAGCAGGCATAGGCAGACTCGGCCCTCCACCTGTTTTGGGGCTACACTTCCCATCATCCCTGACCGCTGGTCCTGTTAACTAGGGATGATGGGAGTTGTAGTTCCAAAATACCTGGGGGGCCAAGTTTGCCTATGCCTGGATAGTGGAGCATGGATATTCTGGTATCCCTTCAGGAGAAAGCACATGAACAATTAACAGCAACCTTCACAATCTGGTGCCCTCCAAATGTTTTGGACTACACTTCTCATCGGCCGCGTGCATCACAGCCACTGGGTTCCCCCAAAGAACATGGGTGGTGTTTTGTATTTTGTAGCAAAAATCCACCTTCCCACCAAAATACAGAACAGCCACATAGGATTTGCACCAGCCTGGAGCTTCGATACTTTTGAATATTCATTTATCACTGTCCTGTTGTGTTTGAAAGGAGCTACTGGACAGCACTTTGATTGACTTGTTTATTTCTAGAGTCACGTTTTCCCCTCATTATGACTTACTGGCATTGCATTGCGGTAGGATGTGAGGTTTTTCATTGTTTCTGTGGCTACTGGGCTGCCTTATATGTAGCAGTGCAGAAAGGCGAGCATACTAAACTACAAATTCAATGCAATGAGCTATTTCTGCTTAGTTTTGTACACAGCACACATGTTTTGATAAATAACGACCTTTTGCCTTGCCTTGGCGACATTTGAAAATATGTCTTGGAGATGCCAGTTTTGTGCTGGTGCCTTTTGGATATCTAGACTGGATTTGGAACACATCAAAGAAGAGTTTCAGTTAAACGTGTTGTAAATTTAAACAGGGAAATCCGGGAGGGAAAAATGGGACTTCACAGCGCCATCTGGTGGCACAGTGTTATATTGCACACACAACACTTTCTTTATCAGCCTAGCAGGGTCCTTAATGTGATGAGCACTATGTATATAATGTGTTGTGTGTATTCTTATTTTGTTACTATTTGTATTTGTTATATAAGATTTTTTTATCTGTTGAATTTGCAAATAAACGTTTTTTTTAATGAAACAAAATTTTGGGGAGGGTTGTTCTTGCATTCAGGTCCTGCAGTGGGCTTCCCATTAAAGGGATAGCTCCCATTCACACCATACCTTTAAAACACTATTACAAAGTTGGAAGGGACCCCAGCATCCATGACAGAACTCTTTAGTTCAGACTCCTTTACTTCACATTGCTTTAAACAAATGTGCAGGAATCAATGTAGGCTTATATGGTTTCTCCTAGAGGACATAGGACCTTACTACAGTGGTACCTCAGGTTCAGTACTTAATTCGTTCCGGAGGTCCATTCTTAACCTGAAACTGTTCTTAACTTGAAGCACCACTTTAGCTAATGGGGCCTCCTGCTGCTGCTGCGCTACCATTTCTTTGCCTCATCCTGGGGCAAAGTTCTTAACCCGAGGTAATATTTCTGGGTTAGCGGAGTCTGTAACCTGAAGCGTTTGTAACCTGAGGTACCACTGTACTTCTTTAAAAGTGAAAGCTGCTGCTGCTGCTGCTGCTGCTTTGGTGAGCACTCATAGTTGAGTAAGATTGTCTTCCATAAACACGGTTCTAACAGTGGGTCTGTAAGTGACTGTGGAGGCCAATTCTGGATCCACACGTCCTTCCACAGTGGGGACATAGGTTTCCGGGTGGGAGTTGATCATGGTGAGGGTTTGCCAAGCGTGCCTTCCTCTTAGCACGTTTCTCCCTTGCGTCCTGAGTTTGAGCATCTTCAAAGTCCAGGACACCTTTGGTAAAGGCTGTTCTCCAATTGGTGTGCTCGAAGGCCAGTATTTCACAATTGTTGGTGTTTATACTACATTTTTTTAAAGATTTGCCTTGAGAGAGTCTTTACACCTCTTACAGTCATAGGAAATTGGTAGGGCTATGGATGTTCCTGGCCTGAAATCCTGGTGTAGATCTACACTTAAGGTTTTTAACGCTAAAAAGGAGTTAAGGAATTATTCTGACAATCATATAACCACACGACTTTTTAAAAAACGATTCATAATGCATTATTAAAATGTGACACCAGAGGGCGCTGCAGAGCAACCAGAAACCAGGGAGGGAAAGCGAAACCAAAGGGGACTTTTGCTGCCTTGACTTTTTACAATGATATTTCTATTTTATTTTTTTTAAAGATATTTATTAAGGATTTTAAACATTAAGTTCACCAAACACATATAAAACCATCACCCAAATACAACAAACAAAGAAAAACAGAAAAAAGCAAAGAGATTAACATATAATAGAAAACATACAACAAAATCAAATATCCAACAACCATATTTTCTTAGCCTTTTGGACTTCCTCACATCTCCCATTCCTGCGTTCCCAATTATAAAATTATAAACAGCAATTTATCACCTTGTTTCAACTCCTATTTTGTAATTTTCAAATATTATGTCTCCGACTTTAAATATTTTTATCAAATACTTAAATACTTAATTTAGACATAATGTTATTCCAAAATTTATCTTTTTCTCAGATCTCACTTATTCTCATATTTCTTTCAACTAAATTGCTGGTGCCGTGTTGTTTTCAGTCCTGCATCCTTCTTAACACTCATACAATTTACAATGTTTTGTAAATAGTCTTTAAACTTTTTCCAGTCCTCTTCCACTGCCTCTTCTCCCAGGTCTCGGATTCTGTCAGTCATTTCTGCCAGTTCCATGTAGTCTATCAGTTGCGTCTGCCATTCTTCCACGGTGGGCAAATCTTGGGTCTTCCAATATTTTGCGATAAGTATTCTTGCTGCTGTTGTTGCATACATAAAGAAAGTTCGATCCTTCTTTAACACCCTCTGACCAACAATACCCAAAAGGAAGGCCTCTGGTTTCTTAGAGAAGGTATACTTAAATACCTTTTCCAATTCATTATATATCATTTCCCAGAAAGCCTTAACCCTAGGGCAAGTCCACCAGAGGTGAAAGAATGTTCCTTCAGTTTCCTTACATTTCCAACATTTGTTATCAGGCAGGTGATATATTTTTGCAAGCTTGACTGGGGTCATGTACCACCTATATATCATTTTCATAACATTTTCTTTCAAGGCATTACATGCCGTGAACTTCACACCGGTGGTCCATAACCTTTCCCAGTCAGCAAACATAATATTGTACCCAATGTCCTGTGCCCATTTTATCATAGCTGATTTAACCGTTTCATCTTGTGTATTCCATTTTAACAGCAAGTTGTACATTTTTGAAAGTACCTTAGTCTTAGGTTCTAACAGTTCTGTTTCTAGTTTCGATTTTTCCACCTGGAATCCTATCTTTTTGTCCGAATTAAAAACCTCCTTAATCTGAGCATAGTGTAACCAATCTCGCACTTTATCCTTTAATTTCTCCAAACTCTGCAATCTCCAAGTATCTCCATCTTTTTCTAATATTTCCCAATATTTCGGCCATTTGGCCTCCATATTGAGTCTTTTCCGGGCCTTAGCTTCCATTGGTGACAACCACCTTGGGGTCTTGTTTTCTAATAAGTCTTTGTTACAATGATATTTCTAATATCGTTCTAATAACTTTTAAAAGGTGAGTGTAGTTCCAGCTCTAGACAGCCACTGCCAGTCAGTCCAGAAAATACTGAGCTGGACAGATGGATAGTATAAGGCACTTTGCTATGTTCCTATTAAAGCAGAGGGCCAAAGCTCAGTGCCTGGGCATCTGTTTTGGCATGGTCCCCACTTCTGCATAGACCAGGGGTTGGAAGCCTCTGGCCGGTGAGCCAGACTTGGTTTGCCAGGCCTTCTCCTGTGGGCCACAAGTCCATTTTGGGCAAGTCACAAAACATCTCATGTGGGCAGGGCAGGGCTTCAAAGAAACAACCAAGAGCTTAAATTGAGTCCCTGATGGTTGCATTTCTCCCACCACCCATCAGCTGAAACTGCTGCTAAAATAATAATAATAATAATAATAATAATAATAATAATAATAATAATATATTTATACCCCACCCATCTAGCTGGGTTTCCCTAGCCACTCTGGCTGGCTCCTAACAGAATATTAAAAGCACAATAAAACATCAAACATTAAAAACTTTCCTAAACACACCTGCTTTCAGATGTCTTCTAAAAGACAGATAGTTGTTTACTTCATTGACATCTGATGGGAGGGCATTCCACAGGGAGGGTGCTACTACCAAAAAGGCCCTCTGCCTGGTTCCCTGTTACCTCACCTCTTGCAGTGAGGGAATCGCCAGAAGGCCCTCGGAGCTGGACCTCAGTGTCCAGGTTGAACAATGGGGGTGGAGATGCTCCTTCAGGTACACTGGGCCGAGGCAGTTTAGGGCTTTAAAGGTCAGCACCAACACATTGAATTGTGCTTGGAAACGTACTGGGAGCCAATGAAGGTGTTTCAGGACCGTTGTTATATGGTCTTGGTGGCCACTCCCAGTCAAAACTGCTCAGAAGACTGAGCAAAGATTTGACTTCCCAGATCGGATCAGAGACCTACCCTATTTTTCCAGAAAAAGAGGTAGAAGAAGAAGAAGAGTTTGGATTTGATATCCCGCTTTATCACTACCCGAAGGAGTCTCAAAGCGGCTAACATTCTCCTTTCCCTTCCTCCCCCACAACAAACACTCTGTGAGGTAAGTGAGGCTGAGAGACTTCAGAGAAGTGTGACTGGCCCAAGGTCACCCAGCAGCTGCATGTGGAGGAGTGGAGACGCGAACCCGGTTCACCAGATTACGGGTCTACTGCTCTTAACCACTACACCACACTGGTGCCAGAACTCACCATGAACGCCTCCCTTTTTGTCTTAGAATGGCAATGGCACCCACATAAGAGGTGCTGGAACTCACCTGAGAGGTTCCAGAACCTACCTGAGAGGCGCCGGAACTTAGTTCTGGTGGGTTTCCCCCGGGAAAAAAGCCCTGGACCTACTCAACAACAACAGGCAGTATGGACCAGAGCACATTTTCCTATTGGCTGAATTATTTCTCCTTTCAGCCACTCCTGATCTGTCTTGGGTGGTTGCCAGGAGTCAATGCAGTGTAAGCCGTCAGTGGAGACTTAAGGAAGCTGGAGAGGCTCCAGAAGTAATTTGCATTTTCTCACCATGGATCATAGAGAGAAGTAGAGTTCGTATGTCCTCCATTCCCCGCTCCACCTTGGAGCACAGCAGGGACCCCTAGCTGACCCCAATCCTCTCTGACGCATGCACATCCTGTACACATCCGGTGCCATTAGCCAATTTGCTTCTCTGGCTCATAGAGCAGAGTTGTAGCAAAGTGCACACAGGCATGAACATTTTGAGCATCACAACACTGGCGATGGTAAGAGGACTTTGGTTGTTCCCAGCAATGTGATATTAGCTCTCTGAAATTTGGAATGTCTCCAGGTAGAATGGTATAAAGATAACCCCAATGGCAGCTGAAGGGCAGAAATCACCCAAGCTGCTGTCTGTAGGCTAATTTTGCTCACACAACTGGACTTTTGTCGTTTTCCTACTCCTTTCTCCATGTAGTCCTGTCTACCTGAACTCTGGGAAGTTACAGGGTGGGGTGCCTGATGTGACTGACTGCTGGGTCCAGTGTCGCCACAGCAGATTGGAATTACCGTATTTTTTGCTCTATGAGACTCACTTTTTACCTCCTAAAAAGTAAGGGGAAATGTGTGTGCATCTTATGGAGCGAATGCAGGCTGCGCAGCTATCACAGAAGCCAGAACAGCAAGAGGGATTGCTGCTTTCACTGCGCAGCAATTCCTCTTGCTGTTCTGGCTTCTGAGATTCAGAATATTTTTTTCCTTGTTTTCCTCCTCCTAAAACTAGGTGCGTCTTGTGGTCTGGTGCGTCTTATAGAGCAAAAAATACAGTATCTATCCAAAGTCCTAAAACCTCAGCATTGAGGAATAGTGAACGTCTAGTGTTTCCACTTTATTAATTTTTTTTAATTTAATTGAAATTTTCAGATAAACGAAAGCATACATAATAACAGATGAGACACAGATAACGAAACCTGACCATGAACGTAATCCCAGTGCCAATTGTAAACACACAGAAAGAAGGGTGGGGGCACAAATAATAATGGAGAAGATGTAGAAACACCAATAGGAAAGGCCAATAAATATAATTTATATATATATTTCTTTTTAAGAATGCATAAACCAGTTTAAGATGTAAATAATAATACAAATACTTCTTTTTGCATCCGAGATACCTTGCAGAAAATTAAATTGCAAGGACTCTTTGTGCAACCTTCACCATAGTTTTTACATGCAATAGCTAAAAATACCCACTAAATCATTTTACGTCTGCTAAAAGTTTTCAAACTTTGTCAGACAGAACTAATTTAGCAATAACTTTAAATGCTGAGAGTTAAATCTTAAGAACAAAGCCTAGGAATAAAGAGGACAGCAATGTATACTTTTAGAACCAGTAAATCACAATATGCAGGAAAACCAAGGCTAAACCAAGAGATTTTTAAAATTCTTATGCAATAACAAACCTAATAGATGTGTTTAGTTAACCATTACAATGCACATGTGGGTAGATTTACAGACCTGTGACTATAGTTACAATTTCTTATAACCATTTGTCTCCAGATAATTTATACCTTTTCACGCTAAATGCCAAAAATTGTCTACCCACTATTCAGCAATATCAGTTCATAATGGAGGGTGGAGATTCAGGATGGGGCAAGATAGGACAGCTCCCTGTTGTCACAAAACAAATGCAACAAATGAAAACCAAATAACTGAAAATGACACTTTAGATCTAAATTGTCTGTTATACTCCATGACTTTTACTGCGACTGGTCTAAACCACTGAGCCTAGGGCTTGCCAATCAGAAGGTTGGCGGTTCGAATCCCTGCAACGAAGCGAGCTCCCATTGTTCTGTCCCAGCTCCTGCCCACCTAGCAGTTCGAAAGCACGTCAAAGTGCAAGTAGATAAATAGGTACCACTCCAGCAGGAAGGTAAACGGCATTTCCATGCGCTGCTCTGGTTCGCCAGAAGAGGCTTCATCATGCTGGCCACAGGACCCGGAAGCTGTCTGTGGACAAATGCCGGCTCCCTCGGCCTAAAGAGCGAGATGAGCACACAACCCCAGAGTCGTCTGCGACTGGACCTAACAGTCAGGGGTCCTTTACCTTTACCTTTACACTTGCCATTCCTTATTCCACCATCCCTTTAGAGTGCAATGAATTATATCTCCAGTGCTGGGCCCATTTCAGCCATGCAGCTGTTGCTGTTTGGCAGGGTTTTAGTTTTTAATTCTTGTATCCCGATCTTTCATTTGCTTTCAGTTCTGCTATCCTTTTTCCTTTCTCCTTCCTTGCCCCTCTCTCTTTCACAACCCACCTCTTAGCGAAAGCTGCATCTTCATCCTCAGGTGATGCCCAAGAAAAGGCACGTACCTGGCTGACTCAGTGACCTTTCCCCACAAATGCCAGGAAGGATGAAGTCAGAGCCAGTTAACTCCCTTGTATCTGTCACTAAGGCATTAAGCAGTTTATGTTTAAAGCATTTCTTGCCCTTCCCTTCCTCCTGAGGCTGGTAAGGAGCTTTTGTAATAAGTCTAATATATGCATTTTAAAATTGTTTTGCAAGACCTACTTACCCTTCAAATTCAACACAACCTAATCAAGTATTCTGCATAGGATTGCACTTGAAGAATTCCAGGGTTTGTTTAGCTGAAAAGCATCAGCATACACACATTACAGAAAACGTAAGTTTCCAAAATCCATTATTATCAGGGCATCAACTTTTTCAAAACGACCAGTCTTCTTTAAACGTATATTCTTCTTGTTCTCTTATTCTGTAAGTTAAATCTGTGAGCTGCACGTATTCCATCAGTTTAAGTTGCCATTCTTCTTTAGCTGGGACCTCACTCGTTTTCCATTCTGGGGCTAACAAAACACGGGCCACAGTAGTAGCATACATAAATAGTCTTTTTTGAAACCTGGGAATTTCCCTCTGAATTATCCCTAACAAAAAAGACTCCTAACAAAAAGAAGACTGGAAAATGTTTCCTGAATATATGGGTGAAAATTGTGTTTATTTAAAAACGCTGGTAGCATTAAGATAAGTTCAACAGTGTAAATAAGTTTTGATGGATATAACAATGGTTTAGTTCATGTAAAATATGCAGGGATGTATGGTATGCAAAATGAACCACGGAAAGGGAAGAAGGGAAGTCATTGATTTAAGGTTGTTTAAATGAATACTTTGAAATATATATATACTTTTTCAGAACAACTAAAGTGTTACTAAAAAGTATGCAAGCTTTAGGTTGCACCAAATCTCTTCATCAGGCTAGAATCAGGCTGGAGTTTATTTACTTAAGAGATCGCCTTACCCCTTATGTACCAACTTGATCACTTCAGTCTGCAGAACTTGCACCTCTCCTTATCTCTATTCTGTGATTGAAGGGGGTTGGACTAGAATCATTGTACTGTTTTAGACGCCTCCTGAAAGCGTTTCTCCTTTGGCAGGTCTGCCCAGACACATGATTTGGTTACCCTGATGGAGAAAATAAGAATTTCACAAACTGTACCATTTTGATCAAACTCATGTTGGTAGCTTCGAGAATACTGTCCAACCGTCTTGTCCTCTGTCGTCCCCTTCTCCTTGTGCCCTCCATCTTTCCCAACATCAGGGTCCTTTCCAGGGAGTCTTCTCTTCTCATGAGGTGGCCAAAGTATTTGGAGCCTCAGCTTCACAATCTGTCCTTCCAGTGAGCACTCAGGGCTGATTTCCTTAAGAATGGATGGGTTTGATCTTCTTGCAGTCCATGGGGCTCTCAAGAGTCTCCTCCAGCACCAGAATTCAAAAGCATCAATTCTTCGGCGTGCTCTGGTTCATGGGGTCACGAAGAGTCGGACACGACTAAATGACTAAACAACAACAACCATTTTGATTATTCCATTTTCTTTTGAGCCTATGGCCTAGCTAAACTGAAAAGCCTGGCGCATTCCTGCCTGCTTTCAGAACTAGCTGCTTTTAGGTACTGCACATAGCGAATGTCCGTTCCAGAACACTGAAAAGAACAATCTGTTGGGATCTATGGTGACCGCTGTTTGCATGGAAGGAGAATCGGCTAGGCATGGCAATTGTGATTCATCTTGAATTGTTTTGTAGACACATGAAAGAGGATATTGGGAGGCATTTAATGAATAGGAAAATTAGTCAAAGTCTAAAGAAAGAAAGAATAAATGGTTATATGTCATCGCATGATATTATGGTAAGGGCTGATCTAAAGAGCCAGGTGATTTTGGTTGGTTCAAGGTGATGACATTGGGTTGCATCTGTTAAGAATGCTGTGTTGCATCTGTTAAGAATCCTTTGATTGGTGAATAGTAATCACGTGTGTGTAAAAACATTGCTTTGAATGGGATTCTTTACAGCCTCCTCCTTATTTTTGAGGCTGTCTCTATGCACCTTTTGGGTTTCTGGGAAGGATACCCCAAGTCTAGGAACCCCCTTTTAATTTCTCCAACAACACCTGCTCTTAAATTTCATTTTTGTTGCTTGACCGTTTTTATAAAATGTAAAATGTGTTACGTATGATGATGATGAATATATTTGTTTACTGCTTTGGGCTCCTTTGGGAGGAAGGGCAGGATATAGATTTAATTAATTAATTGGGTAATTAATTGAACAAAGCAGGGGCATACACAATGGCTACTTCTATTGAATTAATGCTGTGGAAATTATTTAGCCTCGTCAAATTTAGTCTATTGGTCGCACAAGCATCCTCAACCAGAGGTGGCCATTGCCAGGAAATACTGATGGGGAAGTCCATTCAGAGCATTTGCAAAACCTTGTGGTCAAAGGATGGGACATTTCTCTGGCAAAGTCAAGTCCCACAATCTCAAGCTTGTTGGTTTCATCACTCAGGCTTGCATTCACACAGCAGCTAAATCTGTTTTCTCAACTTTTTGCTCACAGTTACCGGTAATTTCCATCCTATATTTGAACTTCCTCACGACGTAAAAAACCACCTCTGGAAATATATGGGAATATAGCACAAGTTCAGCGCTCAAATCCATGTTCTTTGTTTCCATGGCAGAAAAAATCCATTGGCAAATAACGTGGAGATGAACATGCACATTTAACTTGCGTGATTTCAGTTATATGCAATTGTAGGCGAGCTAGCTGAAATTGCATGCGTTAAATGCAAGCAAGACGGAGAGCTAAAAAGCGCTTTCTGCACCAGATCCACCAGGTACGTAAAGAGCTTTTAAGCTCTCCACTTTCCTAGGCGGGCAAGGCCCACACAGCACACTAACTCTGGGGTGCTCCCCTTCCTCTTGGTTCATGTGGGAACCAATGACACTGCAAGCAATAGCCTCCAGAAGATCAAAAGAGACTACGAGGCTCTGGGCAGGAAATTGAAGCAATTAAATGCACAAATTGTGATCTCATCTGTCCTCCCAGTTGAACGACGTGGCCCAGGGAGAGAGGGGAAAATAGTGGAAGTGAACAGCTGGCTTCGCAAATGGTGTAAACAGGAACGGTTTGGATTCTTAGATCACGGACTGCAGTTTCTTGAAGATGGACTTCTGGCAAGCGATGGGCTGCACCTCACAACGGTTGGGAGAAATGTTTTTGCCAAAAATCTCAGAAACCTCATCAGGAGGGCTTTAAACTGACTAATGTGGGGGAGGGAGACAGTGCTCCTGAAGGTAGGAGTCTATCAATTGATGAAGATGATCATCCAAATGTCATAGACCAAATGGAGCAAACAGCACGCAGACCTAGTGGTGGGAGGAAAAAATCCTTAAATAAGAGTCACGGGGGAATGATTAATGGACTTCAATGTCTGTACACTAATGCGCAAAGCATGGGAAATAAACAAGATGAGCTTGAGCTCTTGGTACAGCAAACTAAATATGACATAATAGGCATCACTGAAACCTGGTGGGATAAGTCCCATGATTGGAATGTAATAATGGGGGGATACAATCTATTTCAGAGAAACAGACCAGACAAGAAAGGAGGACGAGTGGCGTTATATGTCAGGGATGTGTATACCTGTGAAGAGATCCAAGATTTAGAACCTCAAAGCCAAAGTGAGAGCATTTGGGTCAAAATTAAGGGAGAGAAGAATAACAGTGACCTCATTGTGGGAGTTTACTATAGATCCCCAAGCCAAACGGAGGACATAGATGATGCCTTCCTGGAACAGATGGCCAAGCATGCAAAAGGAAGGGAGATAGTAGTAATGGGGGACTTCAATTACCCGGATATTTGTTGGATGTCAAACTCAGCCAAGAGCATAAGGTCAAACAGATTCCTCACTGGCCTTGCAGACAACTTCATTGTCCAGAAAGTGGGAGAAGCAACAAGAGGAACAGCCATTTTAGATCTGGTCCTAACCAATGTTGATGACCTGGTTAGTGGGGTAGAAGTGGAAGGATCATTAGGCGCGAGTGATCATGCTCTTCTGAAGTTTACTATACAGCGGAAAGGAGCAGCCAAGCATACTAGGACTCAATTTCTTGACTTTAAGAAAGCCGACTTCATAAAACTTAGGGAAGTGCTGGGTGAGATCCCATGGACAGTAATACTAAAAGGAAAGGGAGTTCATGATGGCTGGGAGTTTGTTAAGAGGGAGATACTAAAAGCACAACGTCAGGCAATACCAATGAGACAGAAACATGGAAGGTGCCTAAAGAAGCCAGGGTGGCTATCTAAAGAACTTTTAACTGAGTTAAGATTAAAAAAGGATGTGTACAAAAAATGGAAAAGGGGGGAAACCACCAAAGAGGAATTCAAACAAATAGCCAGCACGTGTAGACACAAAGTCAGAAAAGCTAAAGCACAGAATGAACTCAGGCTTGCTAGAGAGGTTAAAAGCAACAAAAAAGGCTTTTATGGGTATGTCCGTAGCAAAAGGAAGAACAAAGAAACAGTGGGGTCACTCAGAGGAGAAGATGGTGAAATGCAAACAGGGGACACAGAAAGGGCTGAACTCCTCAATGCCTTCTTTGCCTCAGTCTTCTCCGATAAAGAAAACAATGCCCGACCTGAAGAATTTGGAGCAAATGATTCAGCAGAGGAAACACAGCCCAGAATAACTAAGGAGATAGTACAAGAATACTTGGCTAGTTTAGATGTATTCAAGTCTCCAGGGCCAGATGAACTGCATCCAAGAGTATTAAAAGAACTGGCAGATGTGATCTCAGAACCACTGGCAGTCATCTTTGAGAATTCCTGGAGAACAGGCGAAGTCCCGGCAGACTGGAGGAGGGCAAATGTTGTCCCTATTTTCAAAAAGGGGAAAAGAGAGGACCCAAATAATTCCACCTAAACATTAGGAAGAACTTCCTGACAGTAAGAGCTGTTCGACAGTGGAATTTGCTGCCAAGGAGTGTGGTGGAGTCTCCTTCTTTGGAGGTCTTTAAGCAGAGGCTTGACAACCATATGTCAGGAGTGCTCTGATGGTGTTTCCTGCTTGGCAGGGGGTTGGACTCGATGGCCCTTGTGGTCTCTTCCAACTCTATGATTCTATGATTCTATGACATCGTGGCACAATCTCACACCCTTCAACATTTCTTGGATGGAAATAGGCACGACTATTTACACAGGTCCCAAAAGATCTACTGTGGTTCCCTGTACATTTCCAAGCACAATTTGACGTGCTGGTACTGACCTTTAAAGCCCCAAATGGCCCTGGCCCTGTATACCTGAAGAAGCATCTTTACTCCCATTGTTCAGCCCAGACACTGAGATCCAGCTCTGAGTGTCTTCTGCTGGTTCCCTCGAAGCCAGGTCACAGGGAACCAGGAACCTGCCCTGTGGAACATCTTCCTGTCAGATGTCAAGGAAACAAACAGCTATCTGACTTTTAGAAGACATCTGAAGGCAGCCCAGTACAGGGAAGTTATTACTGTTTAATGTTTTACTGTGTTTGATGTTTTAATTTGTTGGAAGCCACCCAGAGGCAATCCAGTCAGGTGGGTGGCATATAAATAACAATTTCTTCTTCTTCTTCTTCTTCTTCTTCTTCTTCTTCTTCTTCTTCTTCTTCTTCTTCTCCCTTTGTGGCTTAGGGCCATCGTATTTATGGGACCGCCTCTCCTGGTATGCTCCGCAGAGGACCTTAAGGTCCATGAATAACCATAGTTTAGAGGTCCCGGGCCCTAAGGAAGTCAGATTATCCTCCACCAGGGCCAGGGCCTTCTCAGTGATGGCTCCGACCTGGTGGAATGCTCTGTCCCATGAGACTAGGGCCCTGCAGGATTTAACCTCCTTCCACAGGGCCTGTAAGACAGAGCTATTCTGCATGGCTTTCAATTTGAACTTAGCCTGATCTTTTATTCCCCTTCCTTCCCTCCCCCTCCCCTTTTTATGAAGATTACCCGCTCTGGGATCCCACAGCTAATTCTCCCCTGGTCTCCAGCTAGCCCTGGTGATCATCCAATGTTTATTGGATGGATTCCCCCCCTAAACTGATCTTTGAATTCTGAATTTATTGTTATGCACGTTTTATACTGTATTTTATGCTGTTTTTCGTTGCATCAATTAAATGTTTTAAATTTGTTGTTAGCCACCATGAGCCCAGTTTTCTGAACTGGGAAGGGCGAGGCACAAATAAAACTTATTATTTATTTATTTATTTATTATTATTCTATTATTATTCTCTGCCTTGTGCAGGCTCTGGGGATGTTATGCTCCCAACCCCTTCCCGCTTAGCCATGGGGCAATTCCAAAAGTTTGGGCATATGGAATTTCCATGTATACAGTACATGATACACAAAACCCATGGAACCAAATCCCCATGTAAGATGTGGCCTTGCTCTATTCCCAGGTCCCTCTCAGGAATGAACCTGGGACCTTCTGTATGGAAAGCAGATGTCCTGCCACCTTGAATGGAGGGTTGGCTTGGGAACTTCAACCATCTGGCTGATATGGGTTGAGAGGCCATGATAAAGTTTGATGCAGGCCCAGAAAGAACACAGGTGTGTGTGAAAGAGGTTGTGAGGGTGGAGTGGAGGGAGGGGGAGAATGAGAAAGAAATTCAGAGGGACAGACAAGCGCTCCAAGTCCCTTTATCACTCTCAAGGACTGCCAGGGCTCAAGGCTACAGAAAGTCCAATGGATGTACAGTAAATACAGCCCACACAAGTTTGCTAAGACAATTTCGCAACTTCCACAGTTTTGGAAGCACAAGATGGTCACAAAGTCCAGTCATTTTGGATTTGGCTCTGTTGCAAGGGAGGGCTCTGTAGCACGTTCAGCTATTTTTTTATTGCCTCATTCATTCCACCCCCCTCCCAGGATTTGTCAGATGAAAATTGCTCCTTTCCCCACATATGGTGGGACTGCCCATAGGTGTTTAAATTCTGGACAGCAGTTTGGCAAGAAGTGACCCAAAACCGAAAATATCCTGTTACATATCCCCATAGGAGCCAGTGTGGTGTAGTGGTTAAGAGCGGTGGTCACGTAATCTGGGGAACCGGGTTCGCGTCTCCGCTCCTCCACATGCAGCTGCTGGGTGACCTTAGGCCAGTCACACTTCTTTGAAGTCTCTCAGCCCCACTCACCTCACAGAGTGTTTGTTGTGGGGGAGGAAGGGAAAGGAGAATATTAGCCGCTTTGAGACTCCTGAAGGGGGGTGAAAGGCGGGATATCAAATCCAAACTCTTCTTCTTCTTCTTCTTCTTCTCTACTGTCCCAATTAAATCAGGATATCCCGTTTTAGGGCTATGCACTCTCACGTGGGTCACTTGACTCGCCTGGGACCGCATCATGGAAGACGCACAGCCCAGATTTTGGCCATTCTCTTGACATGGATGCTGGTGGCTGTCAGAATGTGCCATAGATTTGCATAGCAGCATTATGATAGCAGTTTTATGGTAATTCATTAAAGATCCCTAGCATAAAGGTAAAGGTAAAGGTAAAGGGACCCCTGACCATTAGGTCCAGTCGTGACCCACTCTGGGGTTGCTGCATTCATCTCACTTTATTGGCTGAGGGAGCCGGCGTGCAGCTTCCGGGTCATGTGGCCAGCATGACTAAGCCGCTTCTGACGAACCAGAGCAGCACACGGAAATGCCATTTACCTTCCCGCCAGAGTGGTACCTATTTATCTACTTGCACTTTGACGTGCTTTCAAACTGCTAGGTTGGCAGGAGCAGGGACCGAACAATGGGAGCTCACCCCTTGCGGGGATTCAAACCACCAACCTTCTGATCAGCAAGTCCTAGGCTCTGTGGTTTAACCCACAGCGCCACCCGTGTCCCTATCCCTAGCATGGAATTTGACTTTTTCACAGTGGCCACACACTGGGTCGACATCTTCATTGATCTATCCACTATTACTCCATGCTCTTGTTCCTGGTCAGTCACAGCCAGTTCAAGCCCCATGAATGTATATGTGAAATTAAATTATTATTTTTGCACTGGCATGCATCTCTTTACACTTGCTTATACCCAATTGCATTGGCCATTTTACTGCAGCTTGGAGGGGTCCTTCACAAACTCGTTTTCTTTTAAGGACCCTCATCCGCAAACCTGGCCACCTCACTGCGCACACACCAATGTCCCTTCGGGTGCTGAGATGTTTACTGAACCTTCATAAGATGTACTTCACAAATGGAGCACAATGCAAATGAAAGTCCCTTAAGCTGCGTGCTCCAAAGGGCATGTTAAAGCTACACAGCCTTATGCTTTGTTTGGCACCTGGCCAAACCCCGCAGAGGCATCCAAACTGGAGAAATACCTGGCACTTGCCGTTTCCCCCAGTCCATCCTTTGTGGGAATGAGGAAATGTTCTCTTTTGATGGACATATTCAACTGTTTGCATTCTTCTCTCAGCTGCACCAGGAAAGACAGACGGCAGATTTCTTTGATATCATGTTTCATTCATTTAACAACTTATTCAAAAACATCTTAAACCTCCATTTGGCCAAATTTGGCTGCCCACCTGTAGATACACCTGTGGAGACATCTGGATGGTTTATATTGAGTTATATGGGTGTGTTGATTATTATTGTATCCTTCATGTGAGCTGTTGATGTTCTTTTTTCTCCTTCACTTTCCCCCTCTTCCTCTACTTTCATTGTTTCTTCTTTGATTGTATGAATCATCATCATCCCAGAACATTTGTTGTATAAAAAGCTGCAGGATTTCAGCAGAAAGTTATGGGATGCTCACTAATTGGAAATGAAACTGTTAGCTCAGCCCTGAAACTATTAGCAGGTTCAATGATCCCCCCATAAAAATGTCTAACCTTAGGAAAACTTATCACTTTGGATAGAAAACTCAGACAGTGGGAGAGAATCACATGCCTTGAGGGAGTCTTTAAACCTCTTTTGTTGACCGCCAGCATTATGCTTTCCATTTTTAAGTTCGGAATAGAGTAGTTGCTTTGGAAGACGATCATCCGGCATCATCACTTCAACACTGGTGATCTTTTCTTCTTCCAGTACACCGGCATTAGTTCACCTGTCTTCCCAAGTGATGTAAACACCTCCTTAAAGACCTATCTATTTAGGCAGGCATTCCCAGGCTCACAAGATTCATCACATTGCTCTGTTTCGCTATTTATTGATATTTATCAAATGTTTTATTGATGGCCTCTCTGTTTTTACTTATGTATTCCTTTGTATTTTTTGGATTTGAGTGCGGCATTTCGTTTTTGTTTTCCCAAGTAGCTTGCTGCGATTTAGGCAAACTGCTTTGGGGTTCTACATACTTAGAGGTACATAATATGCATGGGAGGTCCAGAGGGTGGCACATGGAAACAAGCCTTTTCAGTGGGGGCTCCCTTGTTGTGAAATGCTCTCTTCAGGAAGGCTCACCTGGTGCCTACAGGATAAATATTGACCTCCTGTATCCAGAATGCTTAGCTCTAGTTAATGCATGATGGGGTTAAGACCACAGTTTTGCAGGTTTAACTTGGTCATGCCCCCTCACATTTAGAGGATGGGCTGTCAAAGCTTTTTATTCCTTCTCTTCCACCATGTGAATCCTAAGCAGGAAATTGTCCAGTAGCACCTTAGAGACCAACTAAGTTTGTTCTGGGTATAAGCTTTCGTGTACATGCAAACTTCTTCAGATACTTCTTCAGATGCATGCACACAAAAGCTTATACCCAGAACAAACTTAGTTGGACTCTAACGTGGTACTGGACAATTTATTTATTTATTTATTTATTTATTTCGACTAAGCTGGAAAGTTAGCTTTCTTGCTGAGAAGGACTGGGGTGCAATAATCAAATCGTCTGCAAATGCCAAAACATAAGAAACTTGTTTGGTTTTGCACTTAGTGTGCAAGGACTTGTCTGCATGATTTTGTGTGTACCTCAGCTGTGTGAGCAAGTTGTGTAGCTTCCCACTGCATGCTCTAACTGCTTGTTTTAATCCAGAAAGCCCCCTCTGAAGCCATAACCTCCAACATTTCTGTGATGAAATCAGGGGCATCCTACCTTGCATATTTCCTTTGGTTTGATGAAACCTTGGGGCTGTTTCGTATAGATCTCTTACAAGATCTGCCCACACAAAAATGCCACTTTAATGTCTATGAGTTTCATTTGTTTAGAACCTAATACTCTCTCGGTGAGAGAGCCCCAGACCTGGATCTAGGCATCCAGGGAATTCTTATTTTACTATTTTGAACCAAATTACCATTAAAACACCCACAGTCCCATCATCATGTATCTTTAGGCACCAGGCAAATACTTTTCTGTTTAACCAGGCCTTTGGCTTTTAACTATCTGTGGGTGTGATTTGATCTAATCTGATTTGATTGTTTTACTGTATCTTTGTGGGGGTTTTGTTTGTTCGTTTGTTGGTTTGCTTGCTTCCTTGCTTGTACGTCACCATGAGTTGAGCAAAAAAAAGCAACTAATAAATTTAATAAATAATAATAGTTTATAAATAATTAGCGATGATGACAACGGAAGCCGGATCACGTATAACTGCTCTGACACCATCACAAGCACAAGTCGCCATGAATGCACAATAAGGCAAAGATGTCTGCTGTGGGGGGGCAAGTCCTGTCCCTCAGGATAGCCTTGAGACAAGCTGGGAAAGAGGGGGAATTGGATTCCATACCTGAGTGGCCTGCAGGGAATTTCAAGGCAGGACTGTGATGGAAGGGAGGCCGATTTTTCTCATTGAAGCGGACCAGATGTTTGGAGCAACGGCCAACGACTGAACAAAATGTGTGATGCTCTGCCAGCCTGCTTGTGCCAAGGGGACAGCAATAGCGTTATGGAATGCCTGGGCCTGAAATAAATCTTCTTCCCAGCCCCCAGGGTAGCTTCCTCCTTCCCTTCCCTCTGGGTGAAACACAGGACAGTGCCTTGCATAACAAACACTGCCAGTGACCTCTTTTCTCTCTCTCTGTCTCTCTCCCCTGTTTGCTTGCCAGGGGACATTCTGTGTGCTCTTTGTGACTCAAGAGCTGCCCACACTTCCAGCACCTCCTCCCTGGGGGCTGTTTGTAGAGGACGAGAGTCAGTTATAAAGAGACGGGCTGGACTGGCGAAGGCAGGAGCAGCACAGGGCGCAAAGGACCAGCCTCCACCTCGCCTGCCCATCGCCTGTATCCTGACCACCATGGGGAAGGGCCGGACCCTTGTGGGACCCAGCTTCTTTCTCCTGCTGCTGTTCCTCCTTCCTGGGGACACCTCGGCGTCCGCCACAGAACCGTAAGCTGCTTGCTGGAGGGGTTATCCCACCCCCCCACACACACACACTTCCTTGCTTTCTGCAAAGTCCACCTCTGCCTCTATCCCCCAGAGAGCAACTCTCTTAAATCCCCATGCACAGCTTTGCAAAGGCAGAAGGTAGGGAGGCCAACAGCAGGGGGTGCTAGAGCCAGCACTTACCTGATGGCTGAATGCTGGTTTTGCTGCAACTTACAGAGAGGGGAAGGGGCAAGGCAGTGGGGAGGTCAGCACAGTGTGGGCGCCCCGGCAGGAGCATTGGAGTAGCAGCAAGGAGGTTGGCGCAGTGCGGACACACCTGCAGAAGCATTGGAGTAGCTCCATGGGCGTGTATGCTCTCTGCCAACCTCCCCACTGCATCACCCGTCCCTCTGCGTAAGTGGCAGTAATACAGGCACCTATAAAAATAGCACTGGCTCTTACTATAGCTAGATAGAAAGGTAAAGGGACCCCTGAACATTAGGTCCAGTCGTGGCTGACCCTGGGGTTGCGGTGCTCATCTTGCTTTACTGGCCGAGGGAGCCGGCGTACAGCTTCCGGGTCATGTGGCCAGCATGACTAAGCCGCTTCTGGCGAACCAGAGCAGCGCACGGAAACGCCGTTTACCTTCCCGTCAGAGCGGTACCTATTTATCTACTTGCACTTTGACATGCTTTCGAACTGCTAGGTTGGCAGGAGCAGGGACCGAGCAACGGGAGTTCACCCCGTCACGGGGATTAGAACCGCCAACCTTCTGATTGGCAAGTCCTAGGCTCTGTGGTTTAACCCACAGCGCCACCCACATCCCACTATAGCTAGATAGTCATAGTGTGACGCGGGTGGCGCTGTGGGTTAAACCACAGAGCCTAGGGCTTGCCGATAGCTAGATAGTCATGGGGGAAAGCATCAATTGGAGGAATTCCACCAAAGCTTTTGATGGGCCATAACTATAGTTGGGGCTTTTTTTCAGCCAGAACTTGCTGGAACTCAGTTCCGGCAAACTCTCAAGTGGGCCCTATTGCCATTCTAAGATACAAGGGAGGCGTTTATGGTGACTTCCAGCACCTCTTTTTCTAGAAAAATTAGCCCTGGCTGTAATTATGAAACACAAACAAAGAGCCCCAGCGTCCTCCTCACCTCCCGGTCCCCCTGACTTTTCCTGCCCACCTCCTCCCAGGCAATACTTGGTTCTGGTGCCCTACTTGATCCACACAGAGACACCCGAGAAGATCTGTATCCAGCTGAACCACCTGAATGAATCAGTGATGTTGAGCATCACTCTGGAGCACGGAGGGCAGAACAGGACCCTGCTCACTGACTTGGTGACCAAGAAGGATATGTTCGGGTGCTTCCCATTCCAGGTGAGAATTTATTGCTTGCCATTTTGCTCTGTGCTCACATTGCAGCAGGCACCCTCATGCCAGCCGCTATGGTGCTCATATTCACGACTGCTGGTTCCTCTGCTGCCACGAGAGGAGCACTGGGCCATGCTGCGCTGGGGGGGGGGGGCACCAGCATGGGGGTTGAAGTGTAGGTGGATTCCCATGAGGCAAGACACAGTGATAACAGCAAGAACTAACAGAACTGGACAACAGGGGCAAAGCAACTGCCTACATACATTTCCAAAGGCCTGGGTCACTCCTACTCTCAACGTGATTGACTGTCTAAAGCTCCAAGCTGTGAATCATGACTCAGAGTTTAAGGGCCAATGGCGGAGGCCCAAATCCTGAAATGTTCTGTGATTGAATATCATGTATCGAATCAGAACGCAGGGGCTCATAATCCTTCGTCCAGACTCAAGCTCAGGCAAACACAGACCACTGAATACATAATAGGGGTGCCTGCTTCAAACCCCCTCAAAAATTCACACCTGAAGCCATGGCCCCTCTAGCACCTCCTCTCCTCTCTTCGAAAAAGATGCACAAAACACATCAAAATGCAGTATTTCCTATATTAAGAAAAGGATAGGTGTGGATTAAGAATGTCACGTGTATACACGGCTTTCCAAACCAGCAGTGGGAGCCCCCTAGATTCCAGGTAAATGAGAGTCTATACACAGACCAAGCCTGCTCCTCTATTCCTTTTCCTTCCTCCTCCAGGTTCCCAAATTGAGCGGTTCTTCTAGCTCCACAGAGGCATTCCTCACAGTGGAGGTAAAAGGGGATACGCTGCACTTCAAGAGCTGGAAAGCTGTGCTGGTCAAAGACCTGGGCACCCTGCTCTTCATCCAGACAGACAAGCCCATCTACAAGCCAGGGGAGACTGGTAAGTGAGAGGCTGGGGTTACGGGAAGGGAGAACCACATCCCCTTTGTAAACAAGGCTCTCTACAGACCATGCTCAGCCTGCGAACGAGAAGATGGAGAGAGGTGATATGATAGCCATCTTCAAATACCTGAAGGGCTGTCGTCACATGGAAGAGGGAGCAATCTTGCTTTCTGCTGCTGTTTCAGAGGGGTAGGGTGGAAACCAACGGGTTCAAAATAAAAGAAAGGAGAGTCTGGGGAAAAAATCAGGGACACCTTTCTGTCGGCAAGAAACACTCAACAGTGGAATAGACTCTCTCAGAAGGTGGAGGACAGAAGTCTGTCCATAGGTTGGACAGAACTGAGTATACATTACATCTGGGAAATGAGCCCAGTGGTGTAGCGTGGGGGCTGTGGCTCCAGGTGCAATTTTGTGAGGGGGTGCAAACAGGCGCCCCCACAGCAGGCTCCCTCTTTGGGGCCTAGATCCATGCAAGAAGGGACTGTGCCTAGGCTGTGGCACTTGTGCCAGGCCGCAGCTCCGCCTCTGGGGTCCGGCCAGATCCAGTGGCAGAGAGCAAGAGAGTGTGCCGCCCACCTTCCTCAGCTGCGAGGTTCCTTGCGCCCGACTGCAGCAGCTCCGTCAGAGGGTCAGGCCTGACCTGGTGGTGGAGAGCAGGAGGAATGTGGGCAGCAGTTTCCCTGCTCCTCTTCTCCCCCGGACTGTAGCGCGCTGGAGGGGTGCCCTCCGTGCCCCTTGGGGGTGTGCCCTGCATGCCCACCCCGGGCAGCACGGACATATGCTCCGCTGCTGAAATGAGCCACAATTTGTGTCCTGGGTATGCCTAGGCGATGTATTGACACATTGCCCAGGACCGGTTTGGGGGCCAGAGCATGACAGCGGCTTCACCTGGCTGTATATTGTTGGTGGGGCTTACCTGACCTGACTCCAGTGCCCAGTGGGAGGGACAAGCTGCCTCGGCCCCAGCCCCACAAGGGGCTGAGGCAGCTTGTTCCTCCCTACACTTTCCAACATCATGATGCATTACCATATAGGGAGCGGGTGGCACTGTGGTCTAAACCACAGAGCCTCTTGGGCTTGCCAATCAGAAGGTCAGCGGTTCGAATCCTCATGGTGCTGTGAGCTCCCGTTGCTCTATCCCAGCTCCTGCCAACCTAGCAGTTCGAAAGCATGCCAGTGCAAGTAGATAAATAAGTACCACTCTGGCGAGAAGGTAAATGGCGTTTCCATGCACTCTGGTTTCCATCACGGTGTTCCGTTGTGCCAGAAGCAGTTTAGTCATGCTGGACACATGACCTGGAAAGCTGTCTGTAGACAAACGCTGGCTCCCTTGGCCTGAAAGCGAGATGAACATCACAACCCCATAGTCACCTTTGACTGGACTTAACTAGCCCTGGACTCTTTAGATTTGTCTGCCCATGCACAGAGCCAGTGTGGTGTAGTGGTTAAGAGCAGTAGACTCGTAATCTGGGGAACCGGGTTCGTGTCTCCGCTCCTCCACATGCAGCTGCTGGGTGACCTTGGGCCAGTCACACTTCTTTGAAGTCTCTCAGCCCCACTCACCTCACAGAGTGTTTGTTGTGGGAGAGGAAGGGAAAGGAGAATGTTAGCCACTTTGAGACTCCTTCGGGTAGTGATAAAGCAGGATATCGAATCCAAACTCTTCTTCTTCTATCTGAAACCCAAGGGGTGCATTGGTTGCCAGATGTGAAATAAATCAGCATGATTTTCAGTTCTTGTAGCAGCTCTACGTGGACACACCAGAGACTGAGCATGTCCTCTTCCATTGAATACTCTGTGCTTGCTAGGGGCAACAGAATGGGGCTTCAAAGGGCACTTACCAGATTATCACTACATTGGGGTTTGAATTTCACACCAGCAAGTTCAAGTTATGTAATTATAGTTGATTGGGAAGTCTTGCATAAGAAACCTGCTTCCTCAAAAGGTCTCACTTTGATGTCATCTGTTCTCCCTACAAACCAATCAGAACAAATGCACATTAAACAGGTTGTATGGGAACCCATGAAGAATGGGCCCCTTTTGTATTTGTGTTGAGTGATGCCTGCTATTTGGGGATTCCTTTTATATACATATTTATCTGCACGTAGAGCACCCATGCTACAAATCAGCCACAAGCCATCAGGACAGAACTGCAATCGAACATGCTTTTTTTAAAGAAATCTTATTTCCTTTCCAGTTCAATTTCGTGTTGCCACCCTGGATGAAAGTTTCCGACCTGTTACTGAAAAAGTGAGTTTTTCTCAGTGCCAAAGTATGATATGCAGACGGGTGATCAGAGGGTAATACCCATTTATTTAATTATTTAATGTTAATTAAAGCATCAGTTCAGACCGAAAAAAGCACCACTAGGACACTTGATGCTAGGAGCTAAATCCTGTACTAACATAACTCTGGAGCTAAATTCTAAAGGTAGAAACTCTGTTTTTTAAAAACCAAACCAAACCAAACCAGTTTTCAGCTCTGTGGAAGGAGTAAAAAGAAAAGCTCTGTGGAAGGAGTAAAAAGAAATACCCATTTATTTAATTATTTAATATTAATTAAAGCATCAGTTCAGACCAAAAAAAGTACCACTAGGACACTTGATGCTAGGAGCTAAATCCTGTACTAACATAACTCTATAAATTATAGTTCCACACAGTACAGATCTGGTTAATGGAAGAGTCAGTTTAGATTTTATTTTTTTAAAATAAAGATGGGCTTCTTCTTTTTTCAAAAAGTTCATTTTGAATATCAATCTTCCTAGGTTAAAAAGGTTAGGTGGTGGTTTTTTATGGTGAAAAATGACTCAGCTGAAAGTTTCAGCTTTCAGTTGAAAACCAGCTTAAAAAAACTGATCCAGTTTAGCAAAGTGAGAGTATAAGAGGGAAAACAGTTAAAGTCGCAAACCAGCTTTGCTGCCTCCTTAATATCACTGAATAGCTGGCCAGCAGAGCTTTTCTCTGTGCTGAGGGGACTGCCGACACCTGTCCCTGAAAACAGGCTGTTGGAACGATTAGGCACCTGTCGTGACACGTTTGTCAGGCAATTTGAGGAAAAGCTCCCTCATCTTCATGTTGAGTGGAATGCTGCCATTATTGCAGCGGCAGGTGAAGTATTTGACATGCTACCTTGCCAATCCTGCAGAATTGGTTTCAGTCAAAGAGGCCTGAGGAGGTGGACAAGAATGGGCCCTATTTTACTTGTTAGAATTGCTGTTTCATTTGCTTTTATATAGTTGTTTTACTGGATTTCGGTTTCATTTAAAAAAAAAAAGTTTCAAAATAAGATTTGCAAACTCAATAAACAAAACATTGAACTAAAATACATCATAAAAGCAACCATAACGGCAAGAGGAGTAAAAAGGCACCATTATCATCATCATCAAGCTTCAAAAAGAATGAATAGTGTGATGAATGAATGTTGGGATACAACATTCATATTTATACAAAATATATCAGGTATTCATAAGTGTTGCCAGATAAAATTGTATTGAGTAGGAACATGCCAAACACAAGATTGTTTGGTCATATGAATCGCAAACAGCCTCAAAACAGGTGCAAAGTCTGAGGGGGGCCACATTGCCCCTGCCAGCACCTTATTCTATGGGTCAATTTTTCAGAGATGGGAATAAACTCAATTTTTTCAAACCATAAGTTCCAAGAGTGAAAAAGATGAGTTCTTCTATCCTTGAGAGAGCATTAGGTGAGTGGGGACCAGCAGATATCAAATTAATAGTTGACGGAGTTTTCTTCTTTTTCTTTAATGGATATTGCTTCCATGTTGTCCATAGTATACACCACTAGGGTCCTCCCCCCTCCATATTAAGCTGTTTAGAAAAGCTTTAAAAGGAATAAATAAGCATAAAATACTGCTGGGGAGGTTGTGGGGTGGGATTTGCCTTTGAGGTAGTTTCTCATTCATTGTCATCTTCGATTTCTCTCCCCCTTCTACCTTTTGCTTCCACAGATCCCACTGATTTACCTCCAGGTAAGTGGCCAGTTCATCTTCACCTCTCATCATAATAACCTATAGCTAGTTTGGGGGCAGGGAAACAACATGCAAAGCAGAATGCAGCTATCCTTTGACGTTCGCATTTATCTGAATTTTGCGATGAAGTTCTCCAGCCGATGTTACCTTGGATAATCTCAGGCAAATATTTGCTACAAACAGAAAAAAGGGGGTTTAGCTATTAACTGTGGCAACAATCATCCAACTACCTGTCAGCAGGTTCTGTTTAACTCAACAGGGCTTGCTTTAGAGTTAAACAACTATGTGTCTTTTTGTCAACACCTGAGGTAAAGGGACCCCTGACCATTAGGTCCAGTTGTGGCCGACTCGGGTTGCGGCGCTCATCTTTCTTTATTGGCCAAGGGAGCCGGCGTACAGCTTCCGGGCCATGTGGCCAGCATGACTAAGCCGCTTCTGGTGAACCAGAGCAGCACACGGAAACGCCATTTACCTTCCTGCCAGAGTGGTACCTATTTATCTACTTGCACTTTGACGTGCTTTTGAACTGCTAGGTTGGCAGGAGCAGGGACTGAGCAACGGGAGCTCACCCCATCACGGGGATTTGAACCGCCGACCTTCTGATCAGCAAGTCCTAGGCTCTGTAGTTTAACCCACAGCGCCACCCCTGCCAACACCTGAAGGCAGCTTTTAATGTTTGAGGCATTCCCCCCAGCCCCCCCCCTCTGTATTTTGTCAGAAGCTGCCCAGAGTGGCTAGGGTAAACCGGTCAGATGGGTGGGGTTCAAGAACTGTTGTTGTTGTTGTTTAGAGTAAAGATGCTTAGGAGGTTGTGCTGAATGTAAAAAGGACATGAAGAAGGATTTATCTTCTCCCTGGCCCCCTTGCAAAAATAAAAATCTATTAATCAGCTCGTTTTAAAATAAAGAAAAGTCAGGTCCTGGATAGAACCAACTCAGCTGAAAACTAGCTTAGCCCCATTGCTTTGGGTTCGAGATCCTCTGGAAGGAGAGGAGAGGAGAGAACTGCACACATTATCTGCAATTTCTTTAAATCAGTATAACCCAGGCATAGGCAAGCTCAGCCCTCCAGATGTTTTGGAACTACAACTCCCATCATCCCTAGCTAACAGAACAAGTGGTCAGGGATGATGGGAATTGTAGTCCCAAAACATCTGGAGGGCCGAGTTTGCCTATGCCTGGTATATCCTATAACACATCCAGCTTCCAGACTTGGTAGGTGGTCTTGTTGTAACTTGTCCTGGCAAAGGGCAGGTAAGAAATGATGGTGATGATGGGGTGATGAGGAGGAGTCTAGCTTCAGCAGGCTGTGAGGTTCTCTTTGCCTGCCTGCCTCCTCTTCTCCCAGCCCCTCAGGAGTGAATTTGTTTGCATGGTTCCTCAAACAAACCCTCTGTCTGTTGAAATTGCTGGTTAATTGTCAACGAAGCCCCTCTTTGGAGGGTTTGAAGTAGGGCTGTGTGCAAGCCTGTTGATCTGCCCCCAATTTGCAGCCCCTGGATCAGGCCAATGCTCCCTGGGGCTAGAAAACTCCCCTTCTGGGCTGACAGAGCAGCTCTGGGATCCTAGGAGCCAACTCCACGCCCAATAAAATATTTGAGGGGGCTGGGCTCCCCAAAGTTGATAGGCATTCAAATGGTGTTCGTGTGGCATGTCTTCTGATCAGTTATGTGGGGCAGAGCTTACCTGGGCCTCCCCAGTATTTATGCATTGGCACCCCTTTCTGAGCTGCTGCAGAATCCCTGCTGCAAATATAGTAGCAGCAGACCCTCCAAATGTCCCTATTTTCCTATTTCCCTATTTAGAGAAGCCGTCCCAGTTTCTGATTTCATCCTGGAATGTCCCGCTTTTCCTTAGGACGTCTCTCTTTTCATTAGAGAAATGTTGGGGGTTATGGAGTTATCCTACCCCCGAGCTATATAAAGACAATAATGTATAGGGTAGTTTCTTAAATGTTTAATGTTTTATTATTTTTTTAAATATATGTTGGAAGTTGCCCAGAGTGGCTGGGGCAACCCAGTAAGATTTGTGGGGTATAAATAATAAAAATTATCATTATGGAATGGGACACCCCTATTTTCATCAGAGAAATGTTGGAGGGTATGTAGCAGGTGTTTGACCACCTGCGATCCTGAATGCTGGTGGCATCTCATAGTTTATGTACTGAACTGTTGACCCCAATACTCCCCTTTCATGCCTATTGCGTGGTTCTAGGGCTCTGGAGACAGGGACCTTGTGTGGTCCCTGCTGCAGAAATAGCAATTGCTTTCCAACTCACCTACCCCAGATCATTACACC
Organism: Podarcis pityusensis; assembly: GCF_964106645.2. NCBI lineage: Eukaryota > Metazoa > Chordata > Lepidosauria > Squamata > Lacertidae > Podarcis > Podarcis pityusensis. The sequence continues at coordinate 122,841,436 of NC_138029.1, forward strand.
ACTGGATATGTCCCAGCCTTGTCCTCTTCTGGAGCCAGAAACAGCAGTCCCTCCTTTTCACCTGTGTGATTCCCTCCACCCTTAACTTTCTTGTGACTTCCAGGATCCCAAGAACAACCGCTTGATGCAGTGGACCGAAGTGGAGCTGAAAGGGGGGCTGGTTCAGCTCTCCTTCCCTCTCGGCTCTGAGCCCCCCCAAGGCACCTACAGACTGAAGGTGCAGAAAGTCACCAATGCATGGGAGGAGAGAGGCTTTGAAGTGTCGGAATATGGTGAGGAGGATGGAAAGGTCCCAATTGGGCACCCAGGACGCTGAGCAGAAGGGGGTTGGGGTTCGTGATGTATCTATCCCTTCATTTATTTTTCCTGCTGCCTTGTGGAGTTCGCACCTAACAGGGGCAAATAATAATGAGAAGTGAGGTCACAGGGAACCAGGCAGAGGGCCTTCTCGGTAGTGGCGCCCACCCTGTGGAACACCCTCCCATCAGATGTCAAGGAAATAAGCAACTATCTGACTTTTTGAAGACATCTGAAGGCAGCCCTGTTTAGGGAAGTTTTTAATGTTTGATGTTTTGTTGTGTTTTTAATATTCTGTTGGGAGCCACCCTGAGTGGCTGGGGAAACTCAGCCAGATGGGCAGGGTAATAATAATAATAATAATAATAATAATAATACAGTGGAGGAACAGGCGACAGGCTGTTTTGGAATCTTAGAGAGGTGAGGTTTGCAAGTCCAGCCAAAGCTTTCCTTCACCTCCCCTCTTCTTTCCCCTTCTGTAGTATTGCCCAAATACGAAGTTGTGGTGAAGGCACCTGAGGTCATCACAATTCTGGCCGAGGAACTGGAAGTGACTGTTTGTGGAGTGTAAGTGGGACTTCTCGGTGGGACGAGGGTGTTGTTGTTGTTGTTGTTTAGTTGTTTAGTCGTGTCCGACTCTTCGTGACCCCATGGACCAGAGCACGCCAGGCACTCCTGTCTTCCACTGCCTCCCGCAGTTTGGTCAGACTCATGTTTGTAGCTTTGAGAACACTGTCCAACCATCTCATCCTCTGTCATCCCCTTCTCCTTGTGCCCTCCATCTTTCCCAACATCAGGGTCTTTTCCAGGGAGTCTTCTCTTCTCATGAGGTGGCCAAAGTATTGGAGCCTCAGCTTCACGATCTGTCCTTCCAGTGAGCACTCAGGGCTGATTTCCTTAAGAATGGAGAGGTTTGATCTTCTTGCAGTCCATGGGACTCTCAAGAGTCTCCTCCAGCACCATAATTCAAAAGCATCAATTATTCGGTGATCAGCCTTCTTTATGGTCCAACTCTCACTTCCATACATCACTACTGGGAAAACCATAGCTTTAACTATACGGACCTTTGCTGGCAAGATGATGTCTCTACTTTTTAAGATGGTGTCTAGGTTTGCCATCACCTTTCTCCCAAGGAGCAGGCGTCTTTTAATTTCGTGACTGCTGTCACCATCTGCAGTGATGAGGGTGGTGGTTCCCAAAGTGAGCAGTACCGCCCCCCGGAGGGTGGTGGGATTACGGAGATCCTTGGAGGCAACGGGGTGGGGATGGTGGTGGTGGGTGCTGCAGGTGGTGAGCCAGGACTCCTGCTAAGTGACTTTAAACCAGAAGTTGGGAAACTGGCATCACTTCAAGTCCATCCATCACATTCAGAATTTACTTCATTGTGGTTACTAAATGTGGTATCTGTCAGGAGCTCACCCTGCACTCGAGTAGGACCCTGGCAGAGACACATGCCAGACAGGCATGTTCCCTCCCTCCTGGTTGATCGTTCAGGAGCTTCAAAAGCTTTCTTCTGCCCGAACATCACAGCGACCGATGCCAACCGACACCGGCACACTTAGGGATCCGCAGAGTTTGCGCACCTTGCGTGACAGACCTCAGCAACTCAGCATTTGGGCTAATCTACTTTATTTACATATAAACACACACGGAGCACTGCAACATGGCTCCCTCTCTCTCTAGCATCAGACAGCAAAGAGAAAAAGAACAAAGGACAATAGTCCCACTTCACGGAAGACAATAACACAAACATCCTGTCTCCGTCACTTCCCAACATATACCGTCATGTGAAAGACAACAATCCCATGACTGCAATCATGGAGCAGGAATTCTAACAGTATCTAAGACCCTTTCTCTACCACAGACCCTGGAGAGAAGCTGCTACAAGTCAGAGTAGACAATATTGGTCTAGAGGGATGGAAAGTCCTATCTAGTACATATTCTCCTGTGTTCCTGTGAAAACTTCTTCACCAAACTCCGGACAATAAGCACCCACGAAAAATATACATATAAAGATTTTTTTTTAAAAAAAGGCAGTCTTGTCAATGTTCCCTATATCTCTGTATCCCTTCTGAGGGCTTCACCACACTAACTTTCACACAACCAGGGCCGTCTTTAGCATATGTGGCACCGGGGTGCAAAAAGCTGCCCAGCACCCGGGTGCCCCACACCCCTAGTGCCTATGGGTAAGCTGACCCGGCACACAACTCTGTGTCGGAGCAGTTTTTCTTACACCCCAGAGTTTCCCCCAGAAAAACCTGCTCTTTAAAGCTGAAATGCAACAAATCTGGATTTTCTGTGGTTTGCCATTTGCTCTGATTCAGCGGTAGAGAGTGGGTTTTCACGGGGAAAGCTCTGGAGAAAAAATAACCCCCAAAATGAGCACTCAGAGATTTAAAGCATAGATCCTGCCTGCAAAGCACGGAGAAAAAGTAAGTGTAAATAAGCCCTTGATCAATGCTATCTATGACTGTTTCTGTCTCCAGGTACACCTATGGGATGCCCGTTCCTGGACAGGTGAAGATACGCGTTTGCCGGAAATACAACGATGCCGCAAACCAACAGTACAGCGGTTACACAAGCTCATGTTCCTGGGCAGAGCTGGGGGGTGTATGTGAAGAGTTCAGTGGAGAGGTGAGTCTCCAAAATAAAACTTAGGCTCAATACAGATTTACAGTCTTAGCTGGGAAGGGTTGCAGCTCAGTAGAAGAACATCTCCTTTGTACGCAGGAGGTCTCAGGTCTGATTCTCAGCATCCCCAGTTAAGGCTGGGAGTTAAAGGAAGCTAAAGGAAGACTTGGACAGCCAAAGCCTTCTCAGTGGTGACAACGTGCTGGACTTTCAGTCCTGCAGCTCCAGCCATCTGGACTAAGTTACCAGTTGAAATTAGACAGCTACCCATCATCATGCCATTCGGGCAGCTATTTCACCCCCCTCCAAACAACAGCAACAACAAGTCTTCTCCTGGAGTGAGAGTCCACCATTCTACATATAGCATATAGATGACCTTTGGGGTCCATTCCAGCTCTTCACTTCTATGATTCCATGTTCTTTGAATTCTATAAATGGCTTTGTTGTTGTTGTTTTTGTTGTTTTTCAATTTGGGATGATGTTGTTTATTTATTTAAATGACTTTTACAGCTTGCTTTCGCCCCACAAAAACCTCAGAAGTGGCTTGCTCAAAAATAAAATTCACTAATAAAAATAACTATAGTATTTAAAATATAAAACACAGCAGCATTAATACCAACATTTAAAAATAATAATTGCACAGTGCTCTCTGAAACAAAATAAAAAGGGGGTGGGGAGGGAGAGAGACTTTCAGCATCTATCTAAAGATGGGAAGGGAAAGATTTGGATAAATTTCCCAGAGAAAATTCCAGAGTTATAGTGCCACTGTCTACCAGGCTCTGTTGCTAGGACCCATCTATCAAATATCTGCTAACAACAGGCTAGAGAGCAGGTCCTCTGATGCCAAGCTGAAGACCCAGGCAGGTTCATATATTTCAAGGTGGTCCTTTAAAAAATCTGGTTCTGGGTCATTAAAGGCTTTAAAGGCTTGCAGCAGCCAGTTGGCTTGGGTAGGTCTGGGTTGCAGAAGTAGACCCAGAATGTGGTTCTGACGTGATTCAGACATGGGTAGGGCTGGAATTCAGAATAGCTTTGTTCTTTTTAGAATTTGTAAAGATGGTTTTATTGTTCAGTTGTTTCCAGAGTTTGAAACACTGGCATGGTTTGCAGAGCTTACGTTCTTGTGTTTTATCCCACTTTTATCTCGTAAACAGCTTCAGCGGCTTCTAGCTATGGTTTATAATTTTGTTTAATAGTAGTATAGCAATAATAACACTAGGACAGGAAAAGAAAGAAAGAAATTGTCGTTGTCGTTGTTAACAACCTTGCAAATCTTTGGCTTCCCAAATAGGCAGATGCGAACGGCTGCTTCTCTCAGGTGGTGAAAACGAAAGTTTTTCAGATGAAGAGGGATTCGTCTGAGATGAAACTTGAAGTGGAGGGCAAGATCGTTGAGGAAGGCACCGGTGGGTTTTGTGGAACAGAAGGGCTGGGTGTGCTGATCAGAACCAGGTTGGGGGCAGCGTGGCCACAGAAAGTCCATGTTGGGGCATGTGCAGAGTGCCCATTCAACACAACAGCAGGTTGTGCTGACCAGTGGCTGAACATTCACTTTCCATTCAGAAGGACCCAGGATCAGCAGCCAGCCTCGGACAGCTTTTTTCCAATCCTGAGGGCTGGCTAGAGAATCCTTTCTGGAACTCTGGAGAGCCTCTTCCAGTCAGTGTAGAGTCTGACTCAGCGCAAGGCAGCTTGCGTGGCGAGTCCCGCCTCCCCCCTTGGAAAATAAAGACACAGGACACAGAAAAGGCCACAACTTTATTGATTGCAGGAATTGAGCAGTACTGGCTCAGGCATTGGTCCTATCGACTAACCGGCTTCAGCCTGATTGCATGAAGGCCGGCAAGGGTTAATCACCATTAGGGGGAGTCCTGCTGATGTACATCAACTAGGAGCTCCCCCGGGGTCACCGCTCGGGGGCGTGCCTTAGGCCCTCGCCTCCATAGGCTTCGGACAGGGCCACGCCCCCCGAAATCCTTTATCGGACTACCCTTCAATATGCGGGGCAGGTGATGGCACTTCCTCCCCTCTTCCAACTACAGAACAATACCAATGCCTAACCGCCAATACCAAGAAAGTTGTGGTTTGCTATGAGGTAGGCGAAAACCAAGTGGCTGGTGCCAAATTGCCAAGTGGAAAAATTCCTACCAGGCCCACAACGGTGACTAACCGAAGCCCATAGCAAGGTCAAGGAACGAAAACCTTATAGGGCGGGAGGGTGGGAAAAACTAGAACAGCTGGCAGGCGGCAAAGAGGGAGATCCTCAGCCGCGTCCTGCCTTAAATAGGGCAGGCCATGCCCCCAGAGCCTGCCGATTGGCTGGCCAGGGGATGACACTGCCGGGAATCCCCCAATTGCACGAGGCTGGGCCCGCAACTCCACCTCCTTCGAAGGGCGGAAGTGGCTTTCTGGTAAGGATTTTGTCTTCTTTCCATCTCTGGGCAAATAGCATCCACACAGCTGTCATCACATACATAAACAGTCTTTTCTGTTCCCTTGGAATCTCAGCACCTAAAAGAAAAGCTTCTGGCTTTTTTGTAAATGAATCTGGCTTATTGTAAGGCACCTCCCCACCTCTCCCACTAAATTTGTTGTTTCATTTTTCGCAGGGGTGGAACTGACCGGAAATGCGTTCTCCACAATTACTGCAACTCTCAGCACAGTTACCTTTGAAAAGGTGGACACTTACTACAAGCCTGGTATCCCACTTTTTGGGCAGGTATTATTATTATTATTATTATTATTATTATCATCAATAAATTAAATTGGTATACTACCCTATACCCATAGATCTCAGGGTGGTTCACAAGATAAAATAGCAATATAAAAACCACAAAATGCATAATAAAACTAAAGACAACCCAATAATCCCCCTGTACAATGGAATTTAATGGAAAATGCAACTTAAGCTATTCTGAAATAAGACACTGCAGTGCTCCCAATTTATTTGCCAATGTAGTTCCCTGTCTGAAATAAAAGTCTTTGCTGTGTATTGGCTTCTGCCCACCCAGGCGAAGCTTGTGGACGGTGCCAGTGTTCCGATGGCCAACAAAACCGTTGAGATCCGTGTTGATCAATCAGGACACAGAATCATCTACACAACTGACCACCAGGGGATTTTCCAGTTTTCCGTCAACACGACCAGCCTCACGGATAGTTCTATCAGGATCCAGGTAAGTGTTCCTGGGGACTGGAGGGGAAACAAGGGAGAGCTTTCACATTAACCAAGCCTGATGAGGAACAACTGAGGGAGTCTGGCATGTTTAGCCTGGAGAAGAGGAGACCAAGTGGAGATGAAATAGCCATCTTCAGATATCTGAAGGACCATCGGCACATGGAAGATGGAGCCAGTTTGTTTGCTGCTGCTGCTCCAGAGGGTAGTTAGAAAGGAGATTCTGGCTAAACATTAGGAAGAAGGATAAGAGCTGTTTGGCAGTGGAAGAGAGGACCCTGGAATGTGGTGGACTTCCCTTCCTTGGAGGTTTTTAAGCAGAGATCGGACGGTCACCTCTGCTGATCTCTTTAGAATCTTCGGGCATGATTTATCTTTTAATCTGCTTCTTTGTTGATTTTAATTGTTTTCTTCCAATGTTTTTAAATAGGTGGTTTTGATTTTATTTTATTTTTACTGTTGATTTCATTCTTTTATTCTTTTGCTAAACTGTTTTGAGTGTGGGTTTTGTTTTGTTTTTTTACAGTCAAGCAGTATGTGAATTTTATGAAATAAAGAAAATTATTACTGTCGTACCTCGGTTGTCGAATGGAATCCGTTCCGGAAATCCATCCGACTTCCGAAAACATTTGACAACCAAGACGCGGCTTCTGATTGGCTGCAGGAGCTTCCTGCAGCCAATTGGAAGCCACATTGGACATTTGGCTTCCAAAGAACGTTCACAACCCGGAACACTCGCTTCCGGGTTTGCGGTGTTCAGGAGCCAAAACATTTGACTCACAAGACGTTTGGGATCCAACTACGACTGTATTGCATTTTGTTGTACGCTAACGTCATTGAGGCATCCGTGCCTTAACTCTCCCCTCTTTTTGTTTTTGTTTTTAAACCAGGCAATTTATAATTCAGGCTTGGTATGTCATGAGTGGGGCTGGCTCAATCCCCATCACCAGGGCGCCTCTCATTCAGCCTCGCGCTTTTATTCACCAAGCGAAAGCTACCTCCACATTGAGCCCGTTCCTGGGACTTTAAGCTGCGGTCATACTCAGCCAGTCCGAGTACATTACAGCCTGAAGCCTGGGCTGGTGGAAGATAAGAAGATTCACTTTCATTACCTGGTAAGCCCAAATGGAGAGATCTTTGTTTCAGTGCCTTGGGCTAGAACAGTGAGGGACCACCCAGGGGGGCTGACTCTTAGGTCGTACAGCAGGGAAGGACCTCTGCCATTGACCAGTGCCATCGCTGTGTGTTGGTTGCTGCACGTGCAAATAGGTCAGAGAGGAAGCTGGGCATTGGTCTGATAGCTGTTGATAAGACGGGGCTAGGTGGCTTGGAGCTGAAACAATCGATATTATAGCAGCCATATTTGCCTTATACATATGAAGTCCCTGACATTGTCAGGTGGGGCACTATGGGCAACTTCTGAGATTTGGTTCGCCTCTGCCAGGGGCTGAACCTTAGGGTGGCAGAGACTAGGGCTGCCATACTTCCAAAATTTCCCAGACCCAGCTGGGATTCAGTCCCTGTAAACAGTGTCTGGGTGCGAAATAGCTGAAATGTCTGGGAAAATCCAGACATATAGCAACTCATGTCGGAAGTGTAGATGCTGGCAAATTTCCTTTAAAATAACTCAAAACTTCATGGGGTTTTTTGGCCAAAAAAGCTCGATGGTGTGCCTGGATTTTCACTTTTTGAAATATGTCCTGGCAAAGTCCTTGCCCACAGAGGTTCTGCTTTCTTTCAGACATCCTTTAAAAAACTGCATTGTTCAAGCAAGCCCTTAGAATGAATGAAAATGTTTATTCGGCTTTACGCCCATCATAAAGCACAACACAACAAAACAAATCAAATCAAATAAAACAGTGGACTTGTACAAGCCACCAGTAATATAACACAATTCACAGCTCAAAAGGACAGATATTAGCAATTCAAAAGAAAAATTTAAGATTAAGATTTAGGCACTACGCTAAAATCAATATCTGATGTCATTATAGAAAATTCTTATAACTATCAATAATTGGCTAACATTCCATTCCGTCTCTTGTACGAGAGGACGGCTGTTAGGAATTTAGCAACCTGTAGGGTAATATAAGGATCCACATCTTGAAGAACCCAGGCAAGCTGTAGGTCTACTGGTTTGTCAGCCATAGGCTGAGTTATGGAGTTTAGTATACTAGCATGAGCTGAACTGTACATAGGGCAGATAAACATGACATGCTGTAAAGATTCAGATGTTTTCATATCACAAGCACACATTGAAGGGACTTGGCCCTTAGTGAATCTATGTCTCAGGACATTTGTTGGAAAAACATTGAACCTAGCTCTAATGAAGGCATATCGGTGAGACGCGGCCATAAGCGATATTAAGTAGGACAGAGCACGGTAGATAGGGATTATGCCGAAATTTAAGCGAGCAGACTCCACCACCAGCTAAGAAATTTTGGTATAGCTCCGTATCATCCAGCCTTTGATTTATACACCTTTTTGCCACATTTAGATCCAGTTTGAGCAATTCAGTGGGCGAGATCTCATAGGACAGCAATTTGGCATGGATTTTTCCTGACCACAAATTTGTGAAGAAGCCCTTAGAACATGAAGTTTTTCTTCTTCTACCAGTTAGCTTCTGTCAAAGCTTTTACTGTTCTTACCGTACTACTACTGTGTTCCTTGTGTTGTACCTCACCTTACTATATTGCCTATGGAAAATACATATTCCCAGAGTGTTTTTAGCAATCAAGCCCTCTTCCCAGAGAACTCTGAGGATTGTATCTCTGTGACGAGAATGGGGCTTTATCTTAATAGCTTGCAGCGTGTGTAGAACCACGAGTTTAGTTAGGGGGGCAGGCCTTTCGTTGGGGGGGCGGCAGAACCTCAGCTAGTTATTTTATATTGACTTTTATTGATTTGGGGGGGGCAGTTGCCCCTCCCTGCCCCGCCATTGGCTATGCTCATGGATTTCAGCACCCTTAACAAACCAGTTTCCAGAATTCTTCAGGGGAAGCCACAGCTGTTTAAAGTGGTATGAAAACTGCTTTAAAGGTAAAGTGCAGATGGGGTCTCTTGTAAAACACAGCAGAGAGATCCTAGAGGAGGGCATGCTCCTAGTGGGTCATGCTCGACTTATCTCCCGCTTGGACTACTGCAATGCGCTCTATGTGGGGCTACCTTTGAAGGTGACCCAGAATTACAACGAATCCAGAATGCAGCAGCTAGACTGGTGACTGGGAGTGGCTGCCGAGACCATATAACACCAGTCCTGAAAGACCTACATTGGCTCCCAGTACGTTTCCAAGCACAATTCAAAGTGTTGGTGTTGACCTTGAAAGCCCTAAATGGCCTTGGCCCAGTATATCTGAAGGAGCGTGTCCACCTCCATCGTCCAGCCCGGACACTGAGGTCCACCTCCAAGGGCCTTCCACTAGACAGAGGGCCTTCTCGGTAGTGGCGCCCGCCCTGTGGAATGCCCTCCCATCAGATGTCAAGGAAATAAAACAAGTATCTGACTTCTAGAAGACATCTGAAGGCAGCCCTGTTTAGGGAAGTTTTTAATGTTTGATGTTTTGTCGTGTTTTTAATATTCTGTTGGGAGCCACCCAGAGTGGCTGGGGAGACCCGGCCAAATGGGCAGGGTATAAGTCATCATAAATTATTATTTGCGTGGCGAGTTCCCGACACCCCCCCCCCAGTGGATATAAAGACGCATAGCACAATTATTAAGGTTAATGTGCTAAATAAGGCCACAACTTTATTGGTTACAGCAGGAACAGCTGGCAGGCGGGGAAAGAGGGAGATCCCCGGCCTTGTCCCCAGAGCCAGCTGATTGGCTGGCCAGAGTGTGACGCAGCCGGGAATCCCCCCAATCGTGTGGGGCTGTGAAGCCCGTGACCCCACCTCCTTTGTAGGGCGGAAGTGGCTTCTTCTTCTTCTTCTTCTTCTTCTTCTTCTTCTTCTTCATTGCAGTTAATCCTGTTAATCAAGGGAGGTTGGTCCATTAGAGCAAAAAGGGCACAACCCCACCAGCCTAAGCCAGACCCCATCTACCTACTTTCTTCCTTAGAACCAGTCCAGGGCTTGTCACTGCTTGTCGCCTTCCTTCTACTTAGTTTAAGTGTTGCCCTTAGTCACAGCATGGCTAAGTACAGGACAGATTTATAACCAGCAGGTTCCATCTGCCATTGCCTCTGTCGCCCCCTACTGTTGGGCTCCCCACGTTCCACCCTGCCAGTTGCAAGGGCCACCAGCCACCATTGCCGCTGGTGCAGGAGTCGCTAACGTATCAGTGCCGCTAGACATTCGCCTCTTCCTCCCTCATCAGGGGTCTTCCTCCTTCCTTGCAGGTGATGGCTAAAGGGGGCGTCGTACATTCGGGGATCCATGTTCAGCCTGTGGAACATAGGGAAGGTAAATGCCACCTCCTTTCCATTTCTCTACTTGAATGCCAACCTGGTGGGAGTCAGCCACATGCCATTTCCATTCCAATTGAAATGGTGCTGTCCCACCTGGAATGGTTTTGCTTCTTCTTCTTCTGTCTGTTTTTAAAAATGCGCATTGTGTTGTTGTAACCCCCACACCCCTCTCGGGCCTCATGAGGAAGGCCAGGTAAGAAATCTTACAAATCAATAAATGGTGAAGATTTGACGTTTTCTCTCTCCCCCGCCCCCGCAAACAGTTTTTGATCTGGGCTTCCACTGAAATGAGGCTGCATTTTAAGTTGTACTTTAATCCTGTTTTTAAGTTGTATTTTAATCAATTGTTTTTATACCTGATGTTAGCCGCCCTGAGCCCGGTCTTGGCTGGGGAGGGCGTGGTTTCTTACGCTCATCACCAGAAGTTTAAAGGTTTTAATTTATTCCACGGAACCAACTTAGCATCAATATTACACTCGAATATTACTGCCATTTGTTTGTTTTGCCATATATGCATTATTGTACTAATACTGGTTATTGCTGTTTAATCTGGCATGCAAGACAGTAAAGGTAAAGGTAAAGGGACCCCTGACCATTAGGTCCAGTCATGGCCGACTCTGAGGTTGCGGCGCTTATCTTGCTTTATTGGCCGAGGGAGCCGGCGTACAGCTTCTGGGTCATTTGGCCAGCATGACAAAGCCGCTTCTGGCGAACCAGAGCAGCACACGGAAATGCCATTTACCTTCCTGCTGGAGCGGTACCTGTTTATCTACTTGCACTTTGACGTGCTTTCGAACTGCTAGGATGGCAGGAGCAGGGACTGAACAATGGGAGCTCACCCCGTCACGGGGATTCGAACTGCCGACCTTCTGATCGGCAAGTCCTAGGCTCTGTGGTTTAACCCACAGAGCCACCCGCGTCCCTTTACGCAAGACAGTAGTCATAGATAATGAAGTATTTTGCATATTGAAGTGCAAGGGGAGGTTATTGGGTTGTTTTTATTTTGATTATGTATTTTGTGGTTTTATATTCTTATTTTATACTGTGAACCGCCCTGAGACCTGCAGGTATAGGGTAGTATATAAATTTAATTAAAAGAAGAAGAAGAAGAAGAAGAAGAAGAAGAAGAAGAAGAAGAAGAAGAAGAAGAAGGGCCAGTGGTCCATCTTGTCCAGCATCTTATTCTCACAGTGGCCAACCAGAGGACAGTTATGGGAAGCCCACAAACAGGATTTGAACTCAAGACCCCTCTCCCCTCCTGCTGCTTCCAGCTACTAGCATTCAGGAGCATCACTGCCTCGTTACAAGAAAATAACATGCTATGCAAATGCCCTCCAAAGTGTTGCTAGAGTTATGAGTGCCACATGGAACTGAGGGCTTTTGACTTCTGGTTCTCATGCCGACTCCTTCAATATTTCCTCAGTTTTATCCTCGTTGGTTGTCTTGAGAGCTGAAGCTCGGGCAAAGAGACCACATTGGAATTAATTCTCATAACCCCTCTCTCTCCTCTGCCTGCTTTTGTGATTCTCTGCTTACCAGCCAAAGGGGTATTTTCTCTGGACCTCCCTGTGGACGCAGACATTGCTCCCTTGGCCCGCTTGCTTCTGTACACAGTCTTGCCCAGCGGAGAACTTGTTGCTCACTCGGCAGACTTCCCTGTTGAGAACTGCTTCAGAAACAAGGTAAGGCTGTGGGGACTCTCTGAGGCCTGTTGGTTTCTGTTTCCCTCACTGAGCAGCTGCTGCAAGTCACAGGACTATGTTTATCATTCCACAGTCCAGATACTGTTGGATTCCCACGGGAAAGGGAGACGGGATGTGACGTTTCCTGTTTCCTTTGTACTGTCGGTTCTTTGTTGGAGTTGCTCTCTGCTTCTCCCAGAGACAAGATGTATATTTGTATGCTCTCTGCATAGAGTAGTAATAAAGCTTAGCAATGTAGCCATACCTGCCTCATCCTTTCCTTGCGGACTCTGGGTGTTTATACTCTGCTGGGCTCAAGCCAAGATGAGCCGTATCAGCTCGGAGGCCAATAGCTAGTTCGTTCTCCAGGACATCACCGAAGATGTCATTTTGTTCACCCAATAGAGCATCACCTTTACTGGTTGGACCAGTAAATATCAGCTCATTGGCAATGGCAGAGGGCAACCCAATGAAACAAAACAAAGAGGGATTATTTCATGCTGTTGTGTACATGAACAAATTCAACAAAGGCTTTTTTTATGTGTCCAGGTGGAATTGTGGTTCACTGAGCCCAAAGGACTCCCTGGCAGCCAAACTCGACTCGTTCTTGCATCCGCCAAAGATTCCCTCTGTGGCATCCATGCTGTTGATAAGAGTGTCTATCTCTTAAAACCCGAAGCTGAGCTCTCCCCTCGGACTGTGAGTCTCGAGCTGCCTTTAAAACTGTCTTCAGGTAGAACATTTCCAGAGCTGTTTTCTCTCCTGCTCCACCATCACCCATACTGCCTCTTTGGTGCCATTCTTACTACTATCATTACTATTGAGAGCCAGTTGGTGTAGTGGTTAAGAGCGGTAGACTTGTAATCTGGTGAACCGGGTTCGCGTCTCCGCTCCTCCACCTGCAGCTGCTGGGTGACCTTGGGCCAGTCACACTTCTCTGAAGTCTCTCAGCCCCACTCACCTCACAGAGTGTTTGTTGTGGGGGAGGAAGGGAAAGGAGAATGTTAGCCGCTTTGAGACTCCTTAGGGTAGTGATAAAGCGGGATATCAAATCCAAACTCTTCTTCTTCTTATAATAATAATAATTATTTCAATTCATTACTCATCCTTCTTCTTAAGGTCCCAGGGAGGGCTACAACAATTTAAACACATATTTGATATTAAAACAATATACAGTGGTGCCTCGGTTTTTTGAACGTCTCCGCTGACAGACGTTTTGGAACTCAAAAGCTGTAAACCCAGAAGTAAATGCTTCCGTTTTCGAACGCACCTCAGAAGTCGAACTTCTGAGGTGGCTTCCTGTTTGAGTTTTCCATACGTTTTGAGGCTTCCGTATTTCAAACATTTCGGAAGTCGAACGGTCTTCTCGAACAGATTACGTTCAAAAACCAAGGCGCCACTGTATTGCACAATATTTTTAAAAGGTTAAAACAACTTAAAATTACAAAAGAAAATAAGGTAGCAGAGGCAGAAACATCTGGAAAGCCAAACAAACTTTGGAGAAACAAGCAATGGTTGGTTTGGTCAAATGTGGAACAGCCTGTGGTTAACTTGTGGTTTGTTAAACACACCATGGCTTCAGCTCAAACCAGGCCAATATAAGTCAGGCAGTTTGAACACCCTAAGGTGCTCTTGTACATACCTTACCTGGGAGTAAGTCCCAATGAACTTAGTGTGACTGAAATCTGAATAGACGTGTCCAAGATTGCACTGTAGGTTCCATATAAAAAGGCTAAGCATTATTCTGATTATAAGATGAGCAGAGGATGAGGGATGAGTAGAACCGAAGAGCATTTCCACTTTTGAAAATGTGTGGGAAAACATGGAGCAGACCTATTTCCCTGTGCCAAAAGTCAGCAATAGATGGTGGCACCTGGAATCAATTTGGCAATAGTGTAGAATTATGTATCTACACAATTTGGCAATTAGTGTAGGATTTTCCCCTCCCCTCCCTAGATAGGACAAGTGCTGGGTATAAAGGACTGGGGGATGACCACCAGTATCAGAAGTATCGAAGCATTTTCGGTCGTGCTGAATTGTGACTACTTCATTTTCAGATTTATGACTTGCTTCCTGTGAAGAACCTCAAAGGCTATCCACATGATAACCCTCATTTGAATGAAATGACCACTCGTCCCTGTGTGACAAGGAAAACAATTATTGTGGATGGCATCCGCTACAACCCTGATTCTTATACTTACGGTGAAGGGGACGCCTATGAAATTCTCAAGGTGAGCACTAAAGGTCACTGAAATACAGTGGTACCTCGGTTTCTGATCGTCTCCGTTGACAAACGTTTCGGAATTTGAACGCCGAAACATCACCTTGCCGACAAAAGTCCGTATAGTTAAAGCTATAGTTTTCCAAGTAGTGATGTATGGAAGTGAGAGCTGGACCATAAAGAAGGCTGATCGCCAAAGAATGGATGCTTTTGAAATATGGTGCTGGAGGAGACTCTTGAGAGTCCCATGGACTGCAAGAAGATCAAACCTCTCCATTCTGAAGGAAATCAGCCCTGAGTGCTCACTGGAAGGACAGATCCTGAAGCTGAGGCTCCAAGACTTTGGCCACCTCATGAGAAGAGAAGACTCCCTGGAAAAGACCCTGATGTTGGGAAAGATGGAGGGCACAAGGAGAAGGGGACGACAGAGGACAAGATGGTTGGACAGTGTTGTCGAAGCTACCAGCATGAGTCTGACCAAACTGCGGGAGACTGTGGAAGACAGGAGTGCCTGGTGTGCTCTGGTCCATGGGGTCACGAAGAGTCGGACACGACTAAACAACAACAACAATGTATTGCCACTTCTGGGGTTGGGTTTTTTTCTATTCAAAACATTTCAATGACTGTGGCAAAGCACTGGACTTTCTAGCTAGCTAGAAAGAGAGAAAGAGCGAGTCAGAATTCCACCTCACTACCATGCCTCTGAGGGACGTGGGTGGCGCTGTGGGTTGAACCACCGAGCCTAGGGCTTGCCGATCAGAAGGTTGGCGGTTCGAATCCCCACAATGGGGTGAGCTCCTGTTGCTCGGTCCCTGCTCCTGCCTACCTAGCAGTTCAAAAGCACGTCAAAGTGCAAGTAGATAAATAGGTACCGCTCTGGCGGAAAGGTAAGCAGTGTTTCCGTGCGCAGCTCTGGTTCACCAGAATCAGATTAGTCATGCTGGCCACATGACCCGGAAGCTGTACGCCGGCTCCCTCGGCCAGTAAAGCGAAATGAGCGCCGCAACCCCAGAGTCGGCCACGACTGGAGCTAATGATCAGGGGTTCCTTTACCTTTTCACTATGACTCCACATATATCAAACCTTTTGATGTACAAAATCCCCACCCCCACCCCTTCTATGTGCTATAAAATGTTTCATAATGGCTCCTTGGCTTTTTTTACAGGACTTTGGCTTGAAAGTTTTCACGAGCACCAAGATACACAAGCCTCAGATATGCCAAGCCCAAAGACAGAGTAAGAACTGGCACTGGGATGAGGGGGCCGAACTGCAATGATGATGAAAATACACTGGTCTTGCTATGTAAAGCCCTGCGCAGGTTGAGACCAGGATCTCTGAACGATCACCTTGCCGTTTCTATCACTGTTTTCCAGATTTAAAGTTTCCGTTGTATATATTTTAACTGTAGCTTGTTAAGGGTGCTGAGAGGTGGCCCCTATTCCCCACGCAGACGTACAGTTCACAGGGAGGGGGATGTAACAGTAAACCCCTCTTCGCAGGGAACACTAGGAAGCTCTGTGAGGGGAATAAGGATGTCCTAACAAGTCTCAGAATGCTTAACAAACTACACTTCCCAGGAGGCTGTGGGGTGGGGGTGGAGGCACCATGGCTGTTTAAAGTGCTTTACGCATAAACTAACATGTTTTCATAACCTTCTGGGACCTTAGGGTGAAGGGTAGGCAATAAATTAAATCAAAATAACAACATTCATTACAATCATTAAGCAGTATGAATTATAAATTAAATAATTGATAGTTATCAGTAGTGGTACACTGGTACAGTGGTGCCCCGCAAGACGAATGCCTCGTAAGACGGAAAACCCGCTAGACGAAAGGGTTTTCCGTTTTGGAGGTGCTTCGCAAAACGAATTTCCTATGTGCTTGCTTCGCAAGACGAAAATGTCTTGCGAGTTCCTGCGGGGTTTTTTTCCTCCCCCCCCCTTTTCCCAAGCCGCTAAACCGCTTATCAGCTGATGGCTAAGCCGCTTATCAGCTGATCGTTAAGCCGCTTATCAGCTGATCGTTAAGCCGCTTATCAGCTTATCGTTAAGCCACTTATCAGCTGATCGTTAAGCCGCTTATCAGCTTATTGTTAAGCCGCTTATCAGCTGATCCACTAAGCCGGCTAAGCCGCTAATACTGTAGCACTAATCCGCTAAACCGCTAATGGGCTTGCTTCGCAAGACGAAAAAACCCGCAAGACGAAGAGACTCGCGGAACGGATTCTTTTC
Source organism: Podarcis pityusensis (assembly GCF_964106645.2). Lineage (NCBI taxonomy): Eukaryota > Metazoa > Chordata > Lepidosauria > Squamata > Lacertidae > Podarcis > Podarcis pityusensis. Next base: position 122,858,072 of record NC_138029.1, read on the forward strand.
GTCTTGCGAGGCACCACTGTACCTCGGTTTTCCAATGTAATCCATTCCGGAAGACTGTTCAGCTTCTGAAACGTTCGAAAACTGAGACGCAAAGGGCATTCTGCAATTTCAATTGAGAAAATTGAGGAAAAAGCACTCAACGGAATCCGTTCGACTTCCGAGGCACGTTCAAAAATGGAAGCGTTTACCTCTTGGTTCTCGGCGTTCAGCTTCCGAGATGCTCGAAAATCAAGGTACCATTGTACTGATCGTTTTGTTAGTTAAAATTATTTCTTAATTTTTATTTTAACACTGGGGGGTAGGCGCTAAGTAGTGGCACAGAGCTGAAAGGCCAACATGACTGAGTAGGGAGAATGCCTCTGGTGCTTTTTAGCGGCGATAAGCGTGCGCAAGTCACTGCGCAGTTCAGAAGTCGGAAGAGAGCTTGAGTGGATAGCTGTGGGCAATTTCCCCCTGAAAGTCTGGCAATGTGTTTTGACACCAATTAATAATGTAAATAATATCCTCTCCTCTTAGGTTCCTATGAAACTCAAGCTGGCTATGAATCAAGATATGCCCAGCCGATGGCGTATCTTAGTGGTGTTGGTGGTGGTGTCTTCCTCGATTCCCCTGAAGCTACGAAGCCTGCCAGGAGTTTCTTCCCTGAGACGTGGCTGTGGCAACTGGTCGTATTGGAGTAAGTGGTATTAAGTAGTGGGTTGACAAAGCAGACGACACAGAGATTTCTCCAAGTGGTTCTTTATAGTAAGCTGGAACTGAACTGAACAGCAAACAGCTCAGCCGGCCTGCTTTTATAGGCAGCTGGCTGTCAACATTCTAACAACACCACCCCAGGGTTTCCCGCCTAAATTAACTGATGTGGACCTGAGTGAAAACTATATACACACCCTTCCCACCGAGATAAGGCATTAGTTACAATCATAGTGGTTCCGTTATATACAGCAATACCCTTATTGGTTTCAGTAAGGCACATAAGCATATTAATTGACCCTATTCACCATACAGTTTTACATATGCAGTTTGTCTGGTGAACATAGTCTTTTAAATAAGCTGGGCTCTTGGAAACCCTGCCGGACCGCCGAGGGCCAGTACCAGAGTCCGGGTGGCCGCCCGATTCTGGCTGCAACTGTGGTGTGACCAAATGTGGCGTTGAGCCCGAGTTCCCGGGCTCCGCTGCTGTTGAAGGAACCGCCACGAGCAGACTCGGCGGACGGTCAGGCACGGCGGTGGTCTGAGTCTCTGGAGAGCCAGGCAGACCCACAGAAATGGCTCGGCTCGGCTCCATGTGAGGAAGTTTGTGAGGAAGATGTAGGTGGAGCCTCGCCTTCCATTAGCAACCCCTCTTTGAGCCTTGGGGAGAGATGGGGACAAATGATGTGGCAGAGGGTGTAGGAAAGAGGTTTTCAGGCCCTGTACCCGCAGGTCTCAGGGAGGTTCACAGCATAAAAATCAAAATACCGCCCTGAGACCTGCGGGTACAGGGCCTGAAAACCTCTTTCCTATACCCTCTGCCACATCATTAGCAACCCCCTCCCCAACACCTTTTAAAAGGGCACTGGATGTCAATCAGCTCTTAGACTAGCTCTTTAGCTACACCATCATATGTCAATCAGCCAAAGAGGAATGCTTTTGCCTGGCTCTTGAAGGTGTATCATGAAGGTGCCAGCCGAACCTCCCTGGGTAGAGCATTCCGCAGACAGGGGGCCACTGCAGAACAGGCCCATTCCCATGTTGCCACCCTAGGGCACGCCTATTTTCACTGCAGGGTCATACTGCCCAACATACTCAGGCTCGCGCTTCCTTCCCCAAGCCCGGGAAGCGTTTGCCCAGCTTAGGGAAGGAGGAGTGATGCTCTGACGGGGTCTGAGAGCCTCCTTCCCAAAGAAAAGGTGGAGGAACTGTGTTCCGGCGCATTCCACCAGAAAACCCCCCACTTCATACAGGTTCTCCATCAAAGCATATACAGAGGTACCTCTGGATGCGGACGGGATCCGTTCCGGAGCCCCATTTGCATCCTGAGCAGAACACACCCCGTGTCTGTGGGTCGTGATTCGCCACTTCTGCGCATGTGCGTGACGTCGTTTTGAGCGTCTGCGCATGCGCGAGCGGCGAAACCCGGAAGTAACCCATTCCATTACTTCCGGGTCGCCACGGAACGCAACCTGAAAATGCTCAACCTGAAGCTACTTTAACCCGAGGTATGACTGTACTATAATTCCCACTACATTAGTCTGACACGGTACCCCCAACAGCACCCTGGCCCTCTTGCAGCGGTAAACCCCTCCAGGGAGGCTACTGAGGGCTCCCACCCACCCCAACCGCTTGCTGAAAGGTGCTGTGGTGATCCACACTAACTCCCCCCTCTCTTTTGTTCACCTGTGTCCTTCAGCGGCGATTACTCAGGTACAGGGGACCTCTTTGGCCACTCAGACAAAGAGGGTGCCATCGTTCCAGGAGAAGTGATTATGCCTGTGACCATACCGGACACCATCACGGAATGGCAAGTGGGAGCTTTCTGCTTGTCGTCAGACCACGGCATTGGCATTGCCCCGGTCGCCACCGTCAACGCCTTCCAGTTGTTCTTCACTGAGGTCACCTTGCCCTACTCTGTGGTGAGGGGTGAAGCGTTCATGATGAAGGCCACTGCCTTCTCCTACCAGAAAAACATGATGAAGGTGAGGAATGCCCAAACTTGTCTCCCTGTCTCCCGATTTCAGGGGGGGGGGGGGCTCTTTCCTTGGCATAGGATTGGGATCTTGTGGGCATAGAATATATAATAATAATTGTTGTTGTTGTAAACTGGAGGGTTTTTTGTAAAAAATATACATTTATTTAATAATAATAATAATAATAATAATAATAATAATAATAATAATTTATGTATACCCCACCCATCTGGCTGGGCTTCCCCAACCACTCTGGGCGGCTTCCAACAAAATATTAAAATACAGTAGTCTGTTAAACATTAAAAGCTTCCCTAAAGAGGGCTGCCTTCATATGTCTTCTAAAAGTCTGGTAGTTGTTGTTCTGTTTGACATCTGGTGGGAGGGCGTTCCACAGGGCAGGTGGCACTACCGAGAAGGCCCTCTGTATGGTTCCCTGTAACTTGGCTTCTCACAGTGAGGGAACCGCCAGAAGGCCCTTGGCACTGGACCTCAGTGTCCAGGCAGAATGATGGGGGTGGAGACGCTCCTTTACAAACAATCAACAAGCAAACTAATAAAACAATTTCCATAAGTTCCCTTGGACTCCCCTCTCCCCTTTGTGGGTCCTTATGTTAACTTTTTCTCTTGCATCTTCCCTGTTAATCCAGTTCTATTAAATCTCTGATAAAACCACAGTTCAACATTTGAGTGCAAGCGTTATTCCAGTCCTGCTAATAATTTTGATTGTTTACAATGATTTTTTAAGGTAAATTACGTATTTTCCCCATTCCTTTTTGAAATTTTCATCTTCCTGATTCCTAATTCTTCCAGTCAATTTTGCCATTTCTGCATAGTCCATCAGTTTCATCTGCCATTCCTCTCTAGTAGGTAAAAGTCCAGGCAGCAGTAGTCCTATGCATGAAAAGTCTCTTCCAGTCACTTGGAATATCGGCACCTGCAATTCCTAAAAGAAAAGCTTCTGGTTTTTTTTAGAAAATGTTATTTCAAATATTTTTTTTAAAAATCCATTGTATATCATCTCCCAAAATTCTTTTACTACTTTACAAGTCCACCACATATGATAGAAGGTGTCTTCTTTTTCCTTACATTTCCAGCATATATTTTTGTTAATTTATTAGGAATTAAATACTATCAAGACATCATTTTCATATAACTTTATTTCAAAGAATAGCATGCTGTATACTTTAAATCCCAATTCCATAACCTATCCCATGCTGCTAATTGTATAGGTAAAGGTAAAGGGACCCCTGACCATTAGGTCCAGTCGTGGACGACTCTGGGGTTGCGCGCTTATCTCACTTTATAGGCCGAGGGAGCCGGTGTTTGTCTGTAGACAGCTTCCGGGTCATGTGGCCAGCATGACTAATCCGATTCTGGCGAACCAGAGCAGCGCATGGAAACACCGTTTACCTTCCTGCCAGAGTGGTACCTATTTATCTACTTGCACTTTGACGTGCTTTTGCACTGCTAGGTTGGCAGGAGCAGGGACCGAGCAATGGGAGCTCACCCCATCGCAGGGATTTGAACAGCCGACCTTCTGATCGGCAAGCCCCAGGCTCTGTGGTTTAGACCACAGTGCCACCCGCGTCCCTAATTGTATATTATATCCAAAATGCCTCACCCAGTGTATCATCACTGATTTGACCTGTTCGCCTTTCGTATGCCATTCTAATAATAATTTATACATTTTTGAAAATAATTTAGTCTTATTTTCTGTCAGCTCCTTTTTAAATTTAGAGGTTTCACTAAAGAAACCTTTCTTTTTGTCCATCTTAAATATATCATTAAGTTGATGGTATTGTAAACAATCAGTTAGTAATCCTCTCATGTTTATTTCCCACCCAGAGATATCATCTCCAGTGGGGAAAGCCACCATGGTGACTTTTGTCCTAATAATTTTTTATATTTCCCCCATACTTCATAAACCGCTTTCCTTACTACATGGTTTAGGAACGCTCTACGTACTTTAACCTTCTCATACCACAGATACGCGTGCCAGCTAAATTTGTTATCACGACCTTCAAGATCTAAAACAAGGTCTGCCTCCTTCATTGTACAGCTTTTGAAATACAGCGAAGATGCAGCCCTTTGCCCAGGCTTCTGGGCAGCTTTTAGGACCCACCTTGTTTTTATGGCTCTAAGTGGTTTCAGATTGTTTTCTAATATCATTTTTAATGCTATAATCCACTCTGAGACCTTATGAGTCATCTGACACCTCTCATGGCTTTCCGAGTGTCAACTTGATCTCTTCCTGCTCCTCCTTTGAATTCTGTTTGTGGTGTTCTGCTTCCTTCCCACCGTAACTTCTTTCCGTCCATGGACAGGTCACCATGTCTCTGGCTCCATCCCCTGACTTTGAGGCCATCCCTGTGGAGGAAGAGGCACCTTCTTGTCTGCCTGAAAATGGGAGGAAAACCGTCTCCTGGTTGGTGACGCCCAAGGCTCTGGGTAAGCAGCAACGCTTCACATCTTGGATTTGGTGGACGGGGTGATGGGGTGGTGGTGGTGAGGGTGAGAGGAAGAGGAGCAAGCCTGTCCCATCCTCACGTGGTAGGAAGACTATCTTCCTTCACCTTGGATCAGGGATATAGGTGGATGGAGGGGACATTATGCCTAAAGCAGAGTATACAGTGTTACCTCGGGTTAAGAATTTAATTCTTTCCAGAGGTCCATTCTTAACGGTTCTTAACACTGAGGTCCAGTGCTGAGGGCCTTCTGGTGGTTCCCTCGCTGTGAGAAGTGAGGTTACACGGAACCAGGCAGAGAGCCTTCTCGGTGGTGGCACCTGCCCTGTGGGAAGCCCTCCCAGCAGATGTCAAGGAAATAAACAAGTATTTTACTTTTTAAAGACCACTGAAGGCGGCCTTGTTTAGGGAAGTTTTTAATGTCTGACGCTGTATTGTTTTTAATATTTGGTTGGAAGCCACCCAGAGTGGCTGGGGAAGCCCAGCCAGATGGGCGGGGTATAAATAAATAAATAAATAAATACTACTACTACTACTACTACTACTATTACTACCAGAGGCCTGCTTTTGCTAATGGAGCCTGCCGCTGCACCGCTGGCAGCGATTTCCATTCTTATCCTGGGGCAAAGTTCTTAACCTGGAGCAACCACTTCCTGGTTAGCGGAGTTTGTAACCCAAAGCGTCTGTAACCCAAAGCGTCAGTAACCCGCGGTACCACTGTAATAATATTTATTTATTTATTTATACATACATACATACATACATACATACATAAATACCCCGCCCATCTGGCTGGGTTTCCCCAGCCACTCTGGGCGGCTTCCAACAAAAAATTAAAAATACAATAAAACATCAAACGTTAAAAACTTCCCTAAAGAGGGCTGCCTTCAGATGTCTTCTAAAAGTCAGATAGTTGTTTATTTCCTTGACATCTGATGGGAGGGCGTTCCACAGGGTGGGTGCCACCACTGAGAAGGCCCTCTGCCTGGTTCCCTGTAATCTCACTTCTCTCAGGGAGGGAACTGCCGGAAGGCCCTCGGAGCTGGACCTCAGTGTCTGGGCTGAACGATGGGGGTGGAGACGCTCCTTCAGGTATACTGGGCCGAGGCCGTTTAGGGCTTTAAAGGTCAACAGCAACACTTGGAATTGTGCTCGGAAACGTACTGGGAGCCAATGTAGGTCTTTCAGGATGAGTGTTATACGGTCTCGGTGGCATTCCTAGTCACCAGTCTAGCTGCCGCATTCTGGATTAGTTATAGTTTCTGAGCCACCTTCAAAGGTAGCCCCAAATAGAGTGCATTGCAGTCGTCCAAGCAGGAGATAAACAGAGCAAGCACCGCTGTGGTGAGGGAAGGTAGGGTCTCAGCCTGCGTACCAGATGGAGCTGGTAGACAGCTGCCCTGGACGCAGAATTGACCTGTGCTTCCATGGACAGCTGCGAGTCCAAAATGACTCCCAGGCTGCACACCTGCTCCTTCAGGGACACAGTTGCCCCATTCAGGACCAGGTAGTCCTCCACACCTACCTGCCCCTGTCCCCCAAAAACAGTACTTCTGTCTTGTCAGGATTCATCCTCAATCTGTTAGCTGCCATCCATCCTTGAGGTATAATCCACAAGCCACACCGTGTTCTCAGGGCACTCTAGAGACACCATGGAGGCTGCTTGGTTAGTGGTGACCCATAACAGGGTCTTTTCAGTGGTTGCTCCCCAGTTCTGGAATGCCCTCCACAACTGGTCTCCTGTCACCATCATTATTAACTTTCAGGAGACATTTGAAAACATTCATGTTTAACCAAGCATTTGATGGCTGAAGAATACTGTTGTAAGCTGCTTTAGGATAATAATAATAATAATAATAATAATAATAATAATAATAATAATAATATTTTTTTATTATTTTTATTATTATTATTATTATTATTATTATTATTATTATTATTATTCTGCCTTTTCCCCTGACAGGGACTCAATGAGACTTACAGATAAAACAGAAACAGCTAAAAATATAGGAGAAAAAAATAATAATTATAAAACAATTAAACATTAATGGAATTAAAACAATATTACATATATAAAAGGTAAAGGTACCCCTGACCATTAGGCCCAGTCGTGACCGACTCTGGGGTTGCGGCGCTCATCTCGCTTTACTGGCCGATGGAGCAAGCGTACAGCTTCTGGGTCATGTGGCCAGCATGACTAAGTAGCTTCTGGCGAACCAGAGCAGCTCACGGAAACGCCGTTTACCTTCCCACCGGAGTGGTACCTATTTATCTACTTGCACTTTGATGTGCTTTCGAACTGCTAGGTTGGCAGGCGCTGGGGCCGAGCATTGGGAGCTCATCCCGTCGCGGGGATTTGAACCGCCGACCTCCTGATCGGCAAGTCCTAGGCTCTGTGGTTTAACTCACAGCGCCACCCGTGTCCCTCATTACATATATAAAACATTCATAAAACATATGGATAATAACAAAACAAAAAAACCCCTGCAACTCCAGCCCTTTCGTTTAAAACAGTGTTGGTATCAGGAAGTCTTCAATAGTTGCCTAGGAATATTTTAAGACAGCTGGTGCTAAATAGCTCCATAAATGGCTTGAGGAGAAGAAAAGGCTACAGAAAGAGAGAGAGAGAAATGGGGAGGATGACAAGATGGACATTTTTGTTCTAGGGGAAGTGAACTTCACAGTCAGTGCCAAGGCCCAGCCCTGTGGGAATGCAATAGAGGTGGCGAATATCCAAGAACAGCAGGACACTGTGATCAAATCTGTTTTGGTGGAGGTAGGAGAGTTGCTTTGATCTCGGTGATGGTGGGGGCTTGCGTGCATGTAATTGCACATATTTATGCTGGGAAAACGACACCTTAAAGATGGGAAAGTCCTGCCTCAGGAGCTTACCCTCCATGTCTTCCAAGAGCACATGTGGGCTGCCTCGGGAGATGATGGACTTTCTTTCCCTGGAGGTTTTTAGGCAGAGGCTGGATGGCCATCTGCCATGGATGCTTTAGCTGAGATTCTGGCTTGCTGGGGGTTGGACTAGATGGGCCTCAGAGTCCCTTCCAACTCTACAGCTCTGTGATTGTATGATCATACAGCCAGCGTGGTGTAGTGGTTAAGAGCGGTAGACTCGTAATCTGGTGAACCGGGTTTGCGTCTCCACTCCTCCACATGCAGCTGCTGGGTGACCTTGGGCCAGTCACACTTCTCTGAAGTCTCTCAGCCCCACTCACCTCACAGAGTGTTTGTTGTGGGGGAGGAAGGGAAAGGAGAATGTGAGCCGCTTTGGGACTCCTTCGGGTACTGATAAAGCGGGATATCAAATCCAAACTCCTCCTCCTCCTCCTCCTCCTCCTCCTCCTCCTCCTCTTCTTCTTCTTCTTCTTCTTCTTCTTCTTCTTCTTCTTCTTGAGCAATGATGGTTGCAACCTCCTTTTGATGCTTAAGGCAGTACAGTGTTCAACTAAAGAGTTGCACAGGTGCAATGGGAATGTCATTAGTGCCATGAGATTCTCCCTCCCCCCTCTTCTCCTCCATCCCCAAATCTGCTCTGGGGGGATTTAGCAGCACACTGGGAGAGGAGAGGGGAAGAATATTATAACGCACAAAGAGAAATCCTTGTGCAGATGGATCAATGAAAATAACCCTTAAGTTGAACGGATTATACCCAACTAACTCCTAATTAGAGAAGACCTATTACAGTTAATGAACACAGGTTTGGTCATGTCCATTAACTTCAATGGGCCCTGGCCACATTCATACCATACATTTAAAGTGCTACGATGCCACTTTAAACAGCTCCAAATAATTTGAAGAGCTGTAGTTGGTTAGGCTGAGAGGATGCTGAGAGTTGCTAGGAGACCCCTATTCCCCTTGCAGAGCTACAATTCCCATTGTAGTTTGATAATCAATTCCTCTTCTGGGAATTGTAGCTTTGTAAGGGGGGTAGAACTCCTCGCAACTCTCAGCAGAGTCCCTAACAACCTACAATTTCTGGTATCCTTTGGGTGAAGCCATGACTCTTTAAAGGTGTGTGATCCTGCTTCAAATGTGTGGTGCAGATGGGGCCTGTCCCCTGTCCCCCTCACACAATGCATTCATTTATTCTTCAAGTTTAGATCTTATTTCCTTCTCAAGGTAGGCATTAACTATTTTCGTTATCTCCTCAGAGTCTCTCGTTCTAACCTTTCCCCTTTCCCATTCTGTCTCCACAAAGCCTGAAGGGATTGAGAAAGACGTGGTCTTCAGCAGCCTCTTGTGTCCAGCTGGTAAGTGCCTGGTGGTAGGGCCTTCTGCAGAAAGCTCACACTCTTGGTGAGATGACAATACCAAAGCTGATCTACAGCCTGTTGCAGATATTAATACTGTGACTCCTTTTGGAAGAAATCATTGTCCAGGCCCATAAGAACATTTTTAATTTTTTTACTTTCCGAAATCTTCAGAAACAGAACATAGGCATCAAAACTACAAGCAAAATATCCATACAATGTCTTGTGCTGTCCAGCACAGGTTCTGCATCTTACAAAATATACAATAATTCAAACAGACCTAGAAGCAGAAGTCTTTCTCTTCCCACAGCATCCATTTTTTGCCTGGAGCTGTTTTTCTCTCAGTCAGAGAGGGATTTTTACACATCCTTACTTCACAAAGCCTTGAGAGAAAAGACACAAAGGCAACTCCCTTCAAAATGGAGGTTTGCAATCCAATACCTTCATCACATGATCTAAGGTTACAACACACACATGTTAGCTACTAGAGAACAACAATCAGTTAGCTAATTATCTACTCCGCAAGAGCTCAGAGTGCTCTCCTTGGCTTTAATAGAGCCCTATGGAAAATCTCCATGTTAAACCTTCAGCAATATACATGTAGCCATTTTTCATTTCTGTGTCAATTAAACCAGTTATACTTCACACGGCCTCCTATCCCGATCAGCTGGATACTTCATTGAAGAGGAAGGAGCTGGAGCATCTGTAAGGGGCATTTCCTGGTCTTTCAGAAGCTGCCCATGAGATTGATGGGCAAAGGCATGATCAAAACTCTCTCTTTCTCTCCTGCTTGCAGAAAAGTCACAATCATCAGCACCTATAGCTTTAGCGCTGCCAGCCAATGTGGTGGAGGGCTCAGCCAGGGCTTCAGTCTGTGCACTGGGTAAGTGGGGCAACCTTGGACTGGCCCATGCTAGGGCTCCGGTTTCTCTTGTAACCCCCCCCCCAAAAAAAAACAGGCCCAAGGAGGACTGATGATGCTCAAAGGTTGTGTTACACTGAGGGTGCCTCTATACTAGTTTCTGATGGGATTCAAACACTTACCTTCAAATTCAGGTTGCTGTGCAATTATAGGTGATTGGTAGTTTCTCTTGTGCAGCAAAACTAGTTCCCCAAAAGATCAGACTTATTTGTGATAAATAAAAGTGAATCACTGGAAAGCACGGGATGACAACTGCTTTGATGCAGCATAATCTAACCTCTCCGAAAACAAATCAGAACAAATGCTCGTTCAATGGCCAAGATCATCTAACCTCCCTGAAATCAAATCAACATCAACATGTTCAATGAAGAGACAGACTGGAGGCACCCTGAGTGTCTGTTAGGGCGGGTGGGAGAAATGGGGGGGAAGTGGTGGATGGCAAATGGAGCGGAGTGTCTTGAAAAGGGACTTGCTGGAAGCCTGGATGGGAGCTCTCTGCACAATTCCACTTGCTACTCAACAACAACAACAACAACAACAACAACAACAATTTATTATTTGTACCCCGCCCATCTGGCTGGGTTTCCCCAGCCACTCTGGGCGGCTTCCAACAAAGATTAAAAATACATTAAAATGTCACACTTTAAAAACTTCCCTGAACAGGGTTGCCTTCAGGTGTCTTCTAAATGTCAGGTAGTTGTTTATCTCTTTGACATCTGGTGGGAGGGCGTTCCACAGGGCGGGTGTCACTACCGAGAAGGCCCTTTGCCCTGTTCCCTGTAACTTGGCTTCTCGCACCGAGGGAACTGCCAGAAGGCCCTCGGCACTGGACATCAGCGTCCAGGCAGAACGATGGGGGTGGAGACACTCCTTCAGGTAGACTGGGCTGAGGCCGTTTAGGGCTTTAAAGGTCAACACCAACACTTTGAATTGTGCTCGGAAACGTAGCTTTCTTCCCAATTCCAAACAGTGCCTGGCTCTTCCGTCTCCTCTCCTTGCATACCCAAGCACCCCCCTGCCCTATGGACTGCCTGAGTACAATGAATAACGAGACACGACAGTCAAATCAGGGCACAATTTTATCAACTACAGGTGTAAGAGGTTTGGTATAGCCACCCGCTTCTGACCAGCCCGCCGGGAGGACTTAAATTTGGGATCAACCATAAGTGAGGGAGTTCCTGACCTACATCGAGGAATAACCCCACCCCCCTGGGTTGCACCTGGGGAGTGCTGTGGCCCTAGTCCCCTTCTGGACGTCAATAAAGAAGCATCTCTCCTAGATCCCTTTAATGGGATAACCGCTTTTTCAGAGGGGCAGGCAGAGGCTACAACCTCCAATCTGACCAAGACAATGCCTACGCAATGCCTAAACCCCCACTCAAGCAAATGCTCACCAAAGCTCCAAAATGTGGCCTGATCTTTTTTCCCCCCTCCCCCTTCTATTTCTCTCCCTCACCTCCCCTTCTCGTACCATATCCCAGGAGACATCATGGGAACAGCCATAGAGAACCTCCACCAGCTTCTCCAGCTGCCCTACGGCTGTGGGGAACAGAACATGGCCCGCTTTGTCCCCAACATCTACATCCTGCAGTACCTGAATAACACAGGGCAGCTGACGGAAGAGGTCAAGTCCAAGGCCATCGGATACTTAGTGGCTGGTGAGGAAGACTCGTAGCTCTACGGGAAAAATTCTACTTTTGTTGTCTTCCTTGGAGCTTTGGGGTGGGCAGGGAATGAAGTATCTGGCAGCTTCTGTCACTTTCTCATTTTCCCAATCTAAAATTCAGTTCTGTATGTTTTGCAACAATTTGCACTCTCTCGCTCTCGCTCATCCTTAAAAATTTGTCAGCGTTTTCATGTGAATGTCTCTAAATCAGCCTTTCTCAACCTGTGGGTCCCCAGATGTTGTTGAACTACAACTCCCATCACCCCTAGCTAGCAAGGCCAGAGCTCAGGGATGATGGGAGTTGTAGTCCATCAACATCTGGGGACCCACAGGTTGAGAACCGCTGCTCTAAATAATATACCTATAGGCAGTTTTGCCTACTGCATGCATTTTTTTGCAAGCGATTTCCCTGAATACAATGCATTTTTTGTATGATGTTTTCAATAATAGCTTATTTTTATGCCATTTCTTTCTCTCTCTCTCTCACCCCTTTCCCTGGTAGGACTCAAGGCAGCATTTTTATAATTAATTATATAATTAACAATAATATAGTAATTCTAGGAATTAAAATATAATGCATTTCTGCAAACACTGATTGGTGAATTGCATTCCAAAATTCAGATAAGTGCTAACTTTGAAGGGTTATTCATTCATTTATTTGAAGGGTTATTGTCAGGTTCAGGGAACTGGCTTTCTCCCAGCTTTGGCAGCAGATAAGCAGAACAAAGGGAAAGGAGTCTTCTTACCAGTTAGAACTTTACTGATCACAGAAAGAGAACAAAAAATCCATTTCTTAGGAATGAAGGTGCTCCCAATTAAGGTTTCCACCCACCTCCTCCTTAGTCACCCATGTCACTACCGCGTCTTGTAACCTGATCCCGCAACCACTGTGCTTTCTGTGCTGCCACCTTATCTGCTCTTCTTGACCTTGGGTTGAGCGGATGAATGCTTTCCAGTGACAGTGAGTCTGTTAACTCCCTCCCTCCTGATTCTCCTCCTCCTAGCTGTTCTCCAGCCAGTACTTCCCAGCTTCTGCCTTCTGAAGTATGTCCCTCTGCAAACCACTGTTCCAAATCTATACAGCCCTCCTCAGCACGGTCCCTAACAGTTATTGATTTATTTTTATATCCCACCTTTCCTCAAAGGAGCTCAAGGTGGTGTACTTCCTCTTTCCTGCTTTACCCTCACAATAACCTTGCCAGGCAGGTGACTTAAAGAAAATGCAATCCGTTGTGAAAATGTAGAGTACTGAAGATAATAAGACTGGAAGAAGAAAAAAGAAAAAACCCAAAACTAACAGCACCCATCCATTTTCAACTACAGCATTAGTTGTTTCATTTCTAGGGGCCAGATTCATCACGGGGGCTGTGAATTCAGGGCATCATTTGAAGTCAAATAAGCGTAAAGGGGAGTGAAAAAGAAAACCATGAAACCTGACCTTTCAAACAGTGCGCAAGACCTTTATTAAGCAATATGTTGCCTTGCCACTTCCTTCCCAACGAGACACCTCCGTTGAAGTTAGGGTGAGATGCAAAGGTATTCCGACAGATGAAATTAAAATTTCGCCTTCCATTTTAGGCTACCAGCAGCAGCTGAACTACAAGCACTCTGATGGCTCCTTCAGCACCTTTGGACAAAACAGCTGGGAGCCAGGAAACACCTGGTGAGATTGACAGTGCCAGACTCATAATTTCAGCGGTGTGTGTGTGTGTGTGTATGGTGAGATTTGGCAGGATGTCTGAAAAGTTGCAGTAGTGAGGTAGGAAAGCTGTGGAAGGGGGAATCACATCCGGCAACCTTGGGTTTCAGATAGTACATGGGTAGACAAGTGTAAAAAGCCCTGGACACAAATATTCATGGCCCTCTAGTGGTTCATTTACCAGAGGTACAGTCATAACTTGTGTTGCATCCGCTTCATGCTGCATCTTTTCGGGTTACGAACGTGTCAAACCCAGAACTGTTTACTTCCGGGTTTGCTGTGTGCTCACACGCAGAAGCGGCGCTCTAGTTGTGGACTTTTTGGGGTGCAAACAGCACCCCAGAACAGATCGAGTTTGCAACCAGAGGTACCACTGTAATGTATTTTGAGTTAACTCTGGAAGTGTGCATTCGATTCTGATCAAAGAGCGCAATATACCATATTTTTCGCTCCATAAGACACACCTGTCCATAAGACGCACCTAGTTTTTAGAGGAGGAAAACAAGAAAAAAATATTCTGAACAAAACAGTGGGTGTATGATTTTTGTGGTTCATGCTGTGGCCACAGACATGTGATTTGATGGTGAATTTGGGATGACCCAATGCAAAAATCCTGAGGATCCATGTGGATCTGTGCTTTGTAACCACATTTTTGCGCCATTGCGGCCCCAGGAAACAGTGGGTGAGTGATTTTTTTGGTGCAGGCTGTAGCCATGGACATGCTGTGCAATCTGATGGTGAATTTGGGGTCACCCAATGCAAAAATCCTGTGGATCCATGGGCTTTTACCTCCCCCCTCCTAGGCAGCACCCTTTATCGCTAGCCTCCCTTATCTCTCTCTCAATCCCTTACCGATCAGCTGCTTCCTTTCAACACCCCCTTCCCTCTTGTTTGCCTTAGTATCTTTTCCTTAGCTGGAGCAGTTTTTTGCTCCTCCTTTTCTTCTAATTTCTCTCCTCATTGCTTTAGTCTTCCTGTCTCCTCTCCTTGCCAGTTCGCTGTCTTTACTTCCCCCCTCTCAGGCAGCCTCCTTTATTGCTAGCGGCTCTTATCTCCCTCCCTGATCGCTTGCTGATCAGTGACTTTGTTTCAACACCCACTTTCCTCTTTCAAAAAAAAAAAACAAAACAAAAAACCATTATCTGCTTTTCGCTCCTGGGCAATTGGGCTCCAGGGACCACACATTCACTCCATAAGACGCATAGACATTTCCCCTTACTTTTTGTTGGGATTTTTATCTCACCAGCTGCTCAGCAAGTAGCACTATGGTTGTTTATATCATGTGAGTGTCTGAGAGCGTGAGACAGGAAGTCTCAGTGCTGCTGGAGGATTGTTGGAAGTTAGTTTCACTTCTGATTGTGATGTCTGTTCTGTACTGCTGCTGAGAGAGAGCAGACATGCTGGTGGATTCTCTGTATATATGGACTGGAAATAAAGTAGTTTATAGCTACTTGTTAAGGGTATCGGGTGGTTGCTTGAGAGCAATCAGGCAAGATGCCTCACTGGTTTGTTCTGCTCCCCACGATCTTTGGGGGCTCTCTGTAATCCACCCACCCTTTCCCCTCTCGTCCCTGAGCCGATGGCAGTTCCCTGACACTACTGATTGTCTCTTTCTTCTGAAATGAGATGCCAGAAGACGGGTGTGCTCCGCTCAGGAGGGAAGGGTCACTTATCACCGGTCTCTTTGGATGGAGGAAGATTTACAGCCAGAGGGTGACCACCAGAGAGACGCCCCGGTGTCTTGGGAAGCTGGTGGCCTTCCTGGGCGTTTTTCCAACACTTTTTAGGAAGAAAAAAGTGCGTCTTATGGAGCGAAAAATACGGTGTACCAGGAGACTTAGTTTGGTCAGGCAGAGCTCCTGAGAAGGGTGACCAAGAGGATAAAGCAATCCAGAAACCAACCCTTATGAGGAACGCTTGAGGGAGTTTCGTATGTTTAGCCTGGAAAAAAGAGACCGAGAGAAGATAGGAGAGCCATCTTCAAATATCTCAAGGGCTGTCACATGGAAGATGGAGCAAGCTCGTTTTATTGTGCTCTGTTGGGTGTAGTGAAGGGTTAACCTTCTGTGTCTCGAGGCTGAGAGGAGGCGCGTACAAGGGAAGTACGCCAGGACGTGAGGAAAGCAGCTTGGAATGCTGTGAGCTGAGTGAAAAGTGAAAGCAGTTTGTTGTGTAGCTGCAAACAGAGGGAGAAGATGCAGCTTGAATCTGATGGCAGTTATTGATTGTAAATACACTACATTTGAGCAAATAAAGGGATATTAGGACAGAAGAAACGTGTGGGACTTGTTCACTGCTCTTTCGACACACACCGCTGTGTAATTCTGCTAATTGCTTTACGACCGCTCCAAAGCCACACTGCGTAAACAGAAGCTGCAGAGGCTCGCAGGGAAGCGTGGCTGGGCGCCAAACAATAAGGCAATAAATCTACCGAACATGCTCTGGAGGGTAGGACTCAAACCAAGGGCTTCAAGTCCCAAGAAACACCGACTAAACACTAGGTGAAACTTTCTGGCGGCAAGAACTGTTGGACAGTGGAATGGACTCCCTCCAAAGGTAGTGGGCGCTCTTTCATTGGAGGTTTCAAAGCAAAGGTTAGATGGCTACCTGCCAGGGATGCTTTAATTGAGATTCCTGCATTGCAGGGGGTTGGACTAGATGACCCTGGGGGTCCCTTCCACCTCTATGCTTCTTGAAAGCGGTATGCATCTACACTGGCTCCCAGTACATTTCTGAGCACAATTCAAAGTGTTGGTGCTGACCTTTAAAGCCCTAAACGGCCTCGGTCCAGTATACCTGAAGGAGTGTCTCCACCCCCATCATCCAGCCCGGACTCTGAGGTCCAGCTCCGAGGGCCTTCTGGCTGTTCCCTCACTGCGAGAAGTGAGGTTACAGAGAACCAGGCAGAGGGCCTTCTCGGTGGTGGCGCCCACCCTGTGGAACTCCCTCCCACCAGATATCAAAGAGAAGAACAACTACCAGACTTTTAGAAGACATCTGAAGGTAGCCCTGTTTAGGGAAGCTTTTAATGTTTAACAGACCACTGTACAGTGGATGCTCGGGTTGCAAACGTGATCTGTACGGGATGCACATTCGCAACCCGCAGCGTTCGTAACACTGCACGTCTGCGCACACGTGGGTTGCGATTCAGCGCTTGTGCGCATGCGTGACTGCTGAAACCCGGAAGTAACCTGTTCTGGTACTTCCTGGTTTTGGCGGTCCATAACCTGAAAAAACACAACCAGAAGCATCTGTAACCCGAGGTATGACTGTATTTTAGTACTTTGTTGGAAGCCGCCCAGAGTGGCTGGGGAAACCTAGCCAGATGGGTGGGATATAAATAAATTATTATTGTTATTGTTATTAAGAACAAAAAAGCATACTGCAGTTTGTGCAACAGGTTTTGTTTGCTTGCTTTGATCGACTCTGCTCTGGGCTCACTTTCAGGCTGACAGCGTTTACACTTGTATCCTTTGCCCGGACTAAGTCCATCATCTTTGTGGAAGAGAAGCACATCAGCGACGCTCAGGCCTTTCTGGCTTCCAGGCAGAAAGAGAACGGCTGCTTCCATAGCACCGGGACCCTCCTCAACAACGCCCTGAAGGTACAGAGGGTTGGAGGGAGACTCTATGGTGAAACATCAGCACAATCATAGGGCAAAACTTCTCAGCTTGTTTGGGTTAGCCTATGGGACTTGGGGTTAAGTTGGAGAAACTTGTTCTGTTTTGCTGAGTTTTACTCCCATTTTTGGTCCTGAGCCTTCAGGGTGGGGATTGCTCTAGATATTGCTGGAGCGACAATCTTGCAACTCAGCATTCCAACAGTTCTGGTGCAGCTTAGCTGCTGCCACAGCTAATAATAATAATAATAATAATAATAATAATAATAATAATAATATCAGTGCCCAGTGCAAGACACTGTGCCTTCTGAGGAAAGTGGGCTATTCCTCTTTTCCCTGCTTCTTCTCACAAGCGTATCTTTTAAAAAGCCTTTCTCAGTATCAACCACCTGTGGCCCTGAGATTTGCAGTTGAGGCCTTCAGTCACCAGGAGGTGTTCAGAGGGTGCTGACCCATGGCAGGGCCTTCTCAGTGGTGGTACCCTGTTTATGGAATTTATTTCATAAAATGTATATACTGCTTGCTGTTGCTGGGAACCGTTTTGTCTTGGGAGACAATGGAAGAATGCGACTTCACAGTGGGGTGAAGTCAAAATGCTGGATTGTAAGAAAGAAAGAAAAACATTTCAAAGTGGTTTACAAAAAGAATGGTTTGTGCCTTCCTTCCTCTTGACTGAGTTTCATGAGCGGTTGGAAAATGTCCCTGTTTATTCTTGCGTTTGATGGCTGAATGACACTGTTCCTGGCAACTCTTTCTTTCTTTCTTTCTTTCTTTCTTTCTTTCTTTCTTTCTTTCTTTCTTTATGTTTTTGCCATACTGGGCTCCTTTAGGAGGAAGGGTAGGATATAAAATTCAGCAATCAATAATGAATAATATTTGGAGAGCAGTAGATTGATCTCACCGAAGAAATGATGCTTTTGAACTATGGTGCTGGAGGAGACTCTTGAGAGTCCCATGGACTGCAAGAAGATCAAACCTCTCCATTCTGAAGGAAATCAGCCCTGAGTGCTCACTGGAAGGACAGATCGTGAAGCTGAGGCTCCAATACTTTGGCCACTTCATGAGAAGAGAAGACTCCCTGGAAAAGACCCTGATGTTGGGAAAGATGGAGGGCACAAGGAGAAGGGGACGACAGAGGACGAGATGGTTGGACAGTGTTCTTGAAGCGACAAACATGAGTCTGACCAAGCTGCGGGAGGCAGTGGAAGACAGGGGTGCCTGGCGTGCTCTGGTCCATGGGGTCATGAAGAGTCGGACACGACTAAACAACAACAACAACAGATTGATCTTGGGGTGGGGGGAGTTCTCTGGAGATGGCAAAGGGCTTTCCTGTACCACATGACCACATGGGGGCTGAGCAATTCCCATCTTTTTTCTTACAGGGCGGGGTTGATGATGAGGTCACTCTGTCTGCCTATATCACCATCGCCTTCCTGGAGATTCCTCTGCCTGTCACTGTAAGTAGCCATCTTTCCCCTTCTGCAAGTCATCAGGGACAACCATTCAGGATGGGTAGAGTATTATAGCCTGAGATAACTTCCCATGAAGCTAAACACTCTAGCAAAGAACCAATAACCAATCAAGCTCTTATTGGGCCAAAGTCTTGAATCCATTTAGCCTAATTCAGAAAAGATTTTTCCAAAATAATTAGTTGATGGACTCTGCTTTTAAATGTTACTTGCTTTTTAAAAAAAATATAGATAGATGTAAAGGTAAAGGTAAAGGGACCCCTAACCATTAGGTCCAGCCGTGGCCGACTCTGGGGTTGCGGCGCTCATCTCGCTTTATTGGCCGAGGGAGCCGGCGTACAGCTTCCGGGTCATGTGGCCAGCATGACTAAGCCACTTCTGGAGAACCAGAGCAGCGCACAGAAACACCATTTACCTTCGCGCCGGAGCGGTACCTATTTACTTACTTGCACTTTGACGTGCTTTCGAACTGCTAGGTTGGCAGGAGCAGAGACCGAGCAACGGGAGCTCACCCCATCGCGGGGATTCGAACCGCCGACCTTCTGATCGGCAAGCCCTAGGCTCTGTGGTTTAACCCACAGCGCCACCCGCGTCCCAATAGATAGATGTAGATGTTGCTATTAACCTATTTGGGTTTTTTAAAAACAACATATTGTCGTACCTTGGATCCTGAATGCCGTGTGACTTCAGCATTTGTTAGTGTTCCGGTTTGTGTCTGATGGGTTTCCGAGGCTTCCGATTGTGTGCAGGAAGCTCCTGCAGCCAATCGGAAGCTGCGCCTTGGTTGTCCAACGTTTTCAGAAGTCAAATGGCATTCCAGAATTGATTCGGTTCGGCAACCAAGGTACGACTATATTTATATTTAACAACTAACAGGATGCTCGGCAAGATGGGCTCTGTCCTGGTCTAGCATGCTCTTACGAGCCCTTTTGGGAGGGATGTTACTGAAGCTGAGCCCAATTCCCTATTCGACTTCCTTGGCGTGCTGAGAGTGCAGTATATATGGCTTGTGGAATTTGGCCAGAAAAGTAGATTGCCCCCAGTTCCAGTCATACACAGAGAGATGCTTCTAGAGGAGCATCTCCACCCCCATCGTTCTGCCCGGACACTGAGGTCCAGCTCCGAGGGCCTTCTGGCGGCTCCCTCCCTGTGAGAAGCAAAGTTACAGGCAACCAGGCAGAGGGCCTTCTCAGTAGTGGTGCCTGCCCTGTGGAATGCCCTCCCATCAGATGTCAAGGAGATAAACAACTCTCTGACTTTTAAAAGGCATCAGAAGACAGCACTGTTTAGGGAAGTTTTTAATGCTTGATGTTTTATCGTGTTTTTAATATTCTGCTGGGAGCTGCACAGGGTGGCTGGGGAAACCCAGCCAGATGGGTGGGGTATAAATAATAAATGATGATGATGATGATGATGATGATGATGATGATGATGAAAGTAATAAAGTGGCTTATTATACACACCTTGGGTAGAAAAGGTTTCCAGTTCTAACCTAACTAATGCAGAGAAGACAAAGACAGCCATGCTTTCTAACTGGGAAGATAGATCCCTCTCACCTTTAGGTCCAAAGAGAAGTGAGATGAGCAGGAGGAAGCTGTAAACAGGATGCAACTTAAGACATTTCAGTATAAACATCAAAGCGTCAGGGAGGTCAGCAGAGAGGTTGAAGTTATAGGGATAGTCTGGGAATCTGGAGGTCTCTTTCTCGTTTCCTTTACCCCACACAAACCCATCTCAATGAACTGAGTTGCACCCAAACTTCCAGTGGTTGTGCTGAGACTTTGCTTTTCCCAGCAATATGTGGTCAGAAGGCCTGATCCTGCCACTCAAGCCACCTCCGGTAGCCTCCTGTCAGGTCTCTGGAAATGGCTGCAGTGGCTTGAGACAAGCTTCTCCTTCCTTCTCTCCCCAGCACTCCGTGGTGCGCAACGCCCTGTTCTGTTTGGAGACGGCAACGCAGGCAAAAGAGATCAGCACTTACACCAAAGCCCTGCTGGCTTTCGCCTTTGCCTTGGCTGGGAAAGAGGACAAGAAACAGGAGATGCTGCGTTTGCTTGATGGGGAAGCTGTGGCAGAAGGTGAGATGCAACATCTTTGCCTAATAATAACAACAACAACAACAACAACAACAACAACAACAACTTATTTATACCCCGCCCATCTGGCTGGGCTTCCCCAGCCACTCTGGGTGGCTTCCAAAAAAATATTAAAATACTGTAATACATCAAACATTAAAAGCTTCCCTAAAGAGGGCTGCCTTCAGATGTCTACTAAAAGTCTGGTAGTTGTTCTTCTCTTTGACATCTGGTTGGAGGGCATTCCACAGGGAGGGCGCCACTACCAAGAAGGCCCTCTGCCTGGTTATCTGAAGGAGTGCAGCCTTATATAAGTTTGATACTTGTTTTAGAAAATGCTTTTGGAGCCACTGGTAAGCCGCGTTTATTAAAATGCCTGTAGTGGTGCCAGGATCGTCTGACTCGCATGCTAATTAATCTCTCCCTTTCTGAAGCTGATGGCTCTCTTCACTGGCAGCGGCCTGGAAAGCAAGAGGCGGACACTGACCTTCCATTCCATCGCTTGCCCCGTGCGCCTTCTGCAGAGGTGGAGATGACAGCCTACGTCCTCTTAGCGTACCTGACCAAGCAGCCGGCGCCATCACAGGAAGACCTGGCGAAATGTGCCCGCATTGTCAAGTGGCTCGTCAAGCAACAGAACCCCACTGGCGGATTCTCTTCTACTCAGGTAAACTCCCTCCCTCCTTTCCGGGGACCCAGAAGCAGAGGGTGTTGGGAGGGACACAGTCAGGCTGTTTTGGTTCATTAGAGACAAGGAATCCCACCAGGGCCAAAACTCCTCAGAAAAACATAAGCCTAGAGAAAAATAAAGGTCAGAGAAAGATGAAAATGTTGCTGAAGTTTAGGTTCCTTGGCTCTAGATACGAGCTTCTCAGACTCCATATTCCCACCGTAATTCCCCTTAGTCTTACCTTAGTCACATGTTAATTTATCATGAATAGCTATATCCCATGAGGGACATGGGTGGTGCTGTGGGTTAAACCACAGAGCCTAGGACTTGCCAATCAGAAGGTCAGCGGTTCGAATCCCCGCGACGGGGTGAGCTCCCGTTGCTCAGTCCCTGCTCCTGCCCACCTAGCAGTTCAAAAGCACGTCAAAGTGCAAGTAGATAAATAGGTACCACTCCGGCGCGAAGGTAAACGGCGTTTCTGTACGCTGCTCTGGTTGGCCAGAAGCGGCTTAGTCATGCTGGCTACATGACCCGGAAGCTGTACGCCGGCTCCCTCAGCCAATAAAGCGAGATGAGTGCCGCAACCCCAGAGTCAGCCACGACTGGACCTAATGGTCAGGGGTCCCTTTACCCTTTACCTTTAGCTATTTCCCACACCTCTTTATACCATTCTTCCATTTTATATTCTGCTTGCCCCTTCCACTTCCTAGCTATCATAATGCGTGTAGCTGTCAATAAATTGGTGAGCAAGTCCTTGGATTTTTTTTTAAGGAAAGGGAGTTTAACCATGCTGTACTGTTTATATAAGTACAGCTGGAGAATGTTGGATCTGGGCCAATATCTTGGACCAGGAAGCCCTTCAAAGGGAGGGTTGTCCTCTTCCATAGAAAGACATATGGCTCACACGCCCCTCCCCGTGGTCTCTGTTGCAGGACACTGTGGTGGCGCTCCAGGCCCTCTCTCTGTATGGGGCTTTAACCTATTCCAGAAGTAGCACAGGCACAGACTTGTCTGTGCATTCCGGAGCGAATGCCCTGGGAACTTTCCATGTGGACAACACCAACCGCTTGCTTCTCCAGTGCCGATCTCTGCCCCAAGTGCCAGGAGACTACAATGTTGAAGCGACAGGAGATCGCTGTGTCTATATCCAGGTGGGTAAGTGCCCAGGCAGGGTACCTGGGAGAGACAGAACATGTGATGGTGGCAGGCTTCGAGGAATCAGCTTCCTTCCCTGTGGCAGTAAATAAGAAGATCAAACGAAAGGAACGTCTTACCAGTTAGATTCTTTAATAATCACAGTGAGAGACAAAGATTGTGTCTCGATAGAATGGTGGTGCTCCCAATTAAGGCTCACTCCCCCCTCCGTCCCAATTAATCTATGTCACTCCTACGTCTTGTAATCTGAGTTTATACCCTCTGTGCTTTCTGTTCTAAGACTGTCTGAGCTGTTCTCGACCTTGGGGAGGGTGGTGGAGGAATGCTGTCCAACAACTGTGAATCTGTTGACCCTCTCCCCCCCTGGTGTTTCTTCTTCTTCTAGCTGTTCCCCATTCAGTATTTCCCAGCTTCTGCCTTCTGAACTGTGCCCCTCTGCAAACCACTGTTCCAAATCTACATTGTCCTCCTATTCCTGGGAAGATTCAGGATCAGGGGGAGGGGGTGGCTCCCACCATTCCTCCTCAATGCAGCCCACCACAGCACGGTCACTGACAGATGGTTTCCAAGCCACCATGTAGTCCCAAGTCATACGAGGGAAGAGAGTTCCTGGCTAAAGCAGAGCATACCTCTCTGCTTAATTCACCCTTCTACTTTTTACTTCTTCAACAAAATCATTTTTATTGATTTTCCGATAAAAAACATCCAATTAATATATCCAATCATAATACTCAAATTAAAATTAAAAAAAGACCAAATTATAGTCCAGATTATAATTATTAATTTTTTGGAGCTCCCCACGGTCTGGATCTCTGAAGCATATCTCCACATCTCAGTCCTGCCTATCCTCGTTGTTTCCATATTTTCCGCATCTCAGTTTTAACGCTTTATAATTCTCTGTCCCTGAGTCCAGGATTCTCGATCATGTCAAACATCATATACTTTCATCCCTCGAATACAGCTTAATTAGTATATATTTTTCCAACTGTCTTTTTATCAGCGCAGCTTCCTCTGGCTCCATTCCAATCCGTGATGTTGTCCAAATCTGTTAGCTGAAGTTTAATGGCGCAGCAACTCCCAATCATTTGCTCACCCTTCTACTTTTAAGAACTTTCTGCCACCAGATCATAGAATTGTAGAGTTGCAAGAGACCCCGAGGGTTCTCTGGTCCAACCCTCTGCAATGCAGGAATCTCAACTAAAGCATCTTCAGCATTTAGCCGGGTTTCCTGCATTGCAGGGGGTTGAATTAGATGACCCTTGCGGTCCCTTCCCTCTCTACAATTCTATGATCCATGACAGATGACCACCCAACTGTTTAAAAACCTCCAGGGTGTCCTGCTGCCAGAAACGTCTCACATACCTGAGTGCTGTTTCCCTTCCAGACCACCTTGAAGTACAACGTGCATCCGCGCCCGGAGGACTCGCCTTTCAAGCTGGAGGTGTACACAGTCCCTGAGTCTTGTGTTGGACCCAAAGCTCACAAAACGTTTGACGTTGCTGTAAATGTCAGGTAATCCCTTCACAGGCTGGCTAGCTAGCTGCAGGAGCACAGCATCTCTGGTCCTTGGTTCGGTTGATATTTTGCTCTGTTTCTTGAACTGTCTTACAAATTGTTTGATAATCGAGTTGTGTTGTTGTACTATGTTCTGGGATAGCTAGTGGAGTCCTAGCCATTACACAAGGCCAGTTATTCATAAGGATGAAGCGTAAAAAAATATCCTTAATAATAAACCAGGCATTTGGAATAGGCCCCATCTAAGCCCCTACAAACACTGTGGGGCAAACCATGGTGGAAATCTATATATCTATATCTGTACAGTATATATACTGTTCGATCGTAAAAAACCCCCCACAAAATGAAACCTCAAAGCCATTTACAAAAATGATAAAATTATCAATTAGAAGAAAAGAATGCAACCTGCATCTGTGAGTCTGCACATGCGCGGGTCAGGATTCGCCGCTTCTGTGCATGCACGTAATGTCATTTTGCATGTTTGCACATGCGCAAGCGGCGAAACCCGGAAGTAACACATTCTGTTACTTCCGGGTCGCCGTGGGACGCAACCTGAAAACACGCAACCTGAAGCAAACGTAACATGAAGTATGACAGTATTAGAAGCCAGATTGGGTGGCTGTGGGAGGTCTGGTGGTCAGGGATGACAAGCATTGGAGTTCTGGTGTGAGAATTCTTTCCTTTCCCTCTTTGATCTCTCAGTTACATTGGCAAGTGGCCGACCTCTAACATGGTGATCCTTGATGTGAAGATGCTCTCAGGATTCATCCCAGTAAAATCGTCTGTAAGACAGGTAATGGCTGTTTGAGTGGCAGTGCCCCCACCCCCAAAACTCCCTTGGCTATGTTGTTGTTGGCACCCGTCTGACTTGAGAGATGATGCAGTGCTCCTCTGGGGATGAAGTCAAACAACTGCATTAGCACAGGGGTCCCCAAACTAAGACCCACGGACCGGATAAGGCCCGAAGGACTCGTTTATCCAGCCCGTGGTGACCCCCGCTGCCCGCTGCCGCCACCCGCTCTTACCGGTGCTGCGCTACTGCTCATTTCCGGGTCGGAGGAGCACCGGAAATAGCTTGTGCACATGCACAAGCGTTATTTGTGTATGCACAAACATTATTTCTGGTGCACATCTGGGTCGGAGGAGGCCCATGCACATGCACACATGCTATTTCTGGTGCTCCTCCGACCCAGAAGTGCGCCGGAAATAGTGTGTGTGCACGCGTATGGGCATGCGCTCCCTCGCCCTCTGGCCCGCCGCGCTATCGGCGGCTGGAGACCCCAGCTCGAGGCGCGGTAAGTTTGCTGATCCCTGCATTAGCCGCACCAAAGTGATCTTCCTGAGGCGCAAGCCTGGTCAGTGTGTATAGAGATCCTGGGCTGCCCAGAAGACAAAAGCCCCTCTTGGCCTCGCTGATGTGGTTCAATGGAAAGCAGAGCAATACATTTGGCACCAGCTTGGCCGCAGGAGTTGCCTGAAGGAGGTGTACTGTTCACTGTCCGTCCTCGCAGTGGCCAACCATATGTCTGTGTGAAACCTGCAAGCAGGATCCATGCATAAGAGCACCCTCCTCTGATGTAGCTTCCAGCAACTGGTATTCAGAAGCATTATTTCCCAAAGCCATGGACACAAAGCATAGCCGCCCTGGCCGGAAGCACTAACAGTAATCCTTGCACTGACAGGCACCTGATTTATTTCTTCTTTGGTGATCACTCGTAGCCGAGTAAGATTGTCTTCCATAAACATGGTTTTAAAAGTGAGTCCATAAGTAACTGTGGAGGCCATTTCTGGATCCGCACGTCCTTCCACAGTGGGGACATAGGTTTCTGGACAGGAATTGATCACAGTGAGGGTTTGCTAAACATGCCTTCCTCTTAGCACATTTCTCTCCTTCATCCTGACTTTGAGTGTCTTCAAATCCTATGACACCTTTGGTAAAGGCTGTTCTCCAACTGGAGCGCTTGCAGGCCAGTGTTTCCCAGTTGTCGGTGTTTATATGACTTTTTTAAAGATTTGCCTTGAGTCTTTGAACCTCTTTTGTTGACCACCAGCATTACACTTTCCATTTTAAAGTTCAGAATAGAGTAGTTGCTTTGGAAGACGATAATCAGGCATCTGCACAACATGACCAGTCCAACGAAGTTGATGTTGAAGAATCATTGCTTCAAGACTGGTGATCTTTGCTTCTTCCAGTACACTGGCATTAGTTCACCTGTCTTCCCAAGTGATGTAAACACCTCCTTAAAGACCTATCTACAGTGGTGCCTCGCAAGACGAAATTAATTCGTTCCGCGAGTTTTTTCGTCTTGCGATTTTTTCGTCTTGCGAAGCACGGTGTCGGAAAAGTTTTGGAAAAGCTTCAAAAATCACCAAAGTCTTCAAAAACCTCAAAAAAGGCTACCACACCGCGTGCTATGAGTTGCTCCTCGAAGTCAAGTTTTTAACGGTTTTAAGAAAAAGGAAACAAACTTGCAAGACGTTTCCGTCTTGCAAAGCAAGACCATAGGGAAAATCGTCTTGCGAAGCAACTCAAAAAACCAAAAACCCTTTTGTCTTGCGAGTTTTCCGTCTTGCGAGGCATTCGTCTTGCGAGGTACCACTGTATTTAGGCAGACATTCACATGCTCACAAGATTCATCACATTGCTCTGTTTCGTTATTTATTGATATTTATCAAATGTTTTATTGATGGCCTCTCTGTTTTTACTTATGTATTTCTTTGTATTTTTTGGATTTGAGTGCTGCATTTTGTTGGTGATGTTGATGATGTTGGCATTAGTTGACCTGTCTTCCCAGGTGATGTGTAAAATTGTTTGGAGACACTGTTGATGGAATCTTTCAAGGAGCTGGAGCTTGATTTAGCACTATGTTGAATACAATATTTATACTCCTTGGGGCTTCAGGCAGAAGCAAGGATGGTGGCTTGTCACAATTACTCAGGAATAATAAATCTCTCTCTTCTCCCACCCCCCGATCCCCACCTCCAGCTAATGGGTAAAGCACAGGTCAAGCGGACAGAAGTGAGCACCAACCACGTCCTTTTGTATTTGGAGAAGGTGAGTGAGGAGATGGGAAAGCAACAATTGCATCCTTTGGGGAACGCCAACAGCTAGAACCCTCTGCCTGCCTGATGGCACACACTTGCGAGGTCTTGCTTTGCTGGGTGTGTGATGGCTTATAACAGCTTATCCAACCGGCTTGCCCACAGGTGAACAATGTGACCCAGAGCCTATCCTTCACGGTGGAGCAGGATGTCCCTGTCCAGCACCTGAAGCCTGCCCTGGTGAAAGTCTACGATTACTATGAAACAGGTAAGAATGGGCTCTGGTACTGCAGAACTGCTCAGTATATAGTAGCATTACAAGCCACCCAAACTCTGAGCAGTGAGAGATTACAGGGGTTCCAACCACTTCTCCAGGGTTCAGTTACCTTGCAATGAAGGCCAACACAGGCTGTGGTTTCTTTAGGATATGTTGTTTTCCCTACACACATATATACAACCTAAGCCTAAGCTGGAGGGGCTCACAACATTAATCCCCCCACCCCCCAAAAATATTACTTCTCCATCACTCATAGCTTGGGATCCAGCACAGAGCAAGCATGTCTCTGTGTCTCCATCTTCCAGCCAGCTTCCAGCCCAGTTCACAAACACCACACTGGCTACTGTTCTCTTACCTAGGTGAAGTCCACCCATTACCCTGGAGGGCATGATCAGTTAGTTGTATCTCTCACAGCCTGCCTCATTCTTTTGGGATTCTGAGGAGGACACTTAAGTGGCCAGCTAAGTCATTGTTTTACAGACTTGTCTGACTAGTTCAGCAATAGAATCCTCTATTAGAGTTTAACTCCCACTGGGGTCCTGTGATTTGGAAAAGACTCAGACTGACCTTCCGAACCCACAACAGTATTGTCATTAAGGTTCATCTCACGCTTCTTAGTTAGCTCTCAAACTGCCTTCCCAAAAAAACCTGTAAATCCGCCATGTTGTTGCTGTTGTTTAGTCGCTTAGTCGTGTCCAACTCTTCATGACCCCATGGCCATACAAAAGTAATAGTTCTAAATGTTCTAAAGCCAACCCACCCAAAAAAATCCACCAGACCAAAAATCTGGTGGCAGTTGGCACTGATGCAGGAAGTTGGAGGAGCCAGAGTCTTTCCTGACCATCTTTCATTGTATTTCCAGGTGACAGTGCCATTGCAAAGTACAGCACCCCCTGCAGTACAGGTAAAGTATGAACAGAGATTGCCTCTCACCAACCCTACATGTGAAGCAGATCGAAACCACAAAAGGCCTCTCTAGGCCAGCACCCATATTTCTTCTGTGTCCAGTCCAGATGCCTTTGTGGAGGCCCATAATCAGGACATGATTTAGGGTCCTGCACCAAAGTCTCTAACACTGGCAGCTACATCAAACAAAAGAGGTAGTGGAATGGAGGACTGGACTCCCATTCTGCAGGATGAGGGGTCCCCAACCTGGGCTGATAGAGTTGGGAGAAGGACATGAAAGGGGGACAAACTGTAAATTCTCTGGCTTATGGGGTGGCTGGTCACCATATGGATGTTCTGTCTCTGACTCTTGGGCCATTTCTGGTCGAATGCTTGGCCAAAGGAGATTCCTGTGTTTTTTCCTCTACTGCAGATGACATTAAACAGGGGAATGCGTGAGGAATGAAGCCCATCACCCCCAGTAGACTCTGTTGGCATCTTCCTTCCACCATCAGACACAGGTGGACAGAGCAACCAGGACAGCAACACAGAGAGGGAAGCATTTATCCCGACACAGCCAACAAAAATCTTCTCTGCTTTGCTTGCTTATTCCACCATTTGAATAAGTCCTGTATCCACCTTTTCTCATTTTGAGATCCTTTTCTACATCTGCTACTACTTCCCTCTACTGGATGAAAAAGAAAATAAAAGGAATCCATTCATTTCTTTTTAACCTGTCTGGCCTCATATTTTCTTCTGGCCCAAATCCAATACAAAATTAGGACTTGAGCTACATGTTTAGCAGCAAACTCATGTCTTAGAATGATGCTGAATGAATGGCTGCAAAGTGGGGGGGGGGGGGTTAAGAAGGATCTGTCAATTTCGTTTCTCTCGGGTTCTCATTTTTTCAATCTTAAATCCAGTTCTCCAAATTTCTGCAGCAATTCACAAATTTTCTTTTATAAACAAATCATCATGAAGGTGTTGGAATGCCAAGAAAATAAGGAGGTGCTCTTTAATGAGCTGCCAAGATGGTATACATCTAAACCAACTTTCCAGGATGCAATCCCTATGGGGTGAAGGGGGTCTTGTCTCTTGAGGAGAGAGGGGTCAGCTGAAATTTCCCCACACCTAGAAGGACCCACAGAGTCCCAGTCAACTTCTTTACTGCCTCCAGCTGAATGAAACCAGCTGTCCAGATAACTCCTGCCACCCCAAAGTACAGCTTCTCCAATGTCTCATACACAGCAGAATCTCATGACACAGTGCCTTGACTTCCTGACCTAGATGTTCTGATCATTAGTTCCCAAAACTGGGTATTTGTAAGTCCAGGGTACAGAGTGTAGCACAAGAGAGTTTGGGTCTCAGGTTGGCAGAATCCAAAATTCCCAAGTCTGTTTGACTCCACCCCCACGCCCCAGTCATATCCATAATCCCATATTTAAGATAGTGGTGCAACTCCTCTTCTCCACGAGAGGGATTGCCTGAGAACAGTCTCCAGGGTCTGGGCAGACACCCAGCTCAGGATCAGCTCCAGCAGTTCCTCTGGCACAGAGTCCCACAGAACAAAACTGGTATTCAATAAAGAGAATTATCAGGTATCTTAAAGGTACTATTGCATACAAGCTGAAATTGTGAGCACAAGGTTCAGGTGAACTGGAGGTATATGCTAATGCAGACTAGGCACCAGATCTTAGTGATTGTAAATCCACTTATGACACACTATTTCTTTACTAGTTACAGGTAGGTAGCTGTGTTGGTCTGCCATAGTCGAAAGCTCATACCAATAACAAACTTAGTTGGTCTCAAAGGTGCTACTGGAAGGATTTATTTTATTTTATTTCTTTACTATAAAGCTACAGTTGAACAATATTGCAGTAAGCAGAATATTGTGTCTGTTTCAACTTTTGAAGCTGAATATATTAGTTTATCTACAGCTTTTAATGAGAGAATCTGGTTTAAGCAAATATTATTTGAAATGAATTTGGACATGCAGAAAGCTGTCACAATATCTGAGGATTATCCAGCTCATATAAGTATGGCAGAATCTGAAAAGATTAGCAAAAGGACAACACATATATGTATTTCCCCTTTGTGCTCAGGTAGGTGGGCACAAAGGACACCCAAACACTGCAGAAGACCAGCATGCTGAAGGTGATCAGCTTGGCTTCATTGAAGGCCCCAGGCAGCTTTCTGGCTAGGAAAGCCACCGTGAAGCAGATGGCAGCCAGGAAGCCCATGTAGCCAAGGACAGTGTAAAACATGGCAACAGATCCTTCGTTACATTGCAGGATGATCTCCCCAGGCTGGGAGTGCTTATCAGAATCAGGGAAAGGAGGAGAGATCCCTAGCCAGATGGTGCAGATGACAAGTTGGACACTGGAACAGGAAATGACAATGGCGTTGGCAAAGGTCTTCCCCAGCCATCTCCTCACCCTGCTTCTGGGCTTGGTGGCCAGGAAGGCCAGCACCACAGTGATATTTTTTGCTAATAAGGAAGAAACAGCAGCTGAGAAGATAAGGCTGAAGACTGTTTGTCTGAGAAGGCAGGTCACTTTCCTTGGCCAGTGTATGAAGAGACAAGAGGATAAAAAGGAAAGCAGGAGGAAGACTAAGAGGATGTAGGACAGGTCCCAGTTGTTGGCTTTGACTATTGGAGTTTCCTTGTATTTAATGAAGATTCCTAACACCATGTCTGGCATTACAGACAGGAATAGGGCAATGAAAGCTAAGCTGATCCCCAGATGTTCTTCATAAGCCAGGAAGCTGATAATCTTGAGAACACATTGATCTTGGTCCTTATTTGGATGCTGATCTTCGGGGCATTTTGTGCAATGTTCGCCATCTGAAGAGGACCAATTTGGAATGCCTTCACCCATTTTTATGCGAAGGGTCCAAATTGCACCACTTTAGATGCATCTGTAGATCTTGGTGGCTCCATGTTCTGACACAGAAGGTGCTGATGTACGCAACCATATCTGCTATCACTTTGGTGCCTATTTAAAACCTTACTTTCTGAACATGGGTTGTAAGTAGAGACAGCGCTGGCTCAAGACATTTTGATGACTGAGCTGAAGGACAAGTTGATGCCCAGATGTCTCAGAAGGCACATGCAGAAGCCAATCAGAATGGCAATTGAATCTTATTCCCAATACTGGTGAACGTAGTGTATCTTCCACTGCACTTGCGGGCAACCAGCTAGTGTAGGGGGTACAGGGCAGGACAGCTGGCTCTCACAGCTCTGTCCTGTCTCTGCCCCATGGCATCTGCCACCTCAGGCAGCTGCCTCATTTTTGTGGTGACCTTGAGTGGAGATCTTTCAAACAGTCTGCCTATGTATTGAATGTGAAATTGCTTTTCTATATGGAATTGTTTTAATATAGGAAATGGTCCTACTATATATTTATTATTGTTTCATAGGAAGAGTTCACAAATGAAAGGAAGTGAATAAATGAAAGGAAGTTTTATGTGCTCATGATGTTCAGAAGTAACAACCCCATGTTGTGTTTATATTCAGATACAGCCCAGATATTGTAAAAGAGAGTTTTCACAGATTTAGGATGTGTGTTCATGGGGGAGAAGCGGAAGGTCCTGTCACATGAGTATACTTTGCTTCACGCATGCAACAAGCTATGTTCTCGTGTTCTCATGTTAGTAGAATCCCACCCAATGAACCCAAGTTACTCATATCTATTAATATTAATGGGTCTACTCTGAGTAGAAATAAGGTTGGTTACAACCCTAACACTCCATATTGTGCATGTATATTCATATATGCTCTAAAATAATATAGTGGTACCTTGGGTTAAGAACATAATTCGTTCCGGAGGTCCGTTCTTAACCTGAAACTGTTCTTAACCTGAGGTACCACTTTAGCTAATGGGGACTCCCGCTGCCACTGTGCGATTTCTGGTCTCATCCTCAAGTAAAGTTCTTAACCCAAGGTACTACTTCCGGGTTAGCGGAGTCTGTAACCAGAAGCGTTTGTAACCCGAAGTGTTTGTAACCCGAGGTACCACTGTATATTGGTCCTCTTATGAAGCTGTTTTGTCAGTAAAGGCCAGTCAAAGTTCACCTTTCCCCTCACATTGACCCATGTCAAGATCAGAGATACTTCTGCAAGTTCTCGTAAACATGTTTTCCTCCAGCACTGCACCTGCTCCTCAAACCACACAGAGACTCCAGGACTCCACTGCCTAGCCAATGCTACTCCCCCTTATAATTTTTCTTCTTCTACTCAGGGATTTAACCAAAGGTGGACTGTGGAAAAAAATCAACCAAACAGCATTTCAAAGCGCAAGGTGATGATGACTTGGTTTTAACATTACAGGAGCCAGAATCTAGTACAAAAAGAGTTTTAGAACTGATTCATGAGTTTGGTCGGGTGGCGGGATTTAAGTTGAATAAGCAAAAAACTAAAGTTCTGGGAAAAAACTTGACACCTTTAGAAACAGACAGGTTTCAGAAAGAAACAGAATTAAATGTGGTTAAAAAAGTGAAATACCTAGGGGTTAATTTGTCTTCCAAAAACTTGAATTTATTTAAAGATAATTATGAAAAATGTTGGTCAGAAGTTAAAAAGGACTTAGAAACTTGGTCAAGATTGAAACTTTCCTTGTTGGGTCGAATTGCAGCTATAAAAATGAATGTATTGCCAAAGATGTTGTTTTTGTTTCAAACCCTACAGATTGTGGACAGAGTGGAATGTTTTGGAAAATGGCAGAAGGATATTTCTAAGTTTGTTTGGCAGGGCAAAAAGCCCAGGATAAAATTTAAAATCTTAACTGATTCAAAAGAAAGAGGGGGATTTGCCCTGCCAGACTTAAGGTTATATTATGAAGCTGCAGCCTTCTGCTGGATGAAGGATTGGTTTCTATTAGAAAACACTGATGTCCTAGATCTGGAAGGGTTTAACAATTCTTTAGGATGGCATGCATATTTGTGGTACGACAAGGTAAAGACTCACAAAATGTTCAAAAACCATATTGTCAGAAAAGCATTATTTATTGTCTGGACTTATTAGAAAACTTATTAGAAAACAAGACCCCGAGATGGTTATCACCAATAGAGGCTAAGGCCCGAAAAAAACCCAATATGGAAGCCGGTTGGCCAAAATATTGGGAGATAATAGAAAAAATTGGAGAAAATTGGAGGCTGCAGAGCCTGGACAAATTAAAGAACAAGGTGCGAGATTGGTTACACTATGCTCAAATCCAAGAGGTCTTTAAAATGGACAAAAAAATAGGATTCCAGGTGGAAAAATCGAAGTTAGAGACAGAACTGCTTGAACCAAAGACTAAGGTTCTTTCGAGAATGTATAACTTGCTGCTTAAATGGAATACCCAGGATGAGACAGTCAAATCAGCCATGATAAAATGGGCGCAGGATTTTGGGTATAACATCATGTTTGAGGACTGGGAAAGGTTATGGACCACCGGTATGAAATTCACGGCATGTAATGCCTTGAAAGAAAATATTATGAAAATGATATATAGGTGGTACATGACCCCAGTCAAGCTTGCAAAGATATATCACCTGTCTGATAATAAATGTTGGAAATGTAAGGAGGCTGAAGGGACATTCTTTCACCTCTGGTGGACCTGTCCAAAAGTGAAGGCCTTCTGGGAAATGATTTATAATGAGTTAAAAAAGGTATTTAAGTATACCTTTCCCAAAAAACCAGAGGCCTTCCTCCTGGGCATTGTTGGCCAGAAAGTGTTAAAGAAGGATAGGACTTTCTTTATGTACGCAACTACAGCAGCAAGAATTCTCATCGCAAAATACTGGAAGACACAAGATTTACCCACACTGGAAGAGTGGCAGACGCAATTGATGGACTATATGGAACTGGCTGAAATGACTGGCAGAATCCGAGATTTGGGAGAAGAAACAATGGAGGAGGACTGGAAAAAATTTAAGGATTATTTACAAAAATTTTATAAGTTATATGAATGTTAAGAATTTGCATGATTTGGAAAATCTAGCTTCAGCAATAAGATTTGGTGATATGGGAAATTAAGTTATAATTATGAAACGACTAAAGTTTAAAGCAACATTATATCTATTTTAGGGTAAAAGTAAATTGATAATAAGTATTTTAAACCCAAAATATAATTATTTGAAAGTACAAAAGAACGCACGAAACAAGGTAATAATTTGCTGATATTTTTATTGTAAAGAATGCATGGTGAGGGAGATGTGGGGAAGTCCGGTTGGTTATGAAAAAATGTTTTGGAAAGATGGATTTCTTTTTCTTTTCTTTTTCTGTTATTTCTTTTATATATCTGACTTAACATCTGTACCTGGAAAAAAAGCAATAAAAATATTTTTTAAAAAAACACAAAGCGCAAGGTGATGTAGCTTCTCCTTGCGCTGGGCCTGAAATGTTTGCTATTCAGAGTCTATGTTTTGCATTCCCCAGTGCAATAACTTCCATATTGTTTGAGCACCTGAGGTCTAAGCCGCTAAAGTGACAGTGACAATGGACAACTTCCTATTCCCAGGATTTTGGTCATAGTAGTCATAGCTTTTTTCATGCTTTTTCTTCTGACGTGCCCTCGCAGCTTCAACTAGTTGGCAAACCTAAGAAAGCATCTCCCACCCTTCTTCACTAGTCCTCCATTCCTTTTTCATCTGCCCCTGAAAAACTGCCCCCTGCCCCAATTGCCCCTTCCCCAGCATTCAAATCCTTGGCAACCATCACCAAGGCTGCCCAAAACTATCTCGCCTTGGTTAGATGATTATGTTTCTTTTTAATTTAAGATATAAAGGCCACAGAAGAGTGTGTCATGAATTGCCTTCTTCATTCAGTGAGAAAGAACACAGAACTCTTAAAGCAGCCTTTCTCAACCTGTGGGTCCCCAGATGTTGATGAACTACAACTCCCATCACCCCTAGCTAGCAAGGCCAGAGCTCGGGGATGATGGGAGTTGTAGTCCAACAACATCTGGGGACCCACAGGTTGAGAACCACTGTCTTAAAGTAACCAAAGGTCTTGTGGCATCTTAAAGTCTGAACAATTATATTATAGAGCAAACTTTCATTGACTATAGTATGGCTCTTCAGTTCTACGAAATGTTGAACTGTTTCCTTGTTTGCGGGTGGGAGGTAGTTCTCATTTATATTTTAATTCTTGTTTGGTATAGAGGCAGCTCTTCTCCCACATGTTGCTGTCTGCCTTCCACTGCACTTTTAGACCTACATAGCTGCCTTGGATAACACAGCTCTAGATGAGCAAAAAGAACAAGCGTGCCCACCTCTGCCTTCATTTAATGAACACCTTCAGACTGGTGTTTTATTGAGGGTCTATTCTGCAACATGTTCTTGACACAGTATTAGGGGGAAGGTGCATTCTGCATTAGTTTGTCCTGTGATGCTTACCCAATGGTCGCCCATTGCTTGAGAAGGCTATAGCAGGAGAAAAATATACCATCCACTGAACACATTGCAAGCACATCTAAATCTCTCTAAGAGTCACGGCTTCAAATAAACCTGGATACTGTAGTTTATACTCCAGAGAGCTGTGAGTCTGGCCAACTCCACTGTCATTTCCTGTTCCAGTGTCCAAGTTGTCATCATGTTCAAATATATAAAAGGATGTCATATAGAGGAGGGAGAAAGGTTGTTTTCTGCTGCTCCAGAGAAGCGGACACGGAGCAATGGATCCAAACTACAAGAAGATTCCACCTAAACATTAGGAAGAACTTCCTGACAGTAAGAGCTGTTCGACAGTGGAATTTGCTGCCAAGGAGTGTGGTGGAGTCTCCTTCTTTGGAGGTCTTTAAGCAGAGGCTTGACAACCATATGTCAGGAGTGCTCTGATGGTGTTTCCTGCTTGGCAGGGGGTTGGACTCGATGGCCCTTGTGGTCTATTCCAACTCTATGATTCTATGATCTGCACCATCTGGCAGGCAATTTCTTCCTCATTCCCAGAGTCTGATATCATCATCATCATCATACCTTTTATTGGCATCACATACAACATCCAAAACAAATCAATACAGAATTACCACTTCCCCAGTGGCACATTTGCTAAAAGAAAGGAGGCAGAGCAGTTTATCGTCACATCTCTTGGTCTCCAGGGAGATCAGATGTCTGCAGTGTATTTCGATGACAAAAATCCTTGCCTGGGCTAATCACCCTGCAGTGCAATGAAGGGTCTGTTGCCATGTTTTATTGTGCTCTTGGTTACATGGGCTTCCTGGAAGCCATCTGATTAAACAGTGGTTTTCCTAGCCAGCGCCCTTTCCTAGTCTGTGCCCATCAATGAGGCCAAGCTGATCACCTTCAGCATGCTGGTCTTCCACAGTGTTTGGGTGTCCTTTGTTCCCACCTACCTGAGCACCAAGGGGAAGTACATGGTAACTGTGCAAGTCTTTTCTATCTTGGCCTCCGATGCTAAGCTACTGGGCTGAATCATTATTCATCAAATGATACGCTGAGGCCTGATCTGAGTACATTTGCTTGAGTTCCTGTCATCTTTACCTGTGATTGGAGGTTAGATTAGCACCACCACCACCCCATCCCGCTGACCCTTTGTACTAGCAATAAATTCAACAGATAATAATACAGTGGTGCCCCGCAAGACGAATGCCTCGCAAGACGGAAAAATCGCTAGACGAAAGAGTTTTAAGTTTTGGAGGTGCTTCGCAAAACGAATTTCCAATGGGCTTGCTTCGCAAGACAACAATGTCTTGCGAGTTCCTGCTGTTTTTTTCCCCTTCCCCCCCTTTTTCTAAGCCGCTAAGCCGCTTATCAGCTGATCCGATCAGCAGATAAGCTGCTAAAAGCCACTAATAGCGCTAATCCGTCAATGGGCTCGCTTCGCAAGACGAAAAAACCACTAGACGAAGAGAATCACAGAACGGATTCTTTTCGTCTTGCGAGGCACCACTGTAATAATAATAATAATAATAATAATAATAATAATAATAATAATATTTATACCCCACCCTCCCCAGCCAAGGCTGGGCTCAGGGCGGCTAACAAGCAATAATAAAAACAAGTTGAATGAATACAACTTAAAAACAAGAATTAAAATACAACATTAAAATATTGAAACATTAAAATGCAGCCTCATCACAGGAAGAGAAAGGAAAAAGAAAAAAGATCTGTGACGTGAATGTTGTTCCTTAAAACTAGCATTGTAATGCATTTCTTGTTTTTCCACATAAATAAGGAAAGAAATCGCTCCTTAATAATAAACTGTGAGAAACTGAATTTTCAATGGTTTCATTTCTTTGGGGTTGGGATGCATGCGAAGAATTTTTCCTCTTCTGGAAAAAAGCCAAATAAAGGTTATGGGAGTCTGAGGTATAAAAGGTCCTCGAGAGATCCAGCAGAACTAGGAAACAGCTCTCACCTTTGTCCCTAGCACACTGGAGATCATCGACCAGCGCGACCAAGGCAGTTTCTGTCCCATGACGAGGCCTGAATCCCGATTGGCATTCCTACCAAGGAAAAACCAGAACAAGTGTCGAGAGGATCCCGATCCTGCACAGAAGCGCCAGATTTGGGGGCTCGGTTAAAATACAGCCTTGCTTGAGGATAGGTGCTCTAATGCAGTGTTCCCCAACCTTGGGCCTCCAGCTGTTTTTGGACTACAATTCCCATCATCCTTGACCACTGGTCTTGCTAGCGAGGGATGATGGGAGTTGTAGTCCAAAAACAGCTGGAGGCCCAAGGTTGGGGAACACTGCTCTAATGGACACCCCCCTGTGGCGTTTGCCTCCTAGGTAGGTCATAAGGAAAGGGTTAAAATGGGTATGATGTGATTGGCCAGTGAGAATGCAAGGGGGGGAGTAAAAGAGTGGGAGGGTTTTGAAAGTCAGTTGAGGTTTGGGAGTTGAGAGTTGAGTTCAGTTGGGTTGAGGTTTGGGAGTTGAAGAAGGAAGAGGGAGGTTTAGGTGTGGGTTGGTAGAGTTGTATTGTGAGAGAGTGAGAGGAATTGTTAGGTGGAGTCAGATAGATAGTTGGAATAATCAGTTTGGAGTTGTTAGGAACTAAGAATAAGAAACTGACAAGAGAAAAAAATAACTGAAACCATAAGCTTGTTTCTGCATTTAAAAATAAACTTGAATATTTGTTTATGTTAACAACTGACTGGACTCCGTGTGTCCCCGTAAGATACGGGGTGGTGGCAGCGGAAAAAGCAATGGCAGAGGTGTGATTACTAGCTGAACCATTTTCCACACTGCACACGTTTAAATGCTTTTTCATCCTGTGTGAGTTTGTTGATGTTTTCTAAGTCTTCCTCTTTGACTGAAGATCTTCCCACACTCCATACATTTAAATGATTTCTCCCCTGTGTGAACTCGTAGATGGTTTTTAAGGTTTCCACTGTGACTGAAGCAGTTTCCGCACTCCATACATGTAAATGGTTTTTCTCCTGTGTGAATTCGTAGATGTTTTATGTGGGATCCTTTATCTGCGGAAGTCTTCCCGCACTCCACACATTTAAATGGTGTATCCCTTGTGTGAATTTGTAGGTGTTTTTTAAGGTTTCCGCCTTGATTGAAGCACCTTCCACACTCGTTACATTTAAATGGTTTTTCTCCTGTGTGAATTCGTAGATGTTGTGTATGGGATACACTATCTGAAGAAGTCTTTCCACACTCCATACACTTAAATGGCTTCTCCCCTGTGTGAATTCGTAGATGTTTGGCATAAGACCCACTATCTGTGAAAGTCTTCCCACACTCCATGCATTTAAATGGCTTCTCCCCTGTGTGAATTCGCTGGTGTGTAGTAAGGTCTTGCTTCCACCTGAAACATTTTCCACACTCCATGCATTCATATGGTTTCTCCCCTGTGTGAGTTCGCTGGTGTAAAGTAAGGCGTTGCTTCCACCTGAAACTCCTTCCACACTCCATACATTCAAATAGCTTCTCCCCTGTGTGAGTTCGTTTGTGTTTTGCATGGGTTCCACTATCAGTGAAAGTCTTTCCACACTCCATACATTCATATGGTTTCTCCCCTGTGTGAGTTCGCTGGTGTGTAGTAAGGTATTGCTTCCACCTGAAACACTTTCCACACTCCATACATTCAAATAGCTTCTCCCCTGTGTGAGTTCGCTGGTGTGTAGTAAGGTAATGCTTCCACCTGAAACATTTTCCGCACTCCATACATTTGAATGGCTTCTCCCCTGTGTGAATTCTTTGATGCGAACTAAGGGATGCATGCTTAATGAAGCACTTTCCGCACTCCAAACATTTAAATGGTTTTTCTCCTGTGTGAATCCGTTGATGTGTTCTATGGCTTCCAGAATTAGCAAATGTTTTTCCACACTCCATACATTTAAATGGTTTCTTCAATGAAATTCCAGGTGAATTCTTGGAATTCTGACTATTGTTTCCATCAGCTGCTTGGGAAGGAAAGAAAATCCTGTTAGGCTTCCAAAAAGTAACATAACACACATCTGGCAAAAATAGCACCTC
The DNA here is from genome assembly GCF_964106645.2 of Podarcis pityusensis. Lineage (NCBI taxonomy): Eukaryota > Metazoa > Chordata > Lepidosauria > Squamata > Lacertidae > Podarcis > Podarcis pityusensis. The sequence continues at coordinate 122,897,891 of NC_138029.1, forward strand.
TTATTTCTCTTATGTTCTCCCTTTTCATGTTCCAATTTTTTAAGAATACACCTAACATAATGCCAAAATATAGTAATGCCAGGTGTTACAATATGGGAAGCAAATGAAAACTTCTTTCCACGAGCGCCTCCTTCCCCGTTCTATCTCATTCTTCCTCGCTCGGCAAAGCCCACAGCAGAAGAGCCCGTCCAAGCACTGTGGACTCTCCCGGCTGGACTCCAACTCTCCTCCCCGGACACTCAGGCTGGTGCCCTTGAGACCATGGTGCCCTGGTGAGCCGCGCCAGTTGCACCACCAGGTAGAGACAGGCCTGCACACATCTAGTGAAAATAGCACCTCTTATTTCAATATATCTTACGTTCTCCCTTTTCCTTTTCCATTTTGTTTAGGAATGCAGCTATAATAATGTCAAATTATTATAATGCCAGGTGTTCCTTTTTAGGCAGCAAATAAAAACTTTCCTCTTTTCCCAGGCCTTTGCCTAATTAAATTGTCTCTTTAAATTGGGGGAGGGGTTCTGTTTCGGCTGTTACAATGTTTTGCATTTTTCTATTTTCTGTGATGCTTAGATGAAGGGTGGTAAGTGAACAATTCTATGTACCCTTGGAAGAGACCACAAGGGTCATCTTGTCCAATATCTTCTGCAGTGCAGCAATCTCGACTCTGCATCCAACCTCTGCTTAACAGGCTCCAAGGAAGGAGAGTCCACCACCTTCAGAGGTTGTCTACTGCCAAACAACTTTTACCATCAGAAAATTCTTTCCGACGTTTAATTGGATTCACATTTCTTGTAATCTGAATCCATTGCTTCAGGTCCTACTCTCCAGAGATGAAGACAACAAGCGTGTTCCATCTTCACATGACAGCACTTTAGATATGTGAAGACAGATATCTGAAGATGGCGTATCTCTTCTCAGTCTCCTTTTATCCAGACTAAGCATACCCAGCTTCCTCAGCCATTCCTCATAAGGCTTGGTTTCCTGACCCTTGACCATGTTAAGCTTGTGGTGTACTAAGGCCCTGAGACATGTACTACTGGCAAGCCAGGTTTTCTGTTTTTATATTGTAAGCTGTGCAGTGATGCTTAGATGAAGGGTAGTATATGAGCAATTCTATGAGAACTTGGAAGAGACCCTGTGGGCCCTCTTGTGCAATCCCCTGCAGTGGAAATAGCACCTAAAATTCAAAAGCCTGCTGAAAGGTTTTCCTCTTCACCATCTATGTCCCCATCGCCATTCCCCTGGAACTCACCAGATGTCTCTGAGGGCCCTGGGAGAAAATGCCCAGAGGTTATGGGGAGAGATGCAGGAGGCAGTCTGACAAGGTCATCTGTCCATCTTCCTCCTTCCATCCTTGCTAGGTTGGCAGGTTCAGGTGCTTTGGTCCTTCCTGAGGAGCTCAGAAGATGCAGGTTCCTGGGAGGGAGGAAGAAGCAAAGGGAGCCTCAGAGGCCCTGCAGGGATTCTCCTGCCCAAAACATTCTGCGGCCTCTGGAGAAGGAGAAGAAGGGGGAGAAGGAGAAGGAGAAAAAGAGGAGGAGGAAGAGTTTGGACTTGATATCCAAGGAGTCTCAAAGTGGCTAACCATCTCCTTTCCCTTCCTCCCCCACAACAAACACTCTGTGAGGTGAGTGGGGCTGAGAGACTTCAGAGAAGTGTGACTGGCCCAAGGTCACCCAGCAGCTGCATGTGGAGGAGCGGGGAAGCGAACCCGGTTCACCAGATTACGAGACTACTGCTCATAACCACTGCACCACACAGACTCTCCAAATGGGGAACTGTCCCAACAAGAGCCCCATTTTTAAAGTTTCTTTGGTGATACCAATTCAATCTGTGCTCTCCCTGTCATGGCTTGCTTGTGAGTAAATCTGCACAGGGCTGCTCTGCATATTCCTCCTCTTCGGACACCCAAAACATGCACCAGGTGAGAGACTTTGGAGAAGACTGCTCCACTCCCTTCTTCCAGCCAGGGCTTTCCTGACTTTTCTGCTTCTTTGAGGGGCTGCTTTCCCTTCCAGCCTCCACCCATCCATTTCTCCTTCAGCACCCACAGTCCCTTGGAAATCAGCACACCTCTCCCAGCCTTGGATAGTGATGATGATTTCTGGATTGCAGATGCAGCCTCTTTTAAACCATCACGCAGAGCCCAAAGTTTAAACAAGTTGTGATGTTCTGGGAGTGGGGGAGAAAAGCCAAGGCAGCCCCAAACCCCTGCAGAGATTTCTTTCCCTAAGTGGCACCCCAGCAACTCCTCCTACAGGAAAAGAAGGGTGACTTCCTCCTGAACCCCAGGAGAGTCATGCCTGGAAGAGGATCTTCTTTACTCCACCATTAAAAAACACTCCTTTCCGGACTACCTTTTCTCTCTGCCATCTTGGAACTCTGGCACTGCAGTCTCCGTCCCTCCTTCTCCCCCTACCCGTTTAGGGGAAGGGGATGCAACTCTGAAGAACATCACCAAAGTCCTCCTGGATCAGGCCAAATGGCCCACCTAGTCCAGCCTCCTGACCTCAGGGTGACCAACCAGATTTAGGTGGGAAGCTTCTTTGCATGCCTAAAACTCCCAGGATCAATCCCCAGGCAGTTAGGGCTGAGAGGAACTCCCTGCCTGTGAAACCCCAAAGAAACATTGATACCAGTCAAGAGTCAGCAACACTGACTCAGGTGGACCAATGGTCTAATTTGGTGTCATGAAGCATTCCGACCTTGGGAGTCCCAGTCCTAGAGGGAGATGCAGTTTCCACGTAGGAACGGGGAGAAAGGGAATTGGGACCCCCCCCCCTTTGCCCCGTTTATGGATGTGACTTTAAGGAGACTCCTGGGTAGGAGGGAGAAGCCAAGGCAGCCCCTCCGGAGATTTCCTCGTCCAAGATGGAGCCCCTTCTCTCAAGCCCCGCCCCACATATCTGATCACGTGACACAAGCCCCCTCAAGTGTTTTATTGTGGTTAAGGCTTTCTGGGAAATGATATATAATGAAATGAAAAAGGTACTTAAATGTACCTTCCCTAAGAAACCAGAGGCCTTTCTCTTGGGCATTGTCGGCCAATTGGTGTCAAAGAAAGATAGAACTTTTTTTATGTACGCCACCACAGCAGCAAGAGTACTCATCGCAAAGCATTGGAAGACTCAAGATCTACCCACTCTGGAAGAATGGCAGATGAAGGTGATAGACTATATGGGACTGGCTGAAATGACCGGCAGAATCCGTGACCAGGGGAAAGAGACGGCGGAAGAAGATTGGAAGAAATTCAAAGCTTATCTTAAGAAACATTGTAAAATTAATGAGTGCTAAAATGTCGAGATTTTAGGGAAAAAAGGGGTTTACAGCTGTAAAAGATTAAGTAAAAGAAAAGAATAAGGGGAAAATTTGATAAAACCAAGTTTTAGGATTTGCTGAAATAATTTTGGAAATTGGGATGTAGAAAGGGGAGGTATGGGGAAGTCGGCGAAGTAAGATTTATGAAAAAGGGATATGAAATTATACATGTTTGTTTGTGTGTTTGTTTGTTTGTTTGTATTTTGTATTGTTTGTGTTTATAAAAACTGTGGAAAACCAATAAAAATTAAAAAAAAAGTGTTTTATTGTGGTGGCCAAAGCCCTCACGGCCCCATGGATTTGGCTCCTATGCTCCACCCCCCAGAACCAGAGAACTGTGGAACTGGAAGGGACCCCTAGGGTCATCTAGACCATCCCCGCGCAATGCAGGGGTCGCAAGGAAAGCGTCTGCCACAGATGGAGGCCCACCCTCTTTCCCCACTTGGAGCCCTCCTTCTCAAGGGGCACCCGCTTCCGAGCCCCCCAAACAACCCCCTACTCCCTCCCCCGCGGTCATGGGTGGGTGGGGTGTGCTGGGACCTCAGAGGCCTTGGGAACCATGGCTTCCCTTCCCCCCACCCACCCAGGGGATCCTCCCATTCATCTCTCAGCCCCCCAACTGCTTACTCTGCACCCCACAGCCTCCCTTCGCCCAAAGGACTCACCGCCCCAGAGGCCTCCGAAGACAAGCGGAAAGAGGAGGCGAGGCGGAAGGACGGAGAGAGGGGCCTTTCCCAGGCCGCTCTAGGCAACCGGGCTCTCTCGCTCTCCTTAACCCTTACGTGGCCGCCCCTTCTGATCTCGCCACTTACTAGCTTTTGCAGAGTGCGCTTCGGGAGGTTTTTGCGCGCAGACGACGCAGCAGATCTGGCAAGAAGGGAACAGGCTACACTTCCCAGAAACCTCTTTGTCTTTTTTTTCATAAGGCAACAAGAGACTACAATTCCCAGCAGCTCTTTATCTCCCAGGCTCCCTTGCAACTGCAACGCGGGTGGTCGGCTGCCTCTGTTGGATGGGCAGGAAGGATTTGCAAGATTTGCAGCGTGGTCGGCGCGCGAAAGCCTCTGGTGTCCGCTTTGCAAAAGCTGGTAAGGGTGGGATCAGAAGGGACCCCTTTATTTCTGGGGGGGGGGGGGGTGCGTTGACCTTGGATCATGAAGACGGGGAGCCTCTTCTCGAGTGATCTGAGTTCTTGCTTTAGCTTCTCTCTTGCATGATTTTGCAGCCGCAAAGAAGGGGAAGGGGTCTTGCAGTCCCGCTTTGTGCTCTTGGAAGGCGACCGAGAGTAAGGATAGGGTCTTTACAAATTATCAAGGTGTGGGGTAGGGAGGTGGGGCTCGACTGAGGGAGATTCGCCTCTTGCTAAGGTGGCGAGCTGCAAGGCGTTTTGCATTTTCTGACCTAGCAAACTTTTTGAAATGTTTAAGGTAATGGTTTTGTTTAAGTTTGCTGCGTCAAATGTGCAGTCTGTATTTGACCTCCTTTGTAATGTGTTCTTTTGAAAAATTTTAAGATAATATACGTTGCTTTGAATGTGTATTTTATATACAGTATTACTTTACCCAGTAATGTTTTATTCTGAACTTAATGCGTTGCAAACCGCTCTGAGATTTTTTTTCTTTTAAAAATATATAAATCAGTATGACAATGACATGAATTACAGTAATAATTCTATACAGAAAAATATTTTGCAGGGTGCAAAGGGCCCCACTTTTCTCTTTATTGATTGTGTGATTTTGCAGAACTGTGCGTTGCCCATATTTTTAAGAAAGATCCTTTGGGCCTCTCCAAATAATTTTATATACACTTGCAATCGAAATTATTCAATCCCCATTGCAAATCAGGTTTATTATCAAGGTTTGCAGACTTTCAGCTGTTTGCAATGAGCAAATCAAACAAAAGCAATTGAAATAACTCAATGCAACTACGGTTGTACCTTGGAAGTCGAACGGAATCCATTCCGGAAGTCCATTTGACTTCCAAAACATTCGGAAAGCAAAGCGCGGCTTCTGATTGGCTGTGCGTAGCTTTTAGAAGACATCTGAAGGCAGCCCTGTATCGGGAGGTTTGTAATGTTTGCTGTTTTTGTTATATTGTTTATAACATTGTTTATATATTGTAAGGTATCCAGAGTGGCTGGGGAAATCCAGCCAGATGGGTGGGGTTGCACTGTTCCACTTTTATTTTACTCCATGAAGGAAGGACTACAAAATGGGGAAGGTTTGATACGGGCAGCCATAATCCCTTCACCATCCCAGCACATCCACAGGAGCCCTGCCCAGTTGCTATGCCAACCCTGATGGTCCTAGACAGAAGACCATCAACATCACAAAGAACTTGCATACTGGAGTGGATTCAGCACGGACTGGAACAAAGGACAATGATCAGCTCTTCCCTCTGGGGGCAGGAAACTGCAAACTCCCCTCTGTCACCTGGAAAGTACTCATGGGGAGGGGGAAAGGGGGAACCAGCCAGGTGACAGGACACTCAGGTTACCACCACCACCCCTCCCTCAACCCCTCCTTTCTGTGATATATGTATGATGTTTCTGGGGGTGGTCTTGATCTACAGGGTGGCAATTTTAAAAGTCTTTATAAGGCCTTGCACACCATTTTTCTGGGTCCTTCCTCTCTCCTGCAAGTGAGGGGAGCACCCTGTTGCAACAGATCAATAAAGGCCAAGCCTACAGGCTGCTGTTTTGCTCCAAGTTATCCTGGTTGGTGTCTTTGTTTTTGTCCAAGGGAGCCCTCGGATTTTCCCGTTAACAGCACTCTTACAACTACCCTGACACGATTCTACCCCACACTGGTAATCTGCACCCCCCTCCAGGCCTTAAATCTGAAGATAATGTACTCCAAACTCCACCTTCTTCCTGAATTCTGGCTTTGAGCTGTTTATTCGGGGGAATATGGGGATTCAGCAAGTTGTCTCTGTTTCCTTCTTTCGTAGCGTCCAATGACCTTGCAAGATGTTGATTGGCTTTTTCAGAGATGAGGAGGGATTGCTGCTGCTAAACTGAGCCTTGCATGGGAGCGTCATGGAGGAAAACGACGAGAACATGAGCTGCCTAGGTAATATATACATATATATATATATATATATATAATAAAAATGGCACAACAGGGAAAAGGAAAAAGCATACTCAGTTCTTACACGAGCTGGTATAAAAACAGCCCACAGCAATAACACATTTTGGGTCTTTCAGTAGAATGGATGGAATGAGTCGTTGCTTCCCATATCTGTCTACCATGGGGGCAACCACAAGGATCATCATAATGGAGTGAATTAACAAGGACACACTGTGCCTGTTCTTCCCTGACACAGGTCATCATACAGGGTGACAAAAGCAGGAAAACCAGTTTCGTCCAAGAGCACCTGGATCTAGTCAAAGATATATATCGTATTTTCCTCAAATTCATTTTGTCCTTAAGGCAGCATACATTTTTTTTTAAAGTACTGCACTGACGTAGTCGTGATACAATTAAAATTTAGTTACCATATTTTTCTGTGAAAAAGACTGTGCTTTTTAAGGGGGTTTTCTTATACACAGATATTGAAGGGGGGGGGGACACATGATTGGTGGCAGTTGCAAGCAGGAGATTGTCAGCAGCAATTAGGCATGTGATTGGTGGCTGCAGCAAGGCCTGCTGGCGATTGGCTGGTGCGACAATTTGGTGGGCGATTAGTGGCTGCTGGCTGCGAGCGTGCTTGGGATTGGTGGCTTCGGAGAGGCGTGTGATTGGCAGTGGCGGTCAGGCGGATGAGCGATTGTCGGGAATCCCCCTCCCCCAAAATAGCTTAACAACTCTGGGCAATCTCTCTCCCCCCCCCCCACTTCCTTTATTTGTGGTCCCTAAAAATAGGGGTTCTCTTATACACGGGGGCGTCTTATGCACTGAAAAATACAGTATCTGTGTAATGCTAAATATCTAATGATTAACAGTTCATTTAACATACATAGCAGATTTTAAGTCGGCAAGAAACTGGCCGAAAGGTCGGGTAAGTGCAGTTTTTCTAAAGCTCACCATGAACACCTCCCTTGTTCTCTTAGAATGGCAATGGCACCCACCTGAAAGGTGCTGCAACTGAATTCTGGCTGGAAAAAGGCCAATACATTAGTGCATGGGAGCTCCGCCCCTCCTTAAAATAAGATGTATTATACTTCTCAGTTCTTTTGGCCGTAGCTCTTAAAGGCCCCCTCTTAAAGCTTCAGAGAACTGGGGGTTGGGCAAGTCAGGTGATTCCAGCCCCTTGCATACACACACCCTTTCTTATCTTTGTGCAGCGTTGAGTTCCATAGATCAACGACACAAATATTCATTGTTTCCAAAGTTCATGTTCTCATTTTCCTGTTTACCATTTGTCCCAGGAAATGGCATTGGGGAGAAGAACATTTGTAGTTCTGGGAAGTGTTTTACTGGGAAACTTGATCTTGTCAAACACCAGAGAGACCATCATGGACACAAGCCGCACAAATGCCTGCAATGTGAGAAACAGTTTGCTCTACGGTGTCAACTAGTGAGACACAAGAGAATCCACAAGGGAGAGAAGGAATACGAATGCCCTGAGTGCCAGAAGACGTTTACCTGCTCAGAAAACCTTATGATCCACCAGAGAGTCCACACGGAGGAGAAACCTTATGAATGCAGGGAGTGTGGCAAATACTTTTCCCAAAAATATAACCTTGTGATCCACCAGAGATCCCACAATGGAGAGAAACCTTATGGGTGTGGGGAGTGTGGCAAATGTTTTTCTCAAAAAGCTCACCTTGTGATCCACCAGAGATCCCACACTGGGGAGAAACCTTACGGATGTGGGGAGTGTGGCAAATCTTTTTCTCTAAAAGCTCTCCTTGTGATCCATCAGAGATCCCACACTGGAGAGAAACCTTACGAGTGCATCGAGTGTGGGAAATGGTTTGCTGAACCATCTGCTTTCAGGCGCCACCAGAAAGACCACACTGGAGAGAAACCTTACGAGTGCATAGAGTGTGGCAAATGTTTTTCTCGTAAAGTTCACCTTGTGCGGCATCAAAGATCCCACACTGGAGAGAAACCTTATGAGTGCACCGTGTGTGGAAAACGGTTTGCCGAACAATATCCTCTCAGGCGCCACCAGAAAGTCCACACTGGGGAGAAACCTTACGAGTGCATAGTGTGTGGCAAATGTTTTTCTCAAAACACTAACCTCGTGTCTCACCACCGGAGAGTCCACATGGGAGAAAAACCTTACAAATGTATGGACTGTGGGAAGGGCTTTGCTGAAAAAGGTGATTTGATGAACCACCAGAGAGTCCACACAAGAGAGAAACCATACAAATGCATGGAATGTGGGAAAAGTTATGCTTTCCACTCGGCCGCTTTGTTACACAATAAAATCCACACTGGAGAGAAACCCTATAAATGCACAGCGTGTGGGAAATGGTTTGCCAACCAATCTTCCCTCAGGCAACACCAGAAATTCCACACTGGAGAGAAACCTTACGAGTGCATGGACTGTGGGAAGTGTTTTGTTGCCAACTCTACATTGGTGATCCACCAGAGATCCCACACTGGGGAGAAACCCTATAAATGCACCGAGTGTGGAAAATGTTTTCAACGCGACTCACACCTCATGAAACATCGGATAATCCATACAGAGGAGAGAAATCATAAGTGCCCTGAGTGTGGGAAATGTTATCCTGACAAGTCTACCTTGGTTGTCCACCAGAGAGCCCACACGGAGAAGAAGCCATATAAATGCACTGTGTGTGGGAAATGTTTTACTTACAGTGCGAGTTATAGAAAGCACCAGATAATTCACACTGGAAAGAAATGTGAGAACACCGTTTCTTGAGAATGGGGCATATACTATCTGGCATAAGGTCCAGTGTTCTCCCCCACCACCCATAACAGTAAATTTTAGAAAGTACCAGGGATTAAGGTGGGGGTTAATTTTCTCACTTATAACACCATTTTTAACAAACGGATCCAGGAAATTACAGGTGGGTTCCCAGAGTGTCTGTACATGGAAAACTGCTGGAAAGTTTTAATAATAAAACAACTTTGCATACAGTAAGAGAGCTCAAGAGACTCTTTTGAGGCTCAAGTTTTATTTCTTGATGAGCATGGGCCACACAGACTTTTCTTTTTAATGCATTACAAACACACATTGCAGGATGGGGGTACCTTGAAAGAAGTTACTGCTATTCCCACCTTGTATGTTACTCAGATGTAGATCCCATGGAGTTTAATGGAGCTTTTCCCCTGAGAGCTGTACAAATGATGAAAATAATAATTTTATAAAGCTATCATTTCGATGATTCCATTTTCTTTTGAGTCATTGCCCAGCCACATTGAAAAGGCCCATTGCTAGGCATGATGATTGTGATTCATCTTGAATTGTTATTTAGGTAGATGAAAGAAAATATTGGGAGACGTTTAATGAATAGGAAAATCAGTGTCTCAACAAACAAAGACATATTATGATGAGGGCTGAAGAGCTATGTCATATTTGATTGGTTCAGGATGGTGACAGTGGGTTGCTGTAACAGTGGGTTGGTGACTACTCAGATTGCTGCAACCCTTTGATGGTCAAATGAAATCACATATGTAATCTAGAAGTGTATATTGAACATAGCTTTCCATGTGTTTCTTCACATCCTCATTTTTGAGGCTATCCCTTTGTGCATTTGTACTTCAATAAAGGCCTGTCTTTTCACTTGGAGCCTGCACTCTTTTCTTTTTATTTTCTGGGTGGGAGACCTTCATTCAAGGAACCCCTTTTAAATTTCTCCAGCACAGCAATCCTGAGATCTACGCTGCATCCAGACAGTGGAATTTGCTGCCAAGGAGTGTGGTGGAGTCTCCTTCTTTGGAGGTCTTTAAGCAGAGGCTTGACAACCATATGTCAGGAGTGCTCTGATGGTGTTTCCTGCTTGGCAGGGGGTTGGACTCGATGGCCCTTGTGGTCTCTTCCAACTCTATGATTCTATGATTCTATGATTCTATGATTCTATTCTACATCAAGAAAGTTTCAGGAAAACGTGTTGTAAAATGTTCATAATGGGAAATCATGTTGGCGAAAGATGGAACTCCACAGCGCCATCTGGTGTCACAGTGTTATAACACATTTAACAGGCTTTAAAAAAAAACCTATTGTACCTGAGTCCCAGGTATAGTGCTTCATTTGTCTAGGGGCAAGCGCAGCATTTGTAACGTTCTAAAGACTAGGTGCATTTTGCAACTTGCCACGATCCAATTGCTACTGGTTTTGGATACGTGGGCACATGTAGTGCGACTGAGCCCCGTCACCATTTGGCATATGGTATTAAAGCATATACCTAAGAATGCATAAAGGTAAAGGGTAAAGGGAGCCCTGACCATTAGGTCCAGTCGTGGTCGACTCTGGGGTTGCAGCACTCATCTCGGTTTATTGGCCAAGGGAGCCGGCGAACATGACAAAGCTGCTTCTAGCGAACCAGAGCAGCGCACGGAAACGCCATTTACCTTCCCGTCGGAGCGATACCTATTTATCTACTTGCACTTTGACGTGCTTTCGAATTGCTAGGTTGGCAGGAGCAGGGACTAAGCAACAGGAGCTCACCCCGTTGCAGGGATTCGAACCGCCGACCTTCTGATCGGCAAGTCCTAGCCTCTGTCATTTAACCCACAGCGCCTTACAGACCAGAACATGACAAAGCTGCTTCTGGCGAACCAGAGCAGCACACGGAAATGCCGTTTACCTTCCCGCCGGAGCGGTACCTATTTATCTACTTGCACTTTGACGTGCTTTCGAATTGCTAGGTTGGCAGGAGCAGGGACTAAGCAACAGGAGCTCACCCCGTCGCGGGGATTCGAACCGCCGACCATCTGATCGGCAAGTCCTAGCCTCTGTCATTTAACCCACAGCGCCTTACAGACCCGCAAATCCTGCTTGGCCTCGGAATCACTACTGCCCTTTCCTGTCAGAATATTCCCTCTGAGGACCCTTTTTCCTGTAAACACCGTGTGGGACTGTGTCTTTTCTATTTTAACAGTGATCTGTGATTCTGACCCTGAGAGCATATATACTGAGAGTCCTCAGCTCTACCTCCTGTCAGAAGGAACCCCTCACAGACAATATGAATCTCTCACCCAGTCTCTCACTCCATTCCAACTGTCTCCCTTGGAACTCTAGCCAGTCAGGAGCTCTTGCTAGTTAACTGTTTGCTGGCAGTGACTCAACCTGCTCAGTAAACAAACTTCCATCACATGTCCCACACCTGAAAATCATTGCGTAGGCTTGTGGTGGGGATGAGGCTTGCTGTGTTGCCGGGGATGTTGCTTTTGTGTCAAAAAGTGCAAGTTTTGGATGGGAGGGATTGTTTCAGGAGGTGGCAGAGGGATGTTTTTGGAGTTGTTTGGCAGGGCAGGAAGCCTCGAGTAAAACTTAAGATATTGACGGATGCTAAAGAAGGAGGTGGAGCTGACCTGCCAGACACCTAAACTTTGTTGTGAATCATCTGCTTTTTGCTGGCTGAGAGAATGGCTGTCTTTTAAAAGCACTGAAGTGTTGGATAATGGCAGATGAAGTTGATGGACTAGACGGAATTGGCGGAAAAGACTGGCAAGATCCGAGACCAGGGAGAAGAGTCGGTGGAAGAAGACTGGGAAAAGTTTAAAGACTATTTATAGAAATATTGTAAAATTAATGAATGTTAGAAGAATGTTGGAATGAAATTATATGGCTTCAGTAGAAATGTTATAAGGAATTAAGTATAAATAGATTAATAGAGTATTAAAGGAAAATAAGGTTAAAAGGTGTTAAGATAATTATAGGATAGAAAACAGGGGAAGATGGTAAGGAATTGCTGAAATAATTAATAGAAGTGGAATACAAAAAGGGAGGTGTGAGGAGGCCGTGGAAATATGGGAAAGAAAGATAAGATATTGGAAGTTTTTTCTTTTTTCTTCTTTCTTTTGATGTGTTTTTAAAGTGTTTTTGTTTCATTTTGTTAATTTTTATGTAGTGTTTTTGTATTACAATGTATTGTTTTTTCTTTGTTTTTTCTTTTGTAAGTGTTTAAATTGTTGTAAAAGTAATAAATATTATTATAAAAAAAGAAGAAGAAAATCATTGCGTAGGCAAGGTTGCATATGCCAGCCTCAGTGCAGCGATGGGCAGGAATTGTAAAAAAGTATTCTGGGGTACCTGTTTCAATACACAAATATACGTGTATCGTACACACAGTACCTTATATACTTTGTAATACGTTTAAGCTATAAACACTATAAAGTTCTAAACATAACTATATAGCATAACACTTGACTATATTCTTTTACATCTTTAGATAAGCATTGCACTTTAAAAACACAGGATCTAAATACATTTTAACCACTTTTAAATTTGCATTTTAACTAATTGCATTTCAAGCAATTACATATCATCAAATAAACATATATACAGCATGATTGCCCCTGTGCTTATCTAAACGCTTCATTGTGACAGGGCATCTGCAATCACATTATCCTTCCCTCTGATGTGGGAGACATCAAAATTGTAGTCTTGCAGTTGCAGACTCCACCTTATTAGTTTGCTATTGGTACCTGTCATTTGGTTTAACCATTTCAGAGGGGAGTGGTCAGTACAAAGGGTAAATGTTCTCACCCATGATATGGCTTTAATTTACCAATAGCCCATACAATGGCTAAACACTATCCTTCAATGAGAGGTGTTGTTCCCTCTCCAAGAGTTTCCTACTTAAGTATAGGATGGGGTGCAGATGTCCTTTCCATTCTGGGAAAGAATTGCCCCAACACCTATATTGGAGGCATCCATGCAAGGGCGGGGAGAAGTGTGTCAATCTTTCACAAGACCATTTGATGACAACCTATCAACAAACTTTTTTCCTCTTGAGGGCCAAGAGCTCCTCATCTGCATTCTTTGAGAAAAGCTTGAAGACCTGGAGAGGCAAAAGTGAGCAATCAAATGAAGTGCATTCTTGTGATCCATTATGCAGGGTGGGGCTTACCTGGACCCTGCAAAATTTTATTCAGGTTGGCACCCCAGGGCAGCTGCATGGGTCCCTTTTGGAGGGAGAGGGAGAGTGGGGACGCCATGTAATGTTTAAACAAAGCAAGAGAGCCCGGCTGCCTAGAGAGGCCTGGAAAGGGACCCTCCCTCTGTCCCCTTCTCCTCAGTGTTACAGTCACAGCTTCTCTTAACCTCTCTTCACTCAAAAAAACAGTATCTTCAGTATCTGAAGAAGTGTGCTTGCACACGAAAGCTCATACCAAGAACTAACTTAGTTGGTCTTAAAGGTGCTACTGGAAGGATTTTTTTTATTTTGACTATGGCAGACCAACACGGCTACCTATCTGTAAAAAAAACAGTTGTTATACTTCAGTTTCTGTTAGTTATGGCAGGTGCTTCAGTTAAATAATACAACACAGCTTCCTTCCCCAATCAATACCCTGGTTCATGAGTGAGGGACACTTTTCCTCAGCCCCCCTCTATCTAAGCAACCCCACTCCTGAGGTAATTCCAAAATGGCATAAGAGACCCAGGGGATCCCCTCCCCCCTTGTGACTGGCTTGGGGGCATAGCTGTCAAGCGTCCCTTATTTGAAGGGACAGTCCCTTATTCCAGCGCCATGTCCCGCTGCTGTCCCTTATTGATGGATGTCCCTTAAATGATGTCCCTTAAATTTCAAAGGAAGCAGCTCCTCTCCCTTCCTTCTTGCCGGCTCCAACTGTGTTGCTTGGCTGTGTTGCTCACCCAATAAGAAGTCTAAGAACGACTGGCTTGCATGCCTTGTGCCCAGCTGCGTTGCCTGGGGACTCGCCTTTGCTCAGCGCTTCCCGGGGAGAGGTGACGGTGGTTTTCCTTGAGGCTTCGTTTGGCTGCTTGCTGGGCTTTCTGCCTTTGGCTCAGAGGGGCTCAGAAGTTGAACATACCTGTGCTGGGTGCTCGGATCGGAATCGGATGGATACGTCATCGACGGCCCACTCACTCTTGCCGGCGAAAAGGTCTGTCTGGAGCGGGGGCACATGGTGGGGGGAAAGGAAAGGAGATCTCGTGGCGAGGGGGAGGCTGTGTGTGTGTGGCTAGTTAATGCAAGCTGAGGGGGTTTTTGAATGCTGGACGCCATTTTGTTGCACATGCTGCTGCAAACTTTGCAGTGCAAAGCCAGGCCGGGGAGCCATCTTAAGCTGAGGCTGCATAGGCCTTGTGGTGCATGTGATTCAGATTCTATTCAGTTGAACCTCTGGTTACAAAGTTGGTTGGACAGTGTTCTCGAAACTACCAGCATGAGTTTGACCAGACTGCAGGAGGACAGGAAGACTGGAGTGCCTGGAACAGGCGAGGCTGCAGGTCCCTTATTTTGGCTGCTGATCCCTTATTTTCAAGGCTGCTGGTCCCTTATTTTCAAATCTGTAAGTTGACAGCTATGCTTGGGAGTCTTCTCTCCCTAGAAGAACTGCCCCCTTCTGACTGGAAGGTGACCCAGGGGGAGCCTGAATTCCCTCAAGATCTGCTTCTCCTGCCTCACACTCCTGTCTGTAGACCTTCCCCAGACCCCCAACCGGCTCTCCCTATCCAAGCTGGAAGGGTCTTTCCTCTCACCATGGACAGTCTCCTCAGGGTGGTTGTTCAACTCTAATCAGAACCAGTTCTCCTCCTGTCAAATCCTATCCTCCTCCCTAACTCCTATCTCCAAACAATCCCTCTCCCTCTTCTCAAATCCAGTCCTCTCTCTCCTCTCAAATCAAGCTCTTTCCCTCAACCTGAGCCCTGTCTCTTAACTTCTCAATTCAAGCTCTGTTCCAACGCTCTGCCTCAGAAACGGCTCCTGTTATTTTCCCTCCAAAAGTTCTGGCTCCGCCCCCTCTTGTCTGTCTGTCTGTCTTGGGAGCCAATCAGAGAGAGGCCCCAGCCCTCTGGTGGAATTCCAGGGGAACTGCATCACCAGGCTCTGCTGTCCATTCCATCATGGCATTTTGATGTCAATTAATTATTTAATAGAGACATCACCTTGCCAGCAAAGGTCCGTATAGTTAAAGCCATGGTTTTCCCAGTAGTGATGTATGGAAGTGAGAGCTGGACCATAAAGAAGGCTGATCGCCGAAGAATTGATGCTTTTGAATTCTGGTGCTGGAGGAGACTCTTGAGAGTCCCATGGACTGCAAGAAGATCAAACCTCTCCATTCTGAAGGAAATCAGCCCTGAGTGCCCATTGGAAGGACAGATCCTGAAGCTGAGGCTCCAATATTTTGGCCACCTCATGAGAAGAGAAGGCTCCCTGGAAAAGACCCTGATGTTGGGAAAGGTTGAGGGCGCAAGGAGAAGGGGACGACAGAGGACGAGATGGTTGGACAGTGTTCACGAAGCTACAAACATGAGCCTGACCAAACTGCGGGAGGCAGTGGAAGACAGGAGTGCCTGGCGTGTTCTGGTCCATGGGGTCACGAAGAGTCGGACACGACTAAACGACTAAACAACAACAACAAAAAAAATTTATTATTACTTTTGCCTAGGTCAAATGGCAAAAGTAGTAAATAATGGCTAATTCGTGAGGGCGTCAGTTTGCCTGCACTCCAGTTCATTTCAACATCACAACGTGTCTTTGCTGAGAGAAGACACTTTTCTCTTCTCTTCGCCTGTCCATGCTTTTCCCAATCCTCCCCTCATGTTATGTACTGAGTTGAATAGGATCGAAAATGCAGCAGTTTGATTGGTCCTAGAACAATAGGATCCAGAAGGCAGCCTGTCTGATTCGTCCTAGAACAATAGGATCCAGAATACAGCAGTCTGATTGGTCCGCAGGAGCCACCCAATCCAGCTCCAGGTGGAAGTCAATCCGCAACCTGATTGGCCATAAAGAGCATGGAATCCACACTCGACTCTGAGTATATTTCACCCCAAGATATAGGAATAAAGGAAGCGCACATTCCCCTCAGAGAAAAAGGAGCAGGCTTTGGCTGAGCATCTGCTGAAAGGGAAGGAGGGCAGAACAGGTGTTTCCACCCACTACACCACACAGCCCCTTCTTCAGGACACAGCCGGCTTCTGCATCTCACCTTGTTGGGTCTTTTTTGGAGAGCCCACCTCCAGTCTAGAGGCCTGGGCATAGCCAGGATTTATTTGAGCGGGGCAGGATTTATGTTAGGAAGGGGGGGTAGAACAGAGCTATCCGCAACCCGATAGGTCAGTTTGTTAATTCTTTTTATTTATTTATTTACTTAGTGGGGGCAGTTTGCAGCTGCCCTCTGGCTGCACCCATGTCTGGAGGCTGACAGAAGCGAAGGGGGTTTTTTTGGTGGGGGGTGGGGATGGAGAATATTCCCTTTCCATCGGCAGAGTTGCATCGACTTCCTCCATCCCATCCGCTCCCCCCAGGGAGAGAACCTCTTGCTTTGAAAGGGGGCCGCGCATGGCATCCTCCCTGGACCAGGTGGGTGCAGACTGGCAGGTGGAGGCCGTCTCTCGTGGATGCTTCCGTGGAGAGTCCAGCACCGCAGCGGGTTGGGCTGGATGACCTCGGAGGTCCCCTTCAAACTCTCCCATTCCCTGATTCTGTTCTTGTAAGCCAACCTGCCCCCTATTGGGCCCGAGGTCCTGCAGCCTGGCCCTGTCCCCCCCCCCCCCCCGCCCCTGCACAAGTCTTTGGCGGCGCCCCTGAGAATCATTGAATCGTAGTTGGAAGGGGAGCCCAGGGTCATCTAGCCCAACCCTCTGCAATGCAGGGCTCTTTTGCCCCAACATGGGTCTGGAACCCACAACCCTGAGAGGAAGAACCCCCAGGCTGTACCCATTGAGCCATCCCACCTTTCCCAGCGTGGGAGCCTAGCTGAGCGTTGCCGAGTCATGTCCTGAATCTGGTGGGATCCGGATGCCTCCCACTTTCTCCCTGGGCAGGAATCACTGAGCGGCGAGGCCACGTAAGGGTTAAGGAGAGCGAGAGAGCCCGGTTGCCTAGAGCGGCCTGGGAAAGGCCCCTCTCTCCGTTCTTCCGCCTCGCCTCCTCTTTCGGCTTGTCTTGGGAGGCCTCTGGGGCGGTGAGTCCTTTGGGCGAAGGGGAGGCTGTGGGGCGACGGGGGGTGCAGAGGAACTGTTGGGGGGCTGAGAGATGAATGGGAGGATCCCCTGGGTGGGTGGGGGGAAGGGAAGCCATGGGACCCAAGGCCTCTGAGGTCCCAGCACACCCCATGACCCCCGGGGGAAGTGGGTTGCTGGGGGCCTCGGAAGTGGGCGCCCCTTGAGAACGGGGGGACTCCAAGTGGGGAAAAAGGGTGGGCCTCCATCTTTGGCAGCCGCTTTCCTTGCGCCCCCTGCATTGCGCGGGGGTGGTCTGGATGACCCTAGGGGTCCCTTCCAGCTCCACAGTTCTCTGGTTCTGGGGGGTGGAGCATTGGAGTCAAATCCGTGGGGCCGTGAGGGCTTTGGCTACCACAATAAAACACTTGAGGGGGGCTTGTGTCATGTGATCAGATATGTGGGGCGGGGCTTGAGAGAAGGGGCTCCATCTTGGACGAGGAAATCTCCGGAGCGGGTGCCTTGGTTTCTCCCTCCTGCCCAGAAGTCTCCTTAAAGTCACATCCGGGGAGCTTTTAATGTTTGATGTATTATAGTATTTTAATATTCTTTTGAAAGCCGCCCAGAGTGGCTGGGGAAGCCCAGCCAGATGGGCGGGGTATAAATAATATATTATTATTATTATTATTATTATTATTATCCATAAGGGGGGGTCCGAATTCCTTTCTCCCCCTTCCCACTTGGAAACTGCTTCTCCCCCAGTGCCTGGGGGCTCCCAAGGTAGGATGCTGCATGACGCCGAATTAGACCAAAGACCCACCTGGGTCTATCTCTGCAGGGGTCTGGGGTTACCCATCCCCTCCAAGACGTCACAACTTGTTTAAACTTTGAGCTGTGCAAAATAGTTTAAAAGAGGCTGGATCATCACCATTGACGGAAGCCACGGCTCCCACACACCATCACTATCCGAGGCTGGGAGTGGTGTGCTGAGTTCCAGGGGGTTGTGGGAAGAGAAGGAGAAATGGTTGGGTGGGGGCTGGAGGGGAACCCCCCCTCCCAAAAGTAAGTAGAAAAGTCAAGAAAGACCTAGCTACAGGGAGGGAGGGGAGCAGTCTTCTCCAAAGTCTCTCACCTGGTGCTTGTTTCTGGGTGTCAGAAAGCAGCCCTGTGCAGATTTACTCATAAGTAAGACCCGGTGGGTTGCTCGGTCCCTGCTCCTGCCAACCTCGCAGTTCGAAAGCACGTCCAAGTGCAAGTAGATAAATAGGTACCGCTCCGGCGGGAAGGTAAACAGCGTTTCCGTGCGCTGCTCTGGTTCGCCAGAAGCGGCTTAGTCATGCTGGCCACATGACCCGGAAGCTGTACGCCGGCTCCAATAAAGCGAGATGAGTGCCGCAACCCCAGAGTCGGCCACAACTGGACCTAATGGTCAGGGGTACCTTTACCTTAAGCCCCGGGGGGGGGGGAGGAGAGATTAAACTGGTATAACCAAAAAAACCCCTTAAAAATGGGGCTCCTGTTGGGAAGGGGGAACCCCTTTGGGGCTCTTCTAGGGGCCGCAGAATGTTCTGGGCAGCAGAATCCCTGCAGGGCCTTTGAGGCTCCCTTTGCTTCTTCCTCCCTCCCTCCCAGGAACCTGCATCTTCCGAGCTCCTCAGGAAGGACGAAAGCGCCTGAACCTGCAAACCTAGCAAGGATGGAAGGAGGAAGATGGACAGTTGACCTTATCAGACTGCCTCCTGCATCCCTCCCCAAAACCTCTGGGCATTTTATCCCAGGACCCTCAGAGACATCTGGTGAGTTCCAGGGGAATGGAGATGGGGACATAGATGGATCAATAGATGGTGAAGAGGAAAACCTTCACCCAGGCTTTTGAATTTTAGGTGCTATTTCCACTGCAGGACTCCTGGCTAGTTGCTGATCTCCCCTTCTTGGGCAAGGTTCTTGACCGCGTGGTTGCAGACATGATCCAGCTTGTTTTGGAGGAAGCTGATTTTCTAGATCCATTTTAATTGGGCTTTGGCCCAGAAACTGCTTTGGTTGCCCTGTAGGATGACCTCTGTTGGGAAAGAGACAGCAGAACCGTGTCCCTACTAATTATTGACCTTTCAGCGGCTTTCGATTCCATCTACCATGGTATCCTTGTAGAGCAGCTGTTTGCACTAGGGGGTGGGTGACCCCGCTTTGCCGTGGTTCCTATCTTACTTGGATGGTTGTTTTCAGAGGGTGTTGCTTGGAGAGTATCCTTCAGCCCTGTGGAACCTTCAATGTGGGATTCCCCAGGGTTCAGTTTTATCCCCTATGCTGTATAACATCTATATGATGCCGCTAAGTGGAGTTACCCAGAGGTTTGGAGTATGTTGTCAGCAATATGCTGATGACACTCAGCTCTATTTCTCAGTTGCATCTACAGGTGAGGCAGCAGGTGTGCTAGACCATTGTCTTGCCTCGGTAATAGACTGGATGAGAGGCAACAAACTGAAGCTGAATCCAGATAAGACAGAGGCCCAGTTAATGGGTGGTTCCCTAGACTGGATGGCTGGGAGGTTGCCTGCTCTTGATGGGGTTACACTCCCTCTGAAAGAGGAGCCATGTTGCTTGGTGGGACTTCTGCATCCATTGCCGGCTCAGGTGGCACCCCATCCTATTCCAACAAGAAAGACAAGCGGGAGGCACATAGGGAAGCAGATGTGGCTGCAAAAGGAGCTTTCGGATGAGCTGAAATTTAAGAAAGGCGGGCATAAGAAATGGAAGAAAGGGGAAATCATGAAGGAAGAGTATAAATGAGTAGCCAGCAGTAACAAGGATAAGATCATGCAGACGAAAGATAAGAATGAGCTTGGGCGTACAAGAGAGGTAAAAAACAATAAAAGTCCTGAGTCTGTTGTTGTTCAACATCTTTATAAACAACTCAGATGAAGGAATTGAGGGGATGGCTATGTCAGCATCGCCCTAGAGCCAGTGCACCAACTGGACTCATGCACCTCAACCCCGACTGGGCTAGGCGAGCTGGGTAGCACCGCCAGAGACCTCCTTTCTCACAGGAACAGGTCACAGTGCTGTGGACTCACAGCTTAGAGCTGAGAGCACCGGATTCACTGTCTCAATAATACAGTCGTTGCGCAGCAGAGTTTTGCAGAGTCTTGCAGAGTATAAACCACTCGGAGAGCAGCTCTGTAGAATATCTTCCTTTTATTCTGTAACTACAACTATGATACAAAACTATATACAGAGCTGAATATTCTAAGCATAAATCAATGCTACACTGAGAGTCTGCAGCTGCTCTTAGCAGCAGTCTTATCTCTAGGATCTCCAACACTCTCACTCTCTCCGATACACTGACTGACTGACTCTCTCTCACACACACACACAGATATGTTGCTGGGCAGAATAAGTAGATAGGCAGGACACGCCTCCTTCTCTCTGGAGAGTCAGCAGAGACCATCAGGAGATGATCAGGAGATTCTTGGGTATGGGAGGGGTGAAATCTCCTCATCCTCCCCCATTTCATCCGACCATTTCAAGAATCTTTAACATAACTGCAATTTGCACATACACTCCAAAAGTTGTTCTCTGCTTACAACCTTGGTTAACATATCTGCAGGTATCTCTCTCCCGGCATATAAAACACATTTACAATACCATTGAATAAGCAGCTTCTGGAAAAATCTTCACACACATTTCTTCCTTTCAAATACAAATTGACATTTCTAATTGGGCAGATTTGAACAAACCATTTTTCAGAACTCAAATACACGCTTTCCTTCAAATATCAGGTAAGGAAATAAATAAAGCGTTTTGTGCTACTACTCTCAGCACACTTCATGCTAGGTTTGAAAACCCCACCAGAGTTGCTTGTGACCGCAGTCTTTGCAAACTCTTCAGAAAACCTTTTCGGTGGTACACCCTTGGTTGTTCTCTCGGATCTGCGCAAAACTCTTTGATCCTCTTGTTCTGGTGCTTCCTCCTCTTTGGGAGAATGGGGTGCTAAAGTATATGAAGCTGCTAAGTCTGAGTCAGCGTCAGACTCACCTGAGGCTTTTGGGCTCTGATAATCTGTGCCATCATCTGGAACTACATTGGCATCAGGATTATCACCACCAACACTTGCCTCCCTCTTAACTTTCTTTGCCCCTTTTGCACCATCATCACAAATGGGATGGCACTGAAAAACGCCAACTCTGTCCCATTGTGGATTGTCATCAATACTCCTGGTCAGCCTTATGGTTTTCATGTCTGTGATCAGAACACGATAAGACCCTTTCTCATATCCTAGGAAAACACCATGTTCTCCACGCTTGCTCAGTTTGTCACCCTGCGAGGTGTGCACCCAAACCTCCGAACCAAAAATTTTAAAATGCTTTACACATGGCTTTCTTCCGTGAAGCATCTCATATGGGGTGCAATTTACACTAGACTGGTACCTCCTGTTATACACGTGACAGAAAAACGAAAGAGCTTCAGCCCAAAAAAGATTGGGCAGCCCCGAATCATGTAACAGTGTTCTGATTCCTTGCTGCAGGGTCTGGTTTACTCTCTCACATAAACCATTCTGCCAGGGTGATCTGGGCGTGGCTGTCCTATGCTCAATGCCCTGTTCAGAAAGAAAACTCTCAAACTCTTCTGAACAAAACTCTCCACCCTTGTCTGTGAAAAGAAAACGTACATTCTCATTATGTACATTTCTGAGCCATTTACAAAACTGGCAAAACTTGGTAAAGGCTTCAGCCTTTTTCTGCAGCATATAGACCCAAACATATTTCGAATAGGAGTCTATCAGAACCATGAAAAACCTTGAATTGCCTCTAGAGAGCGCTAGGGGCCCCACTAAGTCTGCATGAATGACTTCATATGGTTTCTTGGCCTCTCTCCCAGACTCTGTACCTTTGGGAGCTTGCCTTGCCTTACTCTCTGCACAAGAAACACATTTCATGTGGTAGGGACATTCTTTCAACTTCATACCCTGAACCATATCAGGCATTTTTGCCACAGCCTGGAAATTCAAATGACCATAAACGCGATGGTAATAATGAATACATTGGTCATGCAACTTCTCATTCTTATCTACAGTTAAATTGCAACACTTTTTCTCAGTAGCTTCTGCAGTGCCTGTACCTGAAACAAAAGGCAATTGGTACAATCCATTTACACATTTTGCATACAGAATGAGCTTGCCATCTCTAAGAATTTCACAGCGAGATTTAGCAAACACCACCTTAAACCCTTGACGATCAAGCTGGGAAACACTCAACAAATTGTCCTGAATATCAGGCGCATACAGGACATTCTTAATAGTTGCATTCAGGTTCTTTAAGAACACAGTTCCCTGAGCCATACTCGTGAGAACTGTCCCATCTGCTTGATGAATTTCTTTCTCTTGCTTCTCAAGCTGAACAAAGAGATTCTTATCTTTGGCCACGTGGTTTGAACAGCCAGAGTCGACCACGAAGAAACTCCGCCCACGTTGACTGGAACAGCGAGAGATCAAGGCCTTTGAAGTAGCAGGTGCTTGGGGATTTCTTCCTCCTCCCCCTCTGCCTCTGAAGTTTCCCTTCTTCTTTGAAGACTTCTTACACTGGAAACTCAAATGGCCTTGTGCTCCACACGAAAAGCACCGCTTCAATTTCAAAGCTTTAACAGCAGCAGTTTCACTTTCACTTTCCCCTGCTGAAGACTCAGGCACATTTTCAAGCATATTTTTAACAGCACAGTCCCGGCTTTCTCTAACAGCCTGTCTGCGATCCCACTCATTCAAGAGCACGCTAGACACATAATCTTCTGTTAGCCGGTCAGAAGGCATTGTGGAAATCTGGGCAGCCACTCCATCATAAGACTCATCTAGGCTATTGATCATCAGCATTGCAAATACAGCCTCTGAAATAGCCAGGTCTCGCTGAACAAGGTCTTGTCTGAGACTCTTTAATTGAGATAGATGGCTAGGCAAATCACCACCTTTCTCCAACTGCAGCCTGCACAGCTTCTTAAAGAAAATCACACTGGAACCAGCATTTTGTCTAAGATGCATATCTCTCAACTTATGCCAAACAGCTTGTGCAGTCTCTTGACCCTCTAAGTTCACCAGCAAGTGGTCTGAAACACTCAAAATAATTGTCCCTCGGGCTTTCATATCTGCAGCATGCCACTCAGCCCAATCATCATCATCCTTATCTGGAGGGTCATCTTCTATCGTGTGAAATAGCTTTTCCCTCTGTAAAAGCGCTTTCATCTTTACTTGCCAAACTCCATAGGTTTCAGGCGTGAGGAGAGGAAAGGACAGAGCCATCTGGCCAGAATGTGCACAGGCCATGTCTGCTATTACTTAGAGCAAGACACTTCCCTCGTGCAACACAGATAAAGCCTTGACTCCCTCAGCCACTCTCTCTCCCACTCAGAGCGCAATTAACAGGCAAACAGGGATGCTATCTTCTTCCTTTGGCAGTCAGCAACATACCTCCATAAATCAAGCAGCAGCAAGAACAACAGCGGCAGCTTGAACACTCTGCTCCAAAACAGCTCTGCTTCTGGGCACCGCAAATCAGTCCAGCATGCAGCGTCCGTTCCACCGTCCGGCAATCAGCAACAGAAACCTCTGGCGACTGGGACGCCTGGGACGCCTGGGATGACTGGAACAACGCCAGGTCAGACGACTGGAACAACGACTGGGCCCATAACCGATGTCAGCATCGCCCTAGAGCCAGTGCACCAACTGGACTCATGCACCTCAACCCCGACTGGGCTAGGCGAGCTGGGTAGCACCGCCAGAGACCTCCTTTCTCACAGGAACAGGTCACAGTGCTGTGGACTCACAGCTTAGAGCTGAGAGCACCGGATTCACTGTCTCAATAATACAGTCGTTGCGCAGCAGAGTTTTGCAGAGTCTTGCAGAGTATAAACCACTCGGAGAGCAGCTCTGTAGAATATCTTCCTTTTATTCTGTAACTACAACTATGATACAAAACTATATACAGAGCTGAATATTCTAAGCATAAATCAATGCTACACTGAGAGTCTGCAGCTGCTCTTAGCAGCAATCTTATCTCTAGGATCTCCAACACTCTCACTCTCTCCGATACACTGACTGACTGACTCTCTCTCACACACACACACAGATATGTTGCTGGGCAGAATAAGTAGATAGGCAGGACACGCCTCCTTCTCTCTGGAGAGTCAGCAGAGACCATCAGGAGATGATCAGGAGATTCTTGGGTATGGGAGGGGTGAAATCTCCTCAGGCTACTCATCCAATGTGCAGATTATGCCAAAGCGGGAGATTCAATATTACCATAACAAATTGGAGTACTGGGCAAAAATGAATTTCAGTGGGGACTGAATATCAGATTCTATAATGAGGCCAGAAGAACCAACTGCACATATATAAGATGGAGGACACCTGGGTTGCCAGTAGTACCTGTCTCACCACAAGCTTAACATGATCAAAGGACTGGAAACCAAGCCTTATGAAGAATAGCTAAGGAAGCTGGGTTTGCTAAGCCTGAATAAAAGGAAACTAGGAAGAGATATGCCATCTTCCTCGTACACCTCGTACCTACGGGACCGCCTCTCCCGGTATGCCCCACAGAGACCCTCAAGGTCCATAAATAGCAAGACCCTAGTGGTCCCGGGCCCTAAGGAAGTTAGATTGGCTTCAACCAGAGCCAGGGCATTTTCAGCTCTGGCTCCGGCCTGGTGGAACGCTCTGCCTCATGAGACCAGGGCCCTGCAGGATCTGATTTCTTTCCGCAGGGCCTGTAAGACAGAGTTGTTCCGCCTGGCCTTTGGCTTGGAGCCAATTTGATTCCCTCCCCCTCTTTCTTTTTTCTTTTCCTTTCTCCTCCTGCGATGAGGCTACATCTTAATATTTTAATGTTTTCAATGTTTTAATGTATTTTAATTTTGTTTTTAAGTTGTAATCATTCAACTTATTTTTATTATTGCTTGTTAGCCGCCCTGAGCCCGGCCTTGGCTGGGGAGGGTGGGGTATAAATAAAAATTATTATTATTATTATTATTATTATTATTATTATTATTATCTTCAGATATCTTATCTAAAGTGCTGTCACGTGAAGATGGAGCAAGCTTGTTATCTTCATCTCTGGAGGATAGGACCTGATCCAATGGATTCAGATTACAAGAAATGTGAATCCAGCTAAACAGTAGAACAGACACCCTCTGAAGGTGGTTGACTCTCCTTCCTTGGAGCCTTTTAAGTAGAGCTTGGATGCTTAAGTCGAGATTGCTGCATTGCAGAAGTTTGGACAAGAGGACCCTCGGGGTCTCTTCCAAGTCTAGATAGAATTGTTCATATACCACCCTTCATCTAAGCATCACTGCACGGTTTACAATATAAATGAAGAAAAATACGTAACATCGTAACAACCAAAACAGTACAACCACACACACAATTTAAAGAGGCAGAGATGATTTAATTAGGCACAGGCAAGGGAAAAGAGGAAAGTTTTCATTTGTTGCCCAGATTGTAACACCTGGCATTACTATATTTTGACATCATTTTAGGTGTATTCCTAAAAAAATGGAACATGAAAAGAGAGAACGTAAGAGATATTGAAATAAGAGGCGCTATTTGCACCCGATGTGTGTTATGTTACTTCTTCCTCTTCCTTGGAAGCCTAACAGGATTTTCTTTCCTCCCCAAGCAGGTGATGGAAACAATAGTCAGAATTCACCTGGAATTTCATTGAAGAAACCATTTAAATGCATGGTGTGGGGAAAGTGCTTCATCCAGAAGACAAAGTTTACTTTACACCAGCGAACTCACACGGAGAAACCATATGAATGTATGGAGTGTGGAAAGTCTTTCAGCCGGAAGGAACACCTTACTTTACACCAGCGAACTCACACAGGGGAGAAGCCATTTCAGTGTATGGAGTGCGGAAAGACATTTGCTGATCCTGCAAGCCATGCAAGACATCAACGGATTCACACAGGAGAAAAACCATTTAAATGTTTGGAGTGCGGAAAGTGCTTCAATGTAAGTGGAAACTGTACAAAGCATCAACTCACTCACACAGGGGAGAAACCTTTTAAATGTTTGGAGTGCGGAAAGTGCTTCATTGATCATACATCCCTTAGTTCACATCAAAGAATTCACACAGGGGAGAAGCCATTCAAATGTATGGAGTGCGGGAAATGTTTCAGGTGGAAGAAATACCTTACTACACACCAGCGAACTCACACAGTGGAGAAACCATATGAATGTATGGAGTGTGGAAAGTGTTTCAAGTGGAAGCAATACCTTACTGCACACCAGCGAACTCACACAGGGGAGAAACCATATGAATGTATGGAGTGTGGAAAGAGTTTCAGGTGGAAGCATTCCTTTACTACACACCAGCAAACTCACACAGTGGAGAAACCATATGAATGTATGGAGTGTGGAAAGAGTTTCAGGTGGAAGTATTACCTTACTACACACCAGCAAACTCACACAGTGGAGAAACCATATGAATGTATGGAGTGTGGAAAGAGTTTCAGGTGGAAGCAATACCTTACTACACACCAGCAAACTCACAAAGGGGAGAAACCATATGAATGTATGGAGTGTGGAAAGTGTTTCAGGTGGAAGCATTCCCTTACTACACACCAGCAAACTCACACAGGGGAGAAACCATTTAAATGTATGGAGTGTGGGAAGACTTCCACAGATAGAGGATCCCATATAAAACATCTACGAATTCACACAGGAGAAAAACCATTTAAATGTAACGAGTGTGGAAAGACTTCCGTAGATAGAGGATCCCATATAAAACATCTACGAATTCACACAGGAGAAAAACCATTTAAATGTAACGAGTGTGGAAGCTGCTTCAATCAAAGTGGAAACCTTAAAAACCATCTACGAATTCACACAGGGGAGAAACCCTTTAAATGCACAGAGTGTGGAAAGTGCTTCAGTATGAGGCAAAATCTTAATATTCATCAACGGTCTCACACAGGGGAGAAACCATTTGAATGTAAGGAGTGTGGGAAGACTTCCGCTGATCGTTCAACCCATGTAAAACACCTACAAATTCATACAGGAGTGAAACCATTCAAATGTATGGAGTGTGGGAAGAGCTTCACACGGAAGACAACCCTTACTTTACACCAGAGAACTCACACGGGAGAAACGATTTAAATGTATGGAGTGTGGGAAGAGCTTCAGTCAAAGAGGAAGATGTAGAAAACATCAACAAACTCACACAGGATGAAAAAGCATTTAAATGTGTGCAGTGTGGAAAGTGCTTCAGCTAGTAATCACACCTTCACATCAACAAATTCACACTGGGAAGAAACCATTTAAATGCTCAGAGTGTGGAAAGAGCTTCAGTGAAAGTGGAATGTTCATATTCACCAGGGAATTCACATAAGAGAAACAATTTAAATATATGGAATGTGGAACAATTTTCACTCACATTTCACTCTTATCACACAAAATATAGAGCCATAAAATTGTAGAATGGGAAGGGCCCCAAGGGACATCTCGTCCAACCTCCTGCAATAGTAAAATCTAAACGAATGGCCTTTGGAGAATTTTAATCAATGAAGGGGAGTCCACAACCCATCAAAGGAGTTTGTTCCCCTGTTGAAAAGATCTTATCGTCAGAAAGCTCTTCCTGATGTTTAGTCAGAATCCACACTTTAATCAATTTGCTAACTCTCATCTTCTTAAAATAAGAGCTAATCTGATCATGTGTCGCTTTGCATTTTGAACTTCGTAAGTTTCACAATCAATAATACTGGCTGATGTACAGTATTAAATATATGTGTTTAGGAAGTTTGCATTAGACAGGATAGGTTTGTCTGCAACAAATTGTGGGATGTTTCTGTTTTGAGGGTTTCAGCTAAATCAGGGTTTCCCAGACTTGGGTCTCCAGTTGTTTTTGGACTACAGCTCCCATCATTCCTGACCACTGGTCCTGCTAGCTAGGGATGATGGGAGTTGTAGTCCATAAACAGCTGGAGAACCAAGTTTGGAAAACCCTGGGCTAAGTGATGACTCATTGCTGGAAACCCGAGTGGTCTCTTTTGAAGAAAATGGAACCCGAGAACTCAGTGGAGCAATGCATTACTTTGTATCTTTGCAAGCTTTATTTTCAACTCTTTTAAAACTCTTCTGCAATAAAGCTTTGAAACTCATCCTTTGTAGTGGAGACTAATTGTTTTCTACTCTACAACACGGTCTGTATCAGAGCAACTGTCACCCTTTCTCAGTCCAAACCACCTCACAGGGTTGTTGCAGTGATAAAATGGAGAGGCGGGAGAAGTGTGTCAATCTTTCACAAGAGCATTTGATGACTGTCAAGATACTCAGATCTGGTGCTTCTGTGGGGGATCGGGATCCTCGCCACACCTTATCTGGTTTTTTCTTGGCAGGAATTCCAGTTGGGATTCAGGCCTCATCATGGGACAGAAACTGCCTTGGTTGCGCTGGTCAGCCACATCACGCCGATCTAGAAAGACCTCCATTGGCTCCCAGTACAATTCCAAGCAGAATTCAAAGTGTTGGTGCTGACCTTTCAAGACTTAAACGGCCTCAGCCCAGTATACCTGAAGGAGTGTCTCCACCCCCATCATTCAGCCCGCACACTGTGGTTCAGCTCCGGGGGCCTTCTGGCGGTTCCCAACCCTGCGAGAAGTGAGGTTACAGGGAACCAGGCAGAGGGCCTTCTTGGTAGTGGCGCCCACCCTGTGGAACGCCTTTCCATCAGATATCAAGGAAGTAAAAAACTGGAGAGAAATCCTATAAATGCACCGAGTGTGGAAAATGTTTTCAACACAACTCACACCTCGTGAAACATCAGGCAATCCATACAGGGGGCAGAAATCATAAGTACCCTGAGTGTGGGAAATGTTATCCTGGCAAGTCTACGTTGGTCGTCCACCAGAGAGCCCACACAGGGGAGAAGCCATATAAATGCACCGTGTGTGGGAAATGTTTTACTTACAGTGCGAGTTATAGAAAGCACCAGATAATTCACACTGGAAAGAAATGTGAGAACACTGTCTTTTGAGAATGGGGCACATACTATCTGGCATAAGGTCCAGTGCTCTCCCCACCCGCCATAGCAGTAAATTTTAGAAAGTACGGGGGATTAATTTCTCACTGATAACACCATTTTTTAACAGTGTGGATCCTGGATATTAAAGGTGGGTTTTCAAAATATCGGTCCATGGAAAACTGCTGGAAAGTTTTAAAAACAAAACAACTTTCCATACAGTAAGAGTGCTCAAGAGCAAGCTGACTGGTAGTTTGGGATTCAGGCTCCACAAGATACGAAGCATCCCAATACTTTTTTTGTTGATGGGAGCAGCATAGAGTCTTTTGAGGCTCAAGTTTTATTTCTTGATGAGCATGGGCCACACAGACTTTTCTTTTTAAGGCATTACAAACACACATTGCAGGATGGAGGTACCTTGAAAGAAGTTACTGCTATTCCCACCTTGTATGGAGGTGCAACAGAAGGGCTGATACAACCCTGTCGCCTGTTCACATTGCAGGTTAGAGCTGGGGCTGATGGAGCCATCCTTGCATGGTTACTCATATGTAGATCCCATGGAGTTTAATGGCGCTTTCCCCCTGAGAGCTGTAGAAATGATGGAGAAAATAATCATTTCATAAAACTATCGTTAATTGATTCCATTTTCTTTTGAATCATTGCCTAGGCACACTGATAAGGCCCATGGCTAGGCATGATAATTGTGATTCATCTTGAATTGCTATTTAGGTAGATGAAAGAGGATATTGGGAGCCATTTAATGAATAGGAAAATCAGTGTCTCAACAAACAAAGACATGATATTATGATGAGGGCTGATCGGAAGAGCTATGTGATACTTGGTTCAGGATGATGACCATGGGTTGAAACTGATTCTTGGAATCCTTTGATGGTGAAATGAAATCACAAATGTAATCTAGAAGTGTATATTGAACATAGCTTTAGATGTGCTTCTTCACATCCTCATTTGTGAGGCTGTCCCTGTCTGCCTTTGTATTTCCATAAAGGCCTGTCTTTTCACTCCATTATTTTCTTCTTGGTTTCTGGGCGGGAGACCTTCAGTCTAGGAACCCCTTTTAAATTTCTCCAGCACAGCAGTCCTGGGATCTAGTCTAGTGCTAGACTAGAGGGATCTAGAGGGATCTAGAGAGCCAGTGTGGTGTAGTGGTTAAGAGCGAGAGACTCATAATCTGGTGAACCGGGTTCGCGTCTCCGCTCCTCCACATGCAGCTGCTGGGTGACCTTGGGCCAGTCTCACTTCTCTGAAGTCTCTCAGCCCCACTCACCTCACAGAGTGTTTGTTGTGGGGGAGGAAGGGAAAGGAGAATGTTGGCCGCTTTGAGACTCCTGAGGGTAGTGATAAAGCGGGATATCAAATCCAAACTCTTCTTCTTCTTCATCAAGTCTCACTCGCTGAGAGCCAGTGTGGTGTAGTGGTTAAGAGTGGTAGTCTTGCAATCCAAATCCAAACTCTTCTTCTTCTTCATCAAGTCTCACTCGCTGAGAGCCATAGTGTTAAGAGTGGTAGTCTTGCAATCTGGAGAACCGGGTTCGCGTCTCCGCTCCTCCACATGCAGCTGCTGGGTGACCTTGGGCCAAAAGGAGAATGTTAGCCGCTTTGAGACTCCTTCGGGTAGTGATAAGAATCCAAACTCCTCCTCCTCCTCCTCTTCTTCTTCTTCTTCTTCTTCTTCTTCTTCTTCTTCTTCTACAGAGAGCAAGCAAAGCCAGTAGTTTTGGATTCAAGAGATAGGAAGCACCCCCATACTTTCTCTTGAAGGGAGAAGTATAGCCTCTGGCTCAGGTTTTATTTCCTGATGTGCATGGTCCACACTTACCTCTTTTTTGGCATTGCAGACACACATTGCAGTATGGGGATATCTTGAAAAAGCCACTGTTAATTCCCACTTTGCATGCAGGAGTGAGGAGAGGACTTATGCAATCCTGATACAAGTTCTCTCCCCACCCCGGCCCACAGGTGTTGAAATGACTTGAAAGCAATCCATTGCAACCTATTGCAACCTAACCGGATGTCCCCTCTGGAATTTGCCACATCTGTCTGTGCTTTGCTACCCAGAGCTGAAATACATGATCCTTTCACACATATGCAGAACTGTAAAGAAATAACATGCAGTCCAAGGTAAAAATAAAATAGGCATATTCTGATGAGGGGATGAGCTTTGTTTGCATGTTAAGTTTCTGAAGGAGAGAAAAAAATATTAGGGAGCAAGGGGAGGGCAAGACTTGGGGGAGGCTATTTCTCTCCCACCCTCCTCTGTCAAATATCATGGAAGAAGAAGAGTTTGGATTTGATAATAACATTCATTCATTCATTTATACCCCACCCATCTGGCTGGGTTTCTCCAGCCACTCTGGGCAGCTCCCAATCAAGTGTTAAAAACAATACAGCATTAAATATTAAAAACTTCCCTAAATAGGGCTGCCTTCAGATGTCTTTTAAAGATAGGATAGCTGCTTATTTCCTTCACATCTGGTGGGAGGGCGTTCCACAGGGCGGGTGCCACTACTGAGAAGGCCCTCTGTGTGGTTCCCTGTAACCTCACTTCTCGCAATGAGGGAACCGCCAGAAGGCTGTCGGCGCTGGACCTCAGCGTCTGGGCAGAACGATGGGGGTGGAGACGCTCCTTCAGGTATACAGGACCGAGGCTGTTTAGGACTTTCAAGGTCAGCACCAACACTTTGAATTGTGCTCGGAAACATACTGGGAGCCAATGCAGATCTCCCACTTTATCACTACCCTAAGGATTCTCAAAGCGGCTAACATTCTCCTTTCCCCTCCTCCCCCACAACAAACACTCTGTGAGGTGAGTGAGGCTGAGAGACTTCAGAGAAGTGTGACTAGCCCAAGGTCACCCAGCAGCTGCATGTGGAGGAGCAGAGACGCGAACCCGGTTCACCAGATTACGAGTCTATCGCTCTTAACCACTACACCACACTAGTTGTTGGAGACAACTATGTTCAGGATTGGGGCTTCTCGGCTACACTGACACAAAACAGCTTGTTTCTAGAGACTTAGTCTCCCGTTGTCCTCTGAGGGACAGGGCCCAGGCAGATGGCTGCCTAAACCTGAGAGGGAGCAAGGGGGGCGGGAGGAAATGAAAGAAGCGAGAGGCAGTTTCTTCAGCCAAGCTGGCAGTGGCTTCCCCCTAGAAAAGATGGGGGGGGCATTGGGAGAGGATCCTTAACTTGGCCGAGAGAAAGAGTGTACAGGAGCAGAGCAGAAATAGGGGAAATACAGGACAAACTGTCCTGTATTGAATCAATACAGGACACAACATTTTACATAAAAATGGTACGCGGGTGGTGCTGTGGGTTAAACCACAGAGCCTAGGACTTGCTGATCAGAAGGTCGGCAGTTCGAATCCCCGCACTCTCTCTACTTGGGACTGGCCTTGTGAGATGTCCTTCCAGAGAATGCTGAATGAATTATCTGGTCAGGGGTGCTTTATGTCCCCAGACCTAAATTCCCTTGCGTGGTGCCTTCTGAGGTAGAAATTCTGCTGGACCCATTATCGGTAAGGTGAGTCTCACGTATGCAAGGGTATGGCTTGACTGCAAAGCTTGCAGGAACTAGTTTAAGAGGAACCTAACAATGTTATGGGACGCGGGTGGCACTGGTGGTCTAAACCACAGAGCCTAGGGCTTGCTGATCAGAAGGTTTGTGGTTCGAATCTCCGCGACAGGGTGAACTCCCCTTGCTCAGTCCCAGCTCCTGCCAACCTAGCAGTTCGAAAGCATGTCAAAGTACAAGTAGATAAATAGGTACCGCTCTGGCAGGAAGGTAAACGGTGTTTCTGTGCACTGCTCTGGTTCGCCAGAAGCGGCTTAGTCATGCTGGCCACATGACCCGGAAGCTGTACACCGGCTCCCTCAGCCAATAAAGTGAGATGAGTGCTGCAGCCCCAGAGTTGGCCACGACTGGACCTAATGGTCAGGGTCTCCTTTACCTTTAAGGGACAATCCTAGAATCATAGAATCATAGAGTTGGAAGAGACCACAAGGGCCATCGAGTCCAACCCCCTGCCGAGCAGGAAACACCATCAGAGCACTCCTGACATATGGTTGTCAAGCCTCTGCTTAAAGACCTCCAAAGAAGGAGACTCCACCACACTCCTTGGCAGCAAATTCCACTATCGAACAGCTCTTACTGTCAGGAAGTTCTTCCTAATGTTTAGGTGGAATCTTCTTTCTTGTCCTGTTTTATACAAGATGGGTGGCAGCCCTAAACCTGACCCTTTTAAGGTTTGCTTTATTATGGGTCTGATCAGCTCTTTTTCCTAGGGAAAAAGGTGCCAGAAATGCCCCTCCCCACAAGTTTTCAGAACTTTGGACTTTCCACAAGGATACCCGCTCAATGAGAACACATCAAGACTGTTGAAATTAGGGATGCACAAGTTATCAATGAAAAAAATATATATACGGCTGCCTTTCCCAGCGCTTCTAATATTGGAAACCTCCATCTCATTGCCTCTCTGTGTCTTTCTGAGACTAGCTTCCCCTGCCTTTTGCAGTCAACCAGCATTTTTATCATAAATATTATATTATTATTTTTATTATTTAAAAATCTTTCACAGATGGGCTAGTTTTTCGTATCCCCCCCCCCATTCAGTTCCAGTAAACTCTTGCTAAACTTCCCTATGCTCCCCCGCACCCCAAAATTGTACCATGGAAAAGTTTAGAGCTCATTGCTGAGTTTTCACAAATATGTTTTCCTCCAGTCAGGCACCTGTGTATGGAGCCGCAGAGATTTGGCACAGGTAATTCTTCCAGTTCATAATTATGGAAATCATGGTGATTTATTCCTCTTCCTGCCAAAGCCCAAGGGTCACATTTGATGCTGGTAACAGAAACATCAGAATTGGAAGCAATTTTCTTGCACCAAAATAGCAGAGAATGGTGCATAAATATACCCTGTACCTCCAAGAACTTAGGCTGGGGTTTGAGGCAGGCAGGGATGCTGCCACTGCAGTTTAATATCAGATTTAATATCAGAAGCACCGGCTAGACTCCATCTGAATTGAGTCTCTTTTGACTTCTTCGTAGAGAACAGGACAAAGAGAGGTGGGCGATTGTAGCAAACATGCCCACCCCAATATTGCTGCTGCTCCTGCTCCCCTGTGTAGCCTGTGGGGTGCTGCAGGTAAAATGCCCATTGAATTTAGTGACAGATCAATACGATCCTTTGAATTATTACAGAGCAGGTGACCACCTCATCGGCGGGATCACATCTACGGTCAATCCTATTGTCCAGCCAAGCAATTTCTCCCAGACTCCTCTGATCCACATTAAAATGTAAGTAACAATGCAGTGATAGAAGGGAGCATGGCTATATCCTGACAGGTGTCCCTGATAAATCCAAGTTTCTCCCAATGTTCCCCCTGATTTGCCAACCAGGTATGATTCTGAACAATCACGGACATCATCATCTAGTTCCAAGCATGCTTTTTTCACCAGCTGGTAAGGTTTATTTAAACAGTATACAGTGGTACCTTTGGGTTATATACGCTTAAGGTTACATACGCTTTAGGTTACAGACTCCGCTAACCCAGAAATAGTGCTTCAGCTTAAGAACTTTGCTTCAGGATCAGAACAGAAATTGTGCTCCAGTGGCACTGCGGCAGCAGGAGGCCCCATTAGCTAAAGTGGTGCTCTTGCAAGGATTTTTAAGGTACCAGTGACCAACTCAAATAGAGTCCAAGAATTGACAGACGCAGCAGTGGAGAAAAAGAAAGTGAGATTTATTGCTGAGCAATAATTGACCCAGTGGAATCCTTTCCAAAAGACTGGGCCCCGAGCCCTATCGCCCAGGGGCTTTTATACCTGAGAACATACATCACAGATCATGACATAAAGGTAAAGGTACCCCTGCCCGTACAGGCCAGTCGTGTCCGACTCTAGGGTTGTGCGCCCATCTCACTTAAGAGGCCGGGGGCCAGCGCTGTCCGGAGACACTTCCGGGTCATGTGGCCAGCGTGACAAAGCTGCATCTGGCGAGCCAGCGCAGCACACGGAAACGCCGTTTACCTTCCCGCCAGTAAGCGGTCCCTATTTATCTACTTGCACCCAGGGGTGCTTTCGAATTGCTAGGTTGGCAGGCGCTGGGACCGAGCAACGGGAGCGCACCCTGCTGCGGGGATTCGAACCGCCGACCTTTCAATCAGCAAGTCCTAGGCACTGAGGCTTTTACCCACAGCACCACCCATGACATAATAGGATACAATTGTGAACGGCAGCAAAATAAGCCAATGAGTGCATACAAGCCTTGCTCCTGACCGTACAAAGAGTTCTCTCCCAACTTCTCCTTTTTGGTTTGAACACCAGTCCAACCTTTCCCCCAGATTTTATGCTAAGAAATAGAAACTTAAGGCAAAAAGGAACTTTAACA
The DNA here is from genome assembly GCF_964106645.2 of Podarcis pityusensis. Lineage (NCBI taxonomy): Eukaryota > Metazoa > Chordata > Lepidosauria > Squamata > Lacertidae > Podarcis > Podarcis pityusensis. Next base: position 122,933,604 of record NC_138029.1, read on the forward strand.
GTTACTCCCATGCGGCCATCTGTTACTGGGACATTCTGCGGTTAGCACCTTCCTGTTTCACTGCTCAGACCTTGTCTGGACAAGGAGGGAAATGTACCAGCACATCAGATTTATCGCTTCCCTTCTTGTTTAGTGAGATAGGGAGAGAGCAAGGAGGTACTGGGACAAAGTTCACCTTGCAGATTTAAGCAATTTGCTTTTAAGCTAAGCAGAAGCTTTCATGATTCAAACATGGATTATAAAATCATTGTAAAAATCTCTGGTTATATATGGATATATATGAATATATTGATAACTGATAACTGATTATATGGATAACTGATTATATGAAGAGCATAAGGGTAAAATTCCTCCAGGTCCTGCTTCAGTGCTTCAGGTTAAGAACAGTTTCAGGCTAAGAACGGACCTCCGGAACGAATTAAGTACTTAACCTGAGGTACCACTGTACTATGATAACAGATTAAAAAAAGAACTAAGCTATTCCCTGCCCCCAGCATAATTTTAATATAAAGGAGTAAAAAACAACAACAACGCTGCTGGCTTTCAAACAATGTAATCCAAGACAGACTAAAGTGGTTTGTCTTTAGTTAAACTGCATGTAACTGCCTAGTAAAATATTCCTGAGTCTGTTTTGATTGCAGCTGTAGGGACTGCCTTCTACCAGGTAAGAGTCCTTGGTCTATATCACCTGTGACAGTCTACTCTCACTGGCAGAAACTGTTTGGGGTCTCCTACAGTTGTAATCTTTTACATCGCCTTCCACCCAGTTCTTTTTAAGTGGAAGTGCTGTGGACGCAGCCTGGCACCTTCTGCATGGAAAAACTTGTGCTTTGCCACTGAGGGTCCCTCCAAATGGGTGCATTCTGCAACATGTCACTGATACAGTATTAGTGCTTCTCTAATGATGTTGTGTGGGATTAAACCACAGAGCCTAAGGGCTTGTCGATCAGAAGGTCAGCAGTTCAAATCTCCGTGACGTGGTGAGCTCCCGTTGCTTGGTCCCTGCTCCTGCCAACCTAGCAGTTCGAAAGCACATCAGAGTGCAAGTAGATAAATAAGTACTGCTCCGGCGAGAAGGTAAACAGTGTTTCTGTGCGCTGCTCTGGTTCGCCAGAAGTGGCTTAGTCATGCTGACCACATGACCCGGAAGCTGTATGCCGGCTCCCTCGGCCAGTAAAGCGAGATGAGCGCCACGACTCCAGAGTTGGTCACGACTGGACCTAATGGTCAGGGGTCCCTTTACCTTTAATGATGTTGCATTATTGCCATCATACCTGAAGGAGCGTCTCCACCCTCACCGTTCTGCCTGGACACTGAGGTCCAGCTCCAAGGGCCTTCTGGCGGTTCCCTCATTGCAAGAAGTGATGTTACAGGGAACCAGGCAGAGGGCCTTCTCGGTAGTGGCACCTGCCCTGTGGAACGCCCTCCCATCAGATATCAAGGAAGTAAACAACTATCTGACTTTTAGAAGACATCTGAAGGCAGCCCTGTTTAGGGAAATTTTTAATGTTTGATGTATTTATCGTGTTTTTAATATTCTATTGGGAGCTGCCCAGAGCAGCTGGGGAAACCCAGCCAGATGGGCAGGGTATAAATAAATAAATCATCATCATCATCATCATCATCATTATTATCTCTTTTTTACAATAATATTTATTATTTTCCATACACAAACATAACAGAAGAAAGAACCAACAATAATAAAGAAAAAAGAATGAAACGGAAAAAGGAAAAAGGAAAAAGAACATATAACATAAAATACATCAAATCACCACATAAACAAAAACTTAATTAATTAATCAAAATCCATCTTCATAAACATATTACTTGACTTCCTCAAATCTCTTCCATCTGTGTTTCTTATAAATTATATATAGCAGTTTCCAATATCATTATTTCATAAAAGCATATCACAGTCATAGTCCTATTTCCTAACTTTTCTTATCGTACATTTTCTTATTTATTTATTTAATCCCAATTTAATCCTAGGCCTAACTGATTCTTTCAAGTGATTACATATCTTTAATATTTATTATTGTTATCTCGATGGGCACCCTTGCACTAATGTGAGATTAAATAATAACACAACACACACACACACACACGACTGGTGACTGGGAACGGCCGCCGAGACCATATAACACCGGTCTTGAAAGATCTACATTGGCTCCCAGTACGTTTCCGAGCACAATTCAAAGTGTTGGTGTTGACCTTTAAAGCCCTAAACGGCCTCGGTCCAGTATACCTGAAGGAGCGTCTCCACCTCCATCGTTCTACCCGGACACTGAGGTCCAGCACCGAGGGCCTTCTGGCAGTTCCCTCACTACGAGAAGCCAAGTTACAGGGAACCAGGCAGAGGGCCTTCTCGGTAGTGGCGCCCTCCCTGTGGAACGCCCTCCCACCAGATGTCAAAGAGAACAACAACTACCAGACTTTTAGAAGACATCTGAAGGCAGCCCTGTTTAGGGAAGCTTTTAATGTTTGATGTATCATTGTATTTTAATATTCTTTTGGAAGCCGCCCAGAGTGGCTGGGGAAACCCAGCCAGATGGGCGGGGTATAAATAATAAATTATTATTATTATTATTATTGTGGCAAGGACGTTACAGGGTTTCAGCAGGAAGTAACAGGACACGCAGCGACTGGAATGGAAACAGTATGTGTACCCCCAAGACGTTACCAGTCACAAGAAGTATTGAAGGGCATTACGTACCAATATAAATCTATAGGGCTTCTGACTCTGATGGATCATGAGCATCATTCTAAGATTAATCTCAAGAGGTTTCCAATCGCCTGGAAATACCCTTCAAGTTGCAGAATAAAGAATAGTTTCGTTAAATAGAGGGTGATACTATGATGCCGTGTATTCTTCCTTGCAGAAGACGGGAAACAAATTTACTCGACAATCTGGCATTCCTTTTTGCCATTCATGAGATCAACCAGGATCCCAGGATCTTGCCCAACATCACCCTGGGTTACAACATCTTTGAGAACTATTACAATGCAAGAATCACATACGATGCCATGGCAGACCTATTATCTACTGGGAATGCAAATATTCCAAACTACAGGTGTGGAAGGCAGAATGACCTGCTGGCTGTCCTTGAAGGGGCTGACTCTGAGCTATCTGTCCATATTTCAAACATGTTGGGCATCTACAAAATTCCACAGGTGTGAATTGTGTTACATTTTGCTTTAAAAGGCCCTTGGCTGTAAAGGAGATAAAACTTCTGCTCACCTCTCTAGCGCTCTCTCTCTCTCTCTCTCTCTCTCTCTCTCTCTCTCTGTGTGTGTGTGTGTGTTATAGTATTTTAGCAGTTTATAAGTTGTGTTAAATTTCCCTCCCCTCATAATATTGAGGTACAGGAGTTGCTAAGTCTTCTTTATCAACTCAAATATGCACCAGTGTGGACTAATGAGAGTAAATCCAAAATGATAATATGTGGACAAGGGAGAAAACAGCCACACTTTGTCTGATGTGATGATCTTGCCTTCTTATCCTTGCAGTGTAATAACAATAACAATAACAATAACAATAACAATAACAATAATAATATTTATACCCTGCCCATCTGGCTGGGTTTCCCCAGCCACTCTGGGTGGCTTCCAACAGAACACTAAAATACAATAACCTATTAAATATTAAAAGCTTCCCTAAACAGGGCTGCCTTCAGATGTCTTCTAAAAGTTTGGTAGTTATTTTTCTCTTTGACATCTGGTGGGAGGGCATTCCACAGGGCGGGCGCCACTACCGAGAAGGCCCCCTTCCTGGTTCCCTGTAACTTGGCTTCTCGTAGCGAGGAAACCGCCAGAAGGCCCTCGGCGCTGGATCTCAGTGTCCAGGCAAAACGATGGAGGTGGAGACACTCCTTCAGGTATACTTCAGGTATATGAATATTAAGTATTCATTCACCCTAATCACATGCACTCTTCAGTTTATTAGTAAGTTTAGCTCAACAGGTTTCTGAGCTTTGCCCTGAAAACAAAGCGAAACATTCATCTCTTACGTTCCTTACCAGGTTAGTTACAGTTTTGTCTCCCATGACCGCAATGATAAAACTCAGTTCCCTTTTTTCTACCGGATGCTCCCAAAAGATGAATACCAATACACAGGGATTGTCAAGTTGCTCCTGCATTTCAGATGGACGTGGGTCAGTCTCTTTGCCCCAGAAAATGACAACGGAGAAAAGTTCCTGAGTGCCTTGACACCTATACTTGCCTCAAATGATATTTGTGTTGCCGTCTCACAGAGATTCCCAGAACTGATTGTGCCTGACTTGTCAATGACCCTTGATTCAGCTCTCCCATGGAAAGAAGTCAACGTATTTGTTTATTATGCAGAAATCCGCTCTTTCTACAATGGGATATACCTCATAAATATAATACTCAAACTGTTTATACAGCCTATTGACGGGAAGGTTTGGATCACAACAGCTTTGTGGGACCTCACCTCAACATTGTCTGACAGCAAGTTTCTCTTCCAGCACAGCCATTGGTTTTTTTCCTTCTTAATCCAGACAAAGTATATTCCAAAACATGACAATTTCAAGCTGAGTCACGTCACTCCTTACTTGAAGAAGGCGTTCCATTGTTTCTTTAAGAAGCATGTGTTGTCTGTGAAAGAACGGGAAAGATGTGAACAGAAATTGCCCCTGGATATGCTCGCACCAGCTCTCTCCCAAGACAACTACAATGCTTACAGGAGTATCCATGCCCTGGCGCATGCCTTAAATGCTGCATACTCATCCAGATTCAAGTGGGTGATGTTGGTTGAAGGAAGCAAGGTGGGGCTTCAGAAGCTGCAAGCATGGCAGGTATGCCCTTTTATCTCCACTGAAAACGATAAAATAGCTCCAATATGGAACTATGGAGTTTGGAATCATAGTGTTGGGAGGAGGTTGTACGCCTCTTGCACTTTGGCGGAAACTCAGATTGAGAGCATTCCCCACAGATGGTGGTCCAGTCTCACCTTGAAGACCTCGGGAGAATTTGGCAACTCTCCCAGACTCCCGGACTGTTTATCGGTTGATCTACTCTGGCTGCAATCCCAGACAGTCCAGGCAGACCTTGATAGGCGACATTTCCCAGCGTGGAAAATGCACACCCCCTTCTCCCCCTTCGCAGGGGAAAGAAGAATAGTCAGAAAGTCCTTTACATCTTGTTTATTTCTGACATTACAGCTCTACAATAAACACATCCGTTTAGTTCAGTCTCCTTCAAGCAAGTGGCAAAGTCTTCCTTTACATACGCAACAGGAAGGTCTCATATTACACACAGAACACAGCTTTGAGTAGCCTGTGAACTTCCGAGAAGATTCTTTCCCACAGCTAGTCACATCATGTGATGTTTTCACCAAGCTGCCAGTCTGCAGCTGCGTTGTATCCATATCGTAACAGGGAGAGCCAGCAGTTGTAATATACAGTTACTGGCTCACACTTGTGTGCATGACAGGGCTAACCTGGGCCCTCAGCCCGTTAGCAGAGTGAGTGTGGCTTTTCAGGCTCTCAGCAGACTCTGCTTCCCCCTTTCTCAGTCTCTTATGTCTTTGTGCTTCCTGGATCAAGAAGGAGCCATGTGGACATGACTACCTGTAAATGGATGGAATCTCTCTAAAATGAGATTTTATAGCCCACATCTTTGCTAACCCAAGTATTGCATGATCCGTTTGTAAGGAATAATAATGAATAAAAAATTTATTATTTATACCCCACCCATCTGGCAGGAAACAACGTGCTTTCCTTTTAGTTGTTTGGAACCTTTCTCATCTTCATTTTACTGCCAGTAGTCATTTCTTGTAGCTTCAAGAAACCCTAGGAGTAAAATATCCACCTAATTGCAAAGCTAAGTCTCTGTGATTTATTCTGTTCTAGGTTTTTGTGTGGGGATTTGTTTAAAGGTGGATGGGGGCAGATGTAAATCTAACCATGTTTTAATATGCTTGCAGCTATCACCATGTGCTAACTCTGCTATGAGAGAGTAATAATCTTTCAGACCTCTCTCTTAAGCTCCTCCTAATGTTCACCTTAGCAAGGAGAGACAAGAAGGCCTTCTTAAACGAGCAATGCAAAGAAATAGAGGAAAGCAACAGAATGGGAAGAACCAAGATCTGTTCAAGAAAATCGGAAATATGAAAGGAACATTTCGTACAAAGATTACCATAATAAAGGACAAAAGTGGTAAAGACCTAACTGAAGCAGAAGACATCAAGAAGAGGTGGCAAGAATACACAGAGGAATTATACCAGAAAGATATGGATGTCTCGTACACCCCAGGTAGTGTGGTTGCTGACCTTGAGCCAGACATCCTGGAAAGTGAAGTCAAATGGGCCTTAGAAAGCACTGCTAATAACAAGGCCAGTGGAAGTGATGGTATTCCAGCTGAACTATTTAAAATTTTAAAAGATGATGCTGTTAAGGTGCTACACTCAATATGCCAGCAAGTTTGGAAAACTCAGCAGTGGCCAGAGGATTGGAGAAGATCAGTCTACATCCCAATCCCAAAGAAAGGCAGTGCCAAAGAATGCTCCAACTACCGCACAATTGCACTCATTTCACACGCTAGCAAGGTTATGCTTAAAATTCTACAAGGAAGGCTCAAGCAGTATGTGGACCGAGAACTCCCAGAAGTGCAAGCTGGATTTAGAAGAGGCAGAGGAACCAGAGACCAAATTGCAAACATGCGCTGGATTATGGAGAAAGCTAGAGAGTTCCAAAAAGACATCTACTTCTGCTTCATTGACTATGCAAAAGCCTTTGACTGTGTTGACCACAGCAAACTATGGCAAGTTCGTAAAGAAATGGGAGTGCCTGATCACCTCATCTGTCTCCTGAGAAATCTCTATGTGGGACAAGAAGCTACAGTTAGAACTGGATATGGAACAACTGATTGGTTCAAAATTGGGAAAGGAGTACGACAAGGCTGTATATTGTCTCCCTGCTTATTTAACTTATATGCAGAATTCATCATGCAAAAGGCTGGGCTGGATGAATCCCAAGCCGGAATTAAGATTGCCGGAAGAAATATCAACAACCTCAGATATGCAGATGACACAACCTTGATGGCAGAAAGTGAAGAGGAATTAAAGAACCTTTTAATGAGGGTGAAAGAGGAGAGCGCAAAATATGGTCTGAAGCTCAACATCAAAAAAACGAAGATCATGGCCACTGGGCCCATCACCTCCTGGCAAATAGAAGGGGAAGAAATGGAGGCAGTGAGAGATTTTACTTTCTTGGGCTCCATGATCAGTGCAGATGGTGACAGCAGTCACGAAATTAAAAGACACCTGCTCCTTGGGAGAAAGGCGATGGCAAACCTAGACAACATCTTAAAAAGCAGAGAAATCACCTTGCCAACAAAGGTCCGTATAGTAAAAGCCATGGTTTTCCCAGTAGTGATGTATGGAAGTGAGAGCTGGACCATAAAGAAGGCTGATCGCCGAAGAATTGATGCTTTTGAATTATGGTGCTGGAGGAGACTCTTGAGAGTCCCATGGACTGCAAGAAGATCAAACCTCTCCATTCTGAAGGAAATCAGCCCTGAGCGCTCACTGGAAGGACAGATCGTGAAGCTGAGGCTCCAATACTTTGGCCACCTCATGAGAAGAGAAGACTCCCTGGAAAAGACCCTGATGTTGGGAAAGATGGAGGGCACAAGGAGAAGGGGACGACAGAGAATGAGATGGTTGGATGGTGTTCTTGAAGCTACCAGCATGAGTTTGATCAAACTGCGGGAGGCAGTGGAGGACAGAAGTGCCTGGCGTGCTCTGGTCCATGGGGTCACGAAGAGTCGGACACGACTAAACGACTAAACAACAACAATGTTCACCTCCTAATGTTCAACCAAACCTCCCTCTGCGTAACTATAGTCCTGCCCTTTGGGTATGCCCTATCAATTACCTCATCATTGTGGAGAATGATACCTATGTCACATCACCACCATGCTCACTCATAGGCAAAGGCTCTTTACACCTTTCCTCTGTTCATAATATAAGGGAAGCTGGGTGTCTGTCAGGTTTCAGGGAATTGACTTCCTCCCCACTTTGGCAGTAGATAAGCAGAACAAAGGGAGAGGAGTCTTCTTACCAGTTAGAAGCTGTAATGATCACAGCAAGAGAACAAAGAATCCATTTCCTAGGAATGAAGGTGCTCCCAATTAAGGTTTCTACCCACTTCGTCCCTAGTCACCCATGTCACTACCACATCTTGTAACCTGATCCCTCAACCACTGTGCTTTCTGTGCTGCCACCTTATCAGCTCTTCTTGACCTTGGGCTGAGTGGATGAACGCTTTCTAGAGAAAGTGATCCTGTTAACTCTCTCTCTCCCAGTGCTTCTCCTCCTTGTTGTTGTTTAGTCGTTTAGTCGTGTCCGACTCTTCGTGACCCCATGGACCAGAGCACGCCAGGCACTCCTGTCTTCCACTGCCTCCCGCAGTTTGGTCAGGCTCATGTTTGTAGCTTCGAGAACACTGTCCAACCAGCTTCTCCTTCTAGCTATTCCCCATCCAGTACTTCCCAGCTTCTGCCTTCTGAACTATGTCCCTCTGCAAACCACTGTTTCAAATCTATACTGTCCTCCTGCTCCTGGGAACATTTGGAATCCTGATCAGGAGCAGGGGGGGGGGGAAGGCTCCCACCATTCCTCCTCAGTGCAGCCCTCAGCACGGTCCCTGACAGTGTCCACTCTTGGCACCCAATGAAATGTTGGCAAGTTTAAGCATTAATGTTCTGCATAAGAGAGGCCTGGCCTGTACAAACAGGAAGAGTCTTGTGTAAACTTTTGTGGGGATATTTACAGAGATATTTAATGGGCATCATAGGAAGTATTAGTAAACACCCATAGGTGCCATTGATTTGAATGTCAGCCTTTCCCAAAATGCCAATGCAGAATGTAGGGATTCAAAAATGGACCGTGGGTTGTTGTTTTAATAGATGCCTATAAGCAAAACTAAAGATGGAGTACAATTCCAGAAGGATAGGACACTCACTTCTCTCTGTCATTCTAGTTTCACCATTTTTTGAGAAGCTTTGGATCTTACAATACTTCCCTGGATGGAGTGTATTTGGATGGAGACGGGGAACTGTCAGCCAATTTCGATATTTTGAACTGGGTTGTGTGGCCCAATGCTTCAGTAGCTTCACAGAGAATTGGGAGTCTAGAGCGACAGGCATTCCCAGACAAAAGTTTCAGCGTTGATGAAGATGCGGCCATGTGGTTGAGGGGGCTTAACCGGGTGAGGAAAGCCATAGAATTTAGAAGTATAGATTACAGTGGTACCTCGGGTTACTTAATTTGTTCCGGAGGTCCGTTCTTAACCTGAAACTGTTCTTAACCTGAAGCACCACTTTAGCTAATGGCGCCTCCTGTTGCTGCCGCGATCCTGGAGCCCGATTTCTGTTCTGATCCTGAAGTAAAGTTCTTAACCTGAAGCACTATTTCTGGGTTAGCGGAGTGTGTAACCTGAAGTGTATGTAACCTGAGGTACCACTGTACTGTATAAAATATGTTTGGGAAGGTTTCTTTGCCCCTTAACCACATGTACTAAATGCCAGCAGAACACTGTCTCTTATTTGCAAGGACACCTTGTGACACTCTCACTCTACAGAAGTAAAGATCAGGGCTCGTCTCATCCTTAGACACATTATAGGTACCTTGATGGCAACATTATGCTACTGACACCCTCCACCAATGTTCTACAAAATACTGGGTTTTATGCCCTGTTGCAGGGTAGATTTGATTTAAATCAAATTGATCTAAATCATGATTTAAATCACGATTTAAATCACTAGTCAGTAACACTTGATTTAAATCTTTTTTTTTTTTTTTTACAGAAAAACTCATTCTTGCTGGTATAATCTTAATATTTACAACCAGATGAAGGTTTCATTTTTGGAATAATAACTTTTCAGAGTAGTTTATACAGTTATATAAAAAATTACTGATTTGATATACTATTAGAAATACATAGACAGTTATGAAATTATTGTGAA